>NC_089912.1:73691133-74011133 GCF_040182565.1 Anser cygnoides
TGGATACAGTACCATACCTTTCCATTTTCCCTAATAATCTTGTTACCCCTGAGTAATTTCCTACCTTCACATTCTAGTAAATGTTCCACATTTGCTGTTTGTTTTGCTGTTTTCATAGTGGAATATTTTGTGCGTAGCTGAGATCATATGGGACACCTAGTCCTTTTCTGCTTTATTGTCTCATGCTGTATCTACTCCTTTTTGTTTTCCTCGTAAAAAAAAAAAAAGGGGGGGGGGGGCAAAAAAAAAAAGAGCAGGGTATCTAGATCCTAGCCCCATGCAAGTTGTGCTTGGAGTTGAATGCAAAGCAAAATGGAATGCTCCTGACTTCAATAAGACCAACTTTTCCTTGTCTGTCTCTTTCTTTTGGCTTATTGGGATATGCAGCAGTCTCAAAAAACATGTTCTTGATCTCATTTTCTTTAATAAAGATGTTGGAAATTTAAAAAAAAAATGAAGTTTTGCATGCTACAAAACCTGCTGTGGGAAATTATGATTTAGGCTCATTCTGATTTAGTAGAATATTTGAATCATTAATTCCATGATGTCTGTACACATCCAATTTCTATACTTCCTATGCTTTTTCACCCTGTTAGAAGTATTATCTTCTACTGGAGTCAACATTCTAACAGACTTGGACTGACCTGAAATCAAGATCTTGATTTAGATGTTGAAAAAAGGATCTCGTCATGGTAGTAGAGGTCACCAGGAAGTGAATGGCATCATAAAAAAAAATCTGTTTCTCTATGTGAATGTATTTAAGTTATTTTTATGAGAGATCAGTGATATGATTATTAATTACAAACTCCATGAAATGCAGCACTTCTTTCTTATGTGGTGAGATATGAACCACAAAATCAAACTGAATGCATTCTTCATGAGCATCCTTGGAGTGAAAATTCTTATAATCACAAGTGTTTGGATTCACTTTTAAGCATGTCAATCACACAAGTCAATCACACTTCAATTTTACTCAATTGCTTTTCAGGCTTCTTTATTTATCCTGAAGGCACTGCGGTATTTTCCTAGGTATACCTAATTGAAAACTATTGATTTGTTATATATTGGTTATTTATTTATTTATTTTTTTTACAGCCATGCCCAACATATAAGAACTTGCTGCAGAGAAAGCTAAAGACCTCCACAGTGTTAAAAATCAGGTTTTAAATATCTTTTGTTTTCTCATTTGCAGATATAGCTAAAGCCATCAAGGATGAAATCAGCAAGTCCTTCCTAATTAAATGCCTGAAAAATATGAATAGTATTGCTTGTTTAATATTCATCATTTAGTTAGCATTTATAGCATTCTTTTTGATTCCCATCTCCCAGTGTTTTTTTTTTTGATTGAATTCTGCATTCAAAAAAAAAAATTAATAATAATAATAAAAGAGGAAACTAAAGGAGAGGAAAGAGAGAGTTTCTGAAAAGAATGCATACCTACCTTATTGTGGTTTCCTTCTGAGCCTTAGCAATGAAGACTGCAGGGAATGTCTTTCAGTTTTACCTAGTATTTGGACAGGAGTGAGAGAAGCAAAAGTTATGAAAAAAAAGAAGACGGAATCTTAAATCAGGTGGCAAATTATTTTGTTGTTTTTCTCTGCTTCTTCTTTGGGTGTTTAAAAATTTAAATTAGGATATTTGGGGTTGTAGATCATTTTGGGGGCTTTGAATTTTTGGAAGATGAATTATAATAAATTAGAAAATAGAAAATAGCACAAGTGAAAACTAAAAGGCCCAAATTAAATGATTTTAAGAACAGGAAGTTAAGACTCTGAATAGTTAGATTCCATTCTCAAGAAGGATAGGAAAGAGTGATATGAGACTTTTTTTTTCTTTGTCTTTTTTGAGGAAAGAATTGAGATTTCATCAGGTCAGCAGTATTGGATATACTCATGCCAGCCATTTTCCATTTTGGGAAACTCTACACGGATGGCTAACAAGCAGTACACATTTTGTGCTAGATCACTGTAAGACAGAAGAGCAGTGCTGCTCAGCCTCCAGGCCAGGGCCAGTTTAAAGCCAGAGCAAATTGTTGTGTTTAGAAACCACAGGAACCCATCTGTGCAGCCAGGGCACATGCCAGGGCTAAGCAGGCATCCATGGAGCATCAGTGTCCTTGCAGTTGTCAGCAGAGCTTTAGATCTCTGAGGAACAGGGTTCAAGAATATAACCTTTTAAAGTTTTACACAAATTCCAGACATATTCTAAGATAAAATGTCATATTCACAATAAGTCAGTATATATGCCTCCTGATATATCTAAAGACAGGCAGACAAAAAATGAAAGTAAAATACTCTGGAGCTAAGCTTGTTTCTTTCTCCAGACACTTAATGCTTTGCTAGGTGAATTCATTGCAGCTGGTAATTCATAATATTTTTTAAACACAGCCCTATGTAATCATATATCTGTAACTTAGTGAGTAGGTGGTAGATACAGTATAAACTAGAAACACAACAAACACTAGAGTGTCTGTTAAGCGAAGCACATCTTGGTGTGTTAGACACATTAAAAAAGACAGAGATGTTGTGTGTTAAAGTAACTAAAGTAACTAAAAAAAAAAAAAAAAAGCCACTACTCTTGGTTGCTTCTCTTGGTGATTAAAAGGACATTGCCACAGTATTACTTGAGCAAGTTAAGAGACCAAGTGTGTGATTTTTAGATCAGCATTAATTAAGTATAATTGTTTTGCTTACACCTCACAGAAATAATACATCCAGAGGGCTTTGTTGTTATCTTCAAATGTGTTTGATTGCTAAAGGGGTTTTTGGAAGATCTGCAAAGTCTGGCATTTTTCAGATTCAAAAATGAAGAAAGAGTTGGGTTTCAGTTTTTCAACTTCAATGACCGTGTTGTGGATGAGCAGCCTGTCCAATATCAGGCTTTCTGCATAAATTTCAACCTGTTTTTTGTTGTCGCTAGTCTATAATGAAGTGTGACCAAAAAGCAAAAAAAAAACCAACAAAAAAAACAACTAGGGAAGAATGGAGCCATGAGCATGAATGTGTTAACTTACAAAACATTTCTGCTGTAGGAAAAATGCAATTTGTGATGACATACAGTTGACAGATGTCCTAGGAAGGAAAGTGTTAATCTTCAACTAGACAGAGTTAATTAGAATAATGGAAGGATATGAGAATGGGGTCTGTATTACTGATATTCTTATGTCAATATAAGATATTACAGGAAAAGCAGACAGTTGAACTTTGGGGGAATTATGAACTGCAAAGAGATTATAACCTAATTGTTGACACTTGGTCAATATGAATGATTTTTGTGATCGATTTTAAACCCTATTGTAAGAATGTCTATAATTATCTGATCTGAACACAGTATACACTGAAAAAGGACCTAGAAATAAATTCTCTGATAATCATTTTCAGCCTGATCTGGTCTGCTTGATAAATATCCAGCATTTTAGGGACAAGAAATAGGTCTGTAAACCAGTAGGGAGCATGTCCTGTCTGGCCTGCAGCTGGCTGCATCATTGGGCCGGGCAAGTCCTGTTTCTGTGGCCAAACTAAAACAAAATTTTTCACATTTCAGTAAACCAAAGAATCTCTTTCTCTCTTTTTTTTTTTTTCCTTTCTTTCTTGAAGAGGATAAGTTTGCTCCAGTAAGAACTGGAGAAAATGCCAGGGTGAGGAAAATATTTTCTTTCTTGAAACTGGTAAGAGCAGAACTAAGTTGACTTTCTTGTGAGAGAGACTGTGTAGCATGCAAAGGACTCCAGTTTGTTTTGTTACCACCTGTACCTCCACAATAGAAATAAAGAGAAGGAATTATGCAGTCTTCCCAGACTGACAATTTCAATGGCAAGGATCCTTTTTCTACAATAGCAGCCAGTGTTCAGAGCACTTGCTACTCATGCAGGCAGCTGGATTTAAATATCTTTTCTACATGAGAGTTTTTGAGCCTACCTTGCCATGTCACTGATTCTCAGTTATGTGTCTTGACTATCATACTTCGGGATATTTAAAAGGTTATTTTCATACCCTTTGGGAATTCGAAGCCATATTTTATAAGATGCACTCCATATATTTTTTCAGGCTTTTGAGGATAAAAAACTTTACCCTGTAGCTTCAACAGTTTATGTGAAGAAAGAGATGAGTCTTCTTTGTTGCTGAGTTATTAAATCAACCAGAAAAAATCTGCTTATAATGAAAGCTATTCAGCAACCTGTCAAGACACTAAACATTTCAGGTTTATTTTAGGCAAATTAACTAATTCACTACTGCCCAGAACAGCAAGGATGTGCAAAGACATTCACCATAGGACTCTAAATGCCGCAAAAAGGACCATGGTTCATAGAATCATAGAATCAGAATATCCCGAGTTGGAAGGGACCCATAAGGATCATCAAGTCCAACTCCTGGCACCGCACAGGTCTGCCCAAAAGTTTAGACCACGTGACTCAGTGCACAGTCCAATCGCTTCTTAAATTCAGACAGGCTTGGTGCAGTGCCTACTTCCCCGGGGAGCCTGTTCCAGTGTGCGACCACCCCCTCGGTGAAGAACCTCTTCCTGATGTCCAGCCTAAACTTCCCCTGCCTCAGCTTGACACCGTTCCTGCGGGTCCTATCACTGATGTTTACGGAGGATAGGTCACCTGCCTCTCCACTCCCCCACGTGAGGAAGTTGTACACTGCGATGAGGTCTCCCCTCAGCCTCCTCTTCTCCAGGCTGAACAGGCCCAGTGACTTCAGCAGCTCCTCATATGTCTTCCCCTCTAGGCCTTTCACCATCTTTGTCGCCCTCCTCTGGACACTCTCCAACAGTTTCATGTCCTTTTTGTACTGTGGTGCCCAGAACTGCAGACAGTACTCGAGGTGAGGCCACACCAGCGCAGAGCAGAGCAGGACAATCCCTTCCCTCGACCGACTAGCGATGCCGTGCTTGATGCACCCCAGGATACGGTTGGCCCTCCTGGCTGCCAGGGCACACTGCTGGCTCATATTCAACTTGCTGTCAACCACAACCCCCAGATCCCTCTCTGCGGGGCTGCTCTCCAGCATCTCGTTGCCCAGTCTGTACGTATAGCCAGGGTTGCCCCGTTATGGTTATACATTTTCTCTGAAAAGTTCAGAGTCTGTTAAGTCCGGAGTAGTAGTAGTAGTGCTACAGTAGCTACCTACCGAGATGGAAGAGAATTCTAAAACCTAAGCAGTCTCACAACTCAAGGTCTTTTCACTAATAAGAGTGACAGAAGTATTTTATGTGAAGATAAGCCTCTTGGCCACAACACAGATCTGCAGTAATTTGAGCTTCAGTTATCTACACTACTCAGGGTAGTCAGTCTTGCTAAAGTTGCCAGATTCAAAAAGCTCCATAAAAAAAAGGTCTATGAAAGTCATCAGGCATTGCTACCTGACATGATGTAAAACAGGGATGTAGAAAATAACCTTTGAACATCATATAATTTAAGGAACAGTACCAGAACTTGGCTTTGGATTCTAAGAAATAGGAAATGAGTTTATTTAATTCATCTTTTTTTGGTGTTTTGAATGTTTTCAGAGCTTTATCCAGGACCATGATGGCCAATATTATTTTCTTTTTATTTTCTTTTAAAGTAATATAACAATCTCAAGAGCTGATATTTCAAAGAAAATGCTGAATTTTTATGTGAAATGTTCAGAGTAAAATCTTGGCACTTGAATGCTGCAAACATATAACCCTTTAATATATTTCTTTACGAGAAACATACCCTAGAATAAACAAATCCATCTGTTCTCCCTGAGAATTATTAAAAAATGTTAGGCTTCAGGAAATGTGCTGTATACGGTGACTTTAAGAGTGGCTCTAAAAATCACATTATCAAGTAGGCACGATGATGTGAACTACTTGTACATTAGGAATACAACCCAATTTTATTTGCACAGAGCTGCTTTTTACAATCCTCAGTTGTTTTTTTTCCTTCATGAGATTTAGTTGATTTTCAGTTTATGAGTTTTTCGCTTTCCTTTCTTTCTGCTTTTTCTGCAACTTTGGCTTTCCATGATGCCAAGGAGCAAAGATTAAATCTCCCCAAAATATATCAGACAAAATGAAAATTGACAAATGCACCAAGTAACACTGATTGTTTCTGGGATCTGATGTCATGGGGTCTGAGAACTTGTTAGTGTTAGGTCAGAGGTTGGACTAGGTGATCTTGGAGGTCTCTTCCAACCTAGATGATTTTGTGATTCTGTGATTCTGTCACGTCTCTGTGTGATGCTAGGAAGTATTGTAAAACTTTGACATCCAGACTGCCTAGGAGGCCCTAAATAAGTAACACAAGGTGCTGTATGCATGCTCTCCATATATTATCTGTACATTAATGATCCTTTTTGTTTTCATTTTCCCATACCCTGAAATTTAATAGGATATTATGAGAACTGATTTAGACACAGTTGTCCTTCTGTTGTTAATGCACAGCATTAAAGGCCTTATAAAAACTGAGTCCCAGTTGTAATAAACTTCATACAAAAATGCCATGTAAAATGTCAGCTCTTACTGACATAAACTTTTGGAACTGAGGCTGTGGAAGACAAAATAATACTAAATATCTGGTGGAACTTTATGTCAGGTTTGTAAGTTCTGTGATAGGATGAGGGGTGGCTTGTTTCCTTAAACAGTTGTTTACATATACTCATTAAGTGGTTATTCTAAAGAAAATACGTTGGTCAAAATGGTTTTAAATGTTCACAAGTATTTTAAGTACATTGGATACAAGTTCTTGTCAAGGAGATTATCACATCTATGTTTTTACATTATTGTTATCAAATATCTTTCTCACTTTAAAGGCTTATAAGTGTAGGGAAAACAAAGTAATGCATTTGAACAGTACATTAATACTCATCGTTGATGTGCAGACGTTTTTTATAAACTTTGCAAAAAGTTCCACCTTAAATCCATACAGAGTAGTTAGAAATAGGTCAACACAGCATCTTGTTTGATGAAAGAATCAAACATGTTTCCAAGGTAACCAATCCTATCCTTTATAAATCTCTGCCATGCTTCCACCTGCTTTGTGGAGCTGAATGCTGTTTTCATTTCCTGAGATATAGTTTGAACTTTAGCACACGCATGTACACACACACCACATGCTGCTTTCTTTCCACCGTGACAAAGGAGACAACAAAAGTAAATAGGAGGTGGTTAATATTTAAACTGCTAATGCAGGTGTCTAAGTAGCACATTTTTAGAGGTATTGTAAGTGTTGCCAATCAGCACTTGACCAAGTTGCTCTTACAGGAAAAACAGATTAATTTTGGATGGATTCCTGGGTATCTGGACTTCAGGTCACTGAAGTTTCCTTTGTTCTCTGCTCTTTAAACAGGCTAGGAAGGATACTTTATTTTATGGATAGTAATGCGGATGTGTCAATAGAGGCAAATGATATTCAATAATGCAATTTAATGCATAAATTGCTATCTTCTCTGTTGCATTAGGTGATTGTTCTGCACATCTGATAGTAACATGTAAAGGTGGAACGCTTATTTTAGAGAATTCTCTTTGCACATTCCACACACTTCTACAACACATTAAAATATTTTCTATAAAAGGTTTGAAAGATCATTCTTATTATTTCTTTTCTTAAAATCATTTTTATCTATTGAGACAGTAAGCTTTTAGTAGGTTTGGTACAAAAAAATGCATGGCAGAAGAGTATAAAAAAGCACAGAATGAAGATGGGCTATGAAACAAGCCTTGAAAAAGTATCTTCTTTTAACTGGAAGAAAAGTTTGGACATGATACCTCATTGAGGACATTCTGAATGTTGCCAGTGTTTTATAGAAAGCATGCCGAATAATAATTAATTTTGCTGTTGTTTTAATTAATTATTGACTATACATGCAATTTAGAGTTTCCTAAATGGCTCTCAGAGTAAAATAAAACAAGGCAATTGTTGCAAGACAGAAACTTTTCCTGTCTACAATAGGAGATGTATTAAATCTATACGTCACTTTAATAGGGGACTTGATAGTGATATAAGACGTGATCTTACTTATGATAATCCAGTAGAAATGCTCCATATCTAGACAACTTTTAATCATACAATTCACTAATATTAATCAAAGAATGCCTAAGAGTCTTGTTTAAGTCCTTTGTAAGCCACTCATGTTTTCCATTTATCTTTTTAAAATTTAATTTGCTATCTGCAGAGTGGCCAGTTTTAACAACTAAATAGATCATCTTAGTAAGAGATACTACCTGTGACAGACAGTGTCTTAAACAAAGAAACAGGTGATTTACCAAATAAAATTCTGTTGAGGTCTCTTCTATTATAAATGAGTGAACACAGTGTTGCTCAAACAGCCATGTCTTCAGTTTAATTCAAAACACCAAGATCATATTAAACTTCTGTTTGAGTAGGCATTATAGTTAGTCTTCTACTGTCGGAATTAGAAGAAAGCTATTTTCATGAGTAAGCTTCAATGCTTGTTATTGCTTAGGATGACTCTAGCAAAGGCAGCTTTCAGCAGTATTTCCATCTGTAGTGGAAACTCTGCAAAGCCTCAGCACATGTTGCACAGTTCAAGGAGAAGCAGTGAAAGGGATTCATGTTTCTCTTATGAAAGCCTTGAGCAAGTATCTCTCTTACTGCGTCTTCTGGATAATGTCTTATAACAATCAGCATAAAACACATCAGAGGTTATTTCTTCCTAACTCATCAGGAAAGCAAAATGCATTCTTTATGCATGGGCTTACTTATTTTTGAAGTATTTATTTTACAATACTCCCTAATTAAAAGTGTTCATATAACATCATCCTATTTAGATCTTGTATAATAGCCTGTAACGTTTTGGTCAGAAGAGTAGACCTTTCTGTTAATTGTATTATTTTGAAAACTGCTCATTATCCAGATTATAAAGAAGTTGCAGAACATATACTTAATATTTAGTAAATTCCTGAATTTGAGGGAGTTTTAGAACTTGTCAGTAAATGTTTATCTTGATAATTGCTGAGGTCATTGCTGGATTTTTCTACATTTGGTCTCCGTATTTTCAGTCCAAAGTTAATTTTCTCTAACTCTTTATATCTAGAATCTTCAACCTCTGAAAAGGCTGTGTATTTTCTATGTGTATTGCATATTAATCAATTTTCTTTTGACCCTTCTGTTCTGTGTAACTTAGATGACTAAACAGTGTGCTTTTAGTTATAATAAAATCAATCTCTCATAAATTTATGTTAGGTATTAGTCTAAGCCAGTCATTGTGGCTCTATTTTAAATCAAAGAACAGAAGAAAGAACTTTGGAGGGGAGATTCATCTATCAAATTTTCGCAGTCATTATAAAGTGGAATGAACTGCTCTCTGACAGGTCCTGTGCCTTTGTTTTGACCATCAAAGGAGCCAAAGCAAGTGACTTGGTAGAACAGATGCCCAGGCAGTTAAAACAGTTAAAACAGCCATATCCTAGCCTTGCTGTATTTTGTTTTGGGCTTATGATTGTTGACCGTTTCATGAAGAAGTCTTGTAGAAATACTGCAGACACTCAGGATCCAAATGTCAAGATATAGCGTTTAACCAGCTAGGAAACATGTTTTCATTTAGTAGCTGTTTATAGATAAAGAGAGCATGGGTGGTTTGTAGACATGGGGCTGTTTCATCTGCTTTACTGCATCATTCCATGCTTGGACCATGGACCCATAACTGATATCAAGTATCTTGTTTTTATCTTGTGCTACAATTATATAATAAAGGGACTTCAACAGTTTTGGGGATTCAGAGACTCATGCTTTCAAAGATGGTGCTGTAGTGCGTATAAATGAATTTCCTCTGGAATAGAGTGCACATAACATATCTGCAAAGTGCAAAGAGAAAAGCTGATGTATGGGTGGCTCTAATAAGAAGTGCAGTAAACTGATTTGCCTCATAGAAAAAAAAAAATATATATATATATTCAGAGCCATAGTAAGCCAAGCTTCTCAGCTACATTACTAAGAAAGAAGCAGCATGAAATCAAAATGTTCCCTGCCAATGGAAGCTGCAGAAAACCCAGAATAGCATCTAGTTTATATCCCTGTGCTAGACATTCCCCATGAGCCACTGTCAGTGTTCACAATTTTTCATGGGGTATGCAATTTTAATCATCCAGCTTTTAAGCATGGTGAAGTAATTGATTTTTACAAGCCAGTGAACCATTTGCCACAGTGTTATGTGATTAATTGCTGTAGCACCAAACTAGAGTTAAGTTAATCACTGGGCTAGCTTTCTCCTAAAGACTGTTTATCTATCCTATTTTTAAAAGTCACTAGAGAAGAGGTCCCATAACTTCCATGACTCTCTGTTCCACTGATTGTCTACCTCTGCTGTTTGAAAGTTTGCCCATTAGCAAAAAGCTAGTTCATTGAAAATTAGGCAAATTTGCAACAAATTTGGTTTCTTGATCTCTCTCCAGTTGAGGCAGATCACGTATTTTTCTCTACATCCTTTTTCTAAGCAGTAGAGTGCTGTTACTGTGTTGCTTCTAACACCATTTATCCCTCTGAAGTAAAATTACAATCCATTCACATTTGTTCACAAATCATATATTCTAAACCTCAGATATGTCTTGTTTCTCTCCTCTATGATCTTCCTGATTTGTCTGTGCATTTCTTAAGGTGTAGTGCTCAAAACAGAGCAAAAGTCCTGCAAAAGACGAGTAGAATGAGTAATCTCTGTTCGTTTTAACACCTCTTAACTGCATTATATGTATGAAGTTTCTGGTCACTGTAGCCTTAGACTCCTTAGAAACACCATCTAGTCAGTTATTCAAAAGCTCACATTTATGCATTTGCTATCTTCTTCCAGAAGGTAGCACTTCGCACTTGTCTATATTAAATTTCATCTCATTGATTCCAGATTGCTTTATCAGTCTATCAAGACCATTTAGAATTCTGATCCCACTTCTCTGAAGTGCTTGCAAATACCTCCCTCCAGCTTGGTGTCTTCGTTATTCTATTCTGTCAAGCAAGTCGTCAACATAGCAGCTAATAGTCAGACCACATTCATTGGGCCTCTCTAGCTTGACAAAGAATCATTCATAAGTAACATGAGCACAGATTTTAATTTTGTCCTGTTTCTCTTCCATATATTTCATTTGCTGATGTATAGAAAATTCCTCTTACATGTTAACCTTATTAAAACCAAGAGGAGTCTTATTCATTTTCTCCCCTGTACCTGCCAGGTTAGTTAGCCTATCAATGAAGGCAACTACATTGGTTTGACATTTTTCTATGGACATAGCAGTGTCAGTAACAAAACTATAGTGGCTATGTCTTATGAACTTGTTATACCTAAAGAGCCAGGAAACTGATCTGGTTTTAAATATTTACATCGATTAAGTGGGTTTACTGGTCTATAATTCCTCACCTTCTGCTTTTCATGGGTTTGTTTTGTTTTGATTTGATTTGTTTTGATTTGATGTGATTTGATTTAAACTATTCTAAATTTTCCTGTCTTCAGTTTCTTGGGACCTATGTGTCCCCACAGGTTGTCAAAGATAATCTCTAATAATATAGAGATAACTTCAGTAGTTTCCTTAATGATTTTCAGTGAGCTTTATCAGGCTCTGCTGATTTTAATATGCCTAAATTGTCTGAACATTCATTAACATCTTCCTTGCTATTTTGGCATGCTCTCCTCTGCTGTTGCTAAACTTGCATTATGCATGAAAACCAAACTTTATTCTAAAGACTGAATAAGGCATCAAGTATGGAATATTGAACACTTGGCCTTTCTCAAGCCATTGTGATTCTTCTTTGCTCCCTCAACAGATCTGTAGTTAAACTTTTTTCCAGCTTACTTCTAATGCATGTGTAGAGCTTTTTTTAGTTTTTTTATGTTTATATCCCCCATAACTGTTTGAGACATAACTATTGCTGTTTGTAAGAATCAGATTCATAATGAGCCAGAAGGAATCAGGTTGATATTCATAGCTTTGTTCCATGCAAAAATGACTTTTTGCTTATCACCAATCACTTAAAGACATTTCCACAAATGCAATCTCTGCACAGGTGTAGACGAGGGATCATCCCATAAATGAGGGGTTTTGTGTAATTCAGGTACTTTCAAATCACTACTTAAGTCAGGTTAAAATTGAACACAAATAAAATCTGCCATTATTGGACAATGTAATAAAGCTGGACTAAAGAGACAAGTTTTGAGGCTTTTTTTTTCCTTTTTTTTTTTTTTTTTCCCAAAATTCTTGAGGGATACAATTGCCTGAAAGCTCTTCTGTACTCCCATGTCTGTCACTGGGCCTCTTTGAGCAGTCCCTCTGTGTGCACTTGACATTCTGTAAATGCTTTCCTGATACACCTGGCTAGGAATTTCCACCTTGTGTATTCACTGTCAGATTTTATTCCTCTGGGACACAATTGTTTACAGATAGAAAATGCTAGCTTTTATAACTAAGCTTCTTAGAGTTCTTCAGTAGATTCAGACAGATGTAATCTTTTGTTCCAAAACATATTTAGTGCTAACTTTTTCAAAAAATAATCCTAATACTACATACTACATAAATTTAAAGTAAATTTATGTCTTCTTAGAAACAAATGCCAATTGAGTAAATGTGTGACCCTCTACTATATTTGGTTGGTCAATTAACTGTTTGGCTGAGTGAGAGTAACCTCCTCTGCTATTTTGTGAATTAGTATGCATTTTTAATTGTAAAATGGCCGTATTCACTGAATCCTAATTTTATATGAGCAGGTATTCTTCACAGAAAAAAAAAAAAAAAAAAAAAAAGGTTAAATGCTTGTAACAATTATGTTTTTTGAATAAGACTAGTCACACTGTTCATACACAAATTCTTGTACACAAGGGTAAAATTTTGAGATGACTGATTTTAAAGCCTCTTGCCAAAGGACATCATAAGACATTGATTTGAAATGGGCATGGACAGAACAATAATGCTTTGTCTAGTCTGTGTTGCTCACACTTGTGAGCAGACCTCTCTAGGTCTGCATAGGTTTTCATCCACTTCTGATTTAGGAAAGATTGTTCAGAAAAAAATCATTGAGGACTTTTACATATCCATTGTGACAGACGTGAAGTTGGTGCCACATCTCCCTTCATCCTGTTTAAAAAATCTGCCTCCTCCAGTTTCTCTGTGTAGGAATGCCATAACCTAAACAAAAATAATTTTGGAAAAATACCACATATGTTATATTTCAAAATATCTCAGTCCTCCTACAGAAGATGTGTTGTTTTATTTATGCATTTGCCTGTTCTCTAATTCTTTTATATTGGTAGAACCATTTGTAGTGTCAAAACTAAAAGACAAGGAGGTCTGAGCAAATCCTTCATTTTTATACATAAATCACAAACAAAATTTTCCAGCATTCACATGGAATAGTGAAAGTGTTGTAAAGTACAGAGACATCAATATATTAATTTTTATGAAGGCTTTGGATTGCCTCATATCACTCTAAATCCAAACCACTGTAAGGTAAAATACAAATAAATGTTTAAAATTGATAACATTGTTACAAATATAAAGGATAGCATTGTCAAAATGAAAAAAAAAAAAGAAAGAAAGAAAAGAAAAACAACATACTTTGTTTATACTTTGTCTACTTCCATAAACATTAAATCAGAAAACCATCCCTGGCTAACTTCATGCCTTCTAGCCCTTTTATCATGGCAACTTGTTCAAGTTTGTAGCATCTTCTTTGTAGCATCTTCTTCTGAGAACATCAGGTTTCTGCTATATATGGATTCAAAGATTTTTTAAAAGCTTGTTCTACTATCCCAAAATTGTTTCTAGACTTGTCCCTTCAGTGCTTTGTTTTTTTATATGTGCCCTCTCCCTCAGGAGGGTTATAAGGAGCCCTGTTATCTATACTTACAAGAAAGCCTTGATTGACTTAGTGCTGTACCCAAGGAGACATCTCCAATTTATGTATGGCAATTGTTATTGTATTCAGTGGAAAAAAAGAAAAAAAAAAAAAGAGAGAAAGAGAAAGGGAAAGGGAAAGGGAAAGGGAAAGGGAAAGGGAAAGGGAAAGGGAAAGGGAAAGACCACAAGTTATGCTAGAGCTGGTGGGATCATGAGCTGTTGATGATCTGTAAGTTGGGCATTCATCTGACAAGATGTCAGCATTTGCCCAGTGCTAGCTACTGTAGGCTCACTTTACTGCCAGCGCAAAGAACTGGGCAGTTATGCTGAATTATCTGTCTCATCCTAATACAGATATCTACAATATCTACAATGGGTGGTGTGATTTGTGCCCTGAAAATACCTTTCTCTCTCCAGTGACTGAGTCAGCAGAGATTGCATTTACACTGCATCTCTCTTCAGAAGAATTATCTTTCTTCATTGAAAGGATTGTGAAACGTTGGAACAGGCTGCCCAGGCAAGTAGTTGAGTCACCATCCCTGGAGGTCTTCAAAAAATATGTAGATGTAGAGCTTGGTGACATGGTTTAATGTTGGACTTGGCAGTGCTAGATTAGAGACTGGACCAGATGGCCTTAGAGGTCTTTTCCAACCTAAATGATTCTATGATTCTGTGATTCTATCTCAGGTTAGGTAAGGTGGAGCCTAGAAACAGCCAAAACCCAAAAAGAAAAAAGAAAAAAAAATACTTCTCAGAAAGGATGCAAGGAATTCTTTGTTCAAGGGCATTAAGCTGGTTTTATGAGGTTTGAGAACTACAAGAAAAAATGATTGTCTCCCATCTAATTTCTGTTGTGACCTCAGCTTTGAGTTCATATTTCGGATGTGAGAGAACAGCATCAAAGATATGAGTGATTCTCTCCTACAAAAATTAAAAAACAAAGAAAGAAAGAAAAAAAATACTAAGAAGAACCCTGCCTACAAAACCCTAAATTTGGCTAACCACCTTGGGCAGGAGGGGAGCTTCTTAGAATTCTTTTCTCTCATGTTGTGCATTCACCCAACATTTTGCTTGATTGTTATACTGTTGTTGTACATGAAGCACCAGTTTTCATTAAGTGGCTTGCAATGACATTTGAAATTTTTCCTAAGTGATTGTAGTTAATTTAGAATTCATTAGAAAAGATGAGTAGTTCAGATTTTCCCTTCTAATGTGAACATTTTAAATTTATCAACACTAAATTTTACCAGCCATGACTATGTCCATTCATTTTAGCATTTAGATCCCTTTACTCCAGACCATCCTAACTGACATGTCTATGTGTTATCTTTTTACCTTGTTTTTCAGAATGTTAATATTTTTACCAATCCACAAAAATTGGAGGCATTGTGACTCTTTCCACTAAATTAAATGTTGAGTTTTCCCCTCTTGTATCCCTTAACCAGTTCCTTTACTACATTTTACTGCTTGTTCTGTACAATAGTTCTCTACTTGTTTTTACTAGAAAAACAGCTGCAGTATCTTGAGATGTTAGTTCCTTGTCCCACCTACCTGTGGCTGCTCTTCCTCTATATCATTGATGCTATACACAACTTAGCAGAACAAAACGTACTGACCTATTAACCAGCTCACAGCCTAGAGCCATAATTCATCATCAGATAAGCTTGTATGTTGCTGTTGATGTAAATATCTGAGGAACACCATGTTTTGTGTGCTAGACTAAAACTCCAGCAGAAAGAGTGGAGAGGCAACTGGGAGTTCTTTTGTCAAAATCCTCTTCCTTATGGTCTTCTCAGAATAAATATAAATATATTTTTTAATATTTATTTAGGCCAAATAAATTCTGACAATCAGCTGGTTCACCCCTATGAGAAAAACAATTTCTAAGCTTTACAGAAAACTTCAGAGCACTTGAGGAGAGTACAATTTTGCGTTAATAATTTATGTGCAAAGGAAATGTTATTCACTTTGACCTCGTAGAATTATGCATAGCATCCTTGAAAGTACAATAAACATCAAGAGTTTATATTCTGTTTTTATTCTATTGCCAAAGCCTAAGAATGCTATGCAGTGTGTGTGTGTTGGGCTGGGGAGAAGATGGGGGGGTGGACTTGTATTTCGTGATGCCTGTAAAGCACCCTACATCATTCTGTCGTTAGACCAATAATTAGGAGTAACTTTACATCTAAAGGCATTGCTCTTTTAATACCATTCTCGTTTTGCCCTTGACCACTTAGCTGTTAGTCAGAATTTAGCACAGCTGTTTCTTTGCGATGGAGAAATTGTATTATTCAGATATAATTTAATCATCTCCATTTACAAACACGCATTCAGTGTCCTGTTTCCCCAAATCCAGTAAAAACAAACAGGAGCCATAGGTTTTCATACATATTGGTCCGTAAAATCTTCATGTCTTCCTCCTTCACCTAGTTCTGGTTTTTGTTTCCTCTCTTTGCTCTGCTCTGGCTCCAAGAGTGAGACAGCTACAAACCAGCACTGTATTGTGAATCCGTGTGCTTTTCTCTAGCCTGGTGTCTGGCCTATTCCTTGAGCTTTTCCTTCAGTGTCTGCAGCTCTCTCCTTTATTGTCAAGCCGGAAGGTTACATACAATTGTGTTAAACACTGTGCATGAATATAAAAAATAAATAAATAAATCCATGACCAAGAAAGAGTAAAGCATGAGAAGATGCAGAAAGAATGAAGATAAAATGTAACACAAAGAAACACAGAATACCAGTAAAACAGTGAGAATTAGCGTAATAACTTCATTCACAGCACCCCAGCTGGCTCTCGTTAAAGAGATATCTCTACACGGGTTGTTTTTAAGAAGATGTATAAAGGGGGATAACATCAGGCTGCCTTTTTTTTTTTTTTTTTAATAAAGGACAGCTTAGGAGAATGTGTGAAAGTTACTGCTAAAAAGAAATGTGACAATTTGGCCATACAGTTGGAGCTACCAGTAAAGCAGACGTGAGGTTTGGTGGCATGAGGAACTATGGGAAACGTGAGGTGTTTTGTACAGAAATATTCTAACCGGAAGTAGCAATCTTGGATATCAGAGCAAGAACAGCAGCTTTCTTCCATTTCTGCTAGAGATTCTTAGGAGGCACTGTAAATGAGAGGTTTGCAGTTTTTCTCATGGCTTGTGGGCAAGCTCAGAAAGAAGAACAGTTTGGAGTTTGCACCCATTCAGTGTACTTGGGAATGGTCAAGCAGAGCATAGCACTAACCATTCCGTGACTCTTTCAATTACCAGTCTACAAAGAGACTCATAAATCCATCCTGAGGCTCTTGAGCAACCAGTTTAGTAGAACTCGGCACCTGAATTCAATGCTTAGGATGGCATGACTCCAAATTTTAGATGTCCTTTCCCTGAAAGTCATTGTCATCAGCTTTAAAGTGCTACAGCACAAAATAGACTGCTAAAAACAAAAATAATCAAAACAAAAACCTGGTAGGATGCTACAGTAAGCATATGTCAGTGATTCATGTATCAGTATTACAAGTAAAAATGCTTCTGCCTCTTGTCCTCATTCAGAGGAATTAAAATTCATGTTCTGGTGTGTTTGCTTTTCCTTTGTCCCTTCTAATTGAAGGTATTAGAATCAGAGAAGCACAGATCTCCTGCTCTTCTCAGTGAATTGTCGGGGCCACCTGTGCTGCCTTACTCCCTGCTGAGGATGTGGAGTCAGCTGTAAGACTCTGTTACAACCAGGATTTGAGCCCAGGTGTCCTGCTGCTTAGAGACACACACTTAACAGGGCAGGCAACACAAACCATTTCACCACAAATTCTTTAGCTAAAGACCTGTGCACAAGGAATGAGTTTTCAGCATGCCTGCAGTGTAATTTTGGGGGATCACGTTTGGCTCCTCTTTCGAGGGTCAGGATAGAGGGCATTGTCCTCAGCTTCTTCGCACGTGGAGTGGAGGATCTCTCCCTTCCCCCTACCTTTAGTGTTTTTACCTGCATCAAAAAGTATTATGTGTTCTTTTTAAAAGCCTGAACAAAGGTGAGTAACGGAGGCAGATGAAGAGATCAATTTTGCATTACCTACTGTTTCCCTGCATGAGGGTTTTACAATGCAAGCCGTTTATTAGATTGCTAGGTATGCTTAAAGTGGTCGGACGGAAGGCTTTGAACTTCGCTGAAGTACAAAAAGCAAGCTGTTCGTTTAATCAGCACATTTAATTCGCCCTGCTTTGCATGCTGCTCCACGCTGTCTCCTTTCCATATAAGGATTCTGTGGCATCTTCCTGCAGCACCCCTGCCTCTCCTCCGAGAGCAGCCAAAGATGGCTTTGTGCACGTTGCTTCTGCATGCTATAGGCCCAACTCCTTCTCGGTGTGTGCTGTAGCAGCTTCCAACCTCTCATAGCTCTCTTCTCCTCAGGTGAGTTGTTTATATTTGAGTCCTTTTCATGCTGACCGAGAGCACGTTGTTAATTTATCCTGCTTTTCAATATTTATTTTTGCTCTGCATAGGTGGGAAGTGAATCAGCAAACTGAATTTTGATTATATTAAGGATTTATATCATTGATAGGTGTCTTTTGTGTTTAGGAATTTCTTTTTGTTTAACACTGAGTATTCATTAGATTTCTGTTTAAGCAGCCATTGTTTAGAATCCAAAGAGGGTTTTCTAATGTGATTCATAAAGATCTAGGAAAACCTTTAAGGCACCACTGATCAGAGGAAGGAAAGATTTTCTAATTTAGCAATCACATTAATGAAAAATAGAACATTTTTTTCTGGCCTTTAGTAACATTAGGAATGTTTCTGTTTTTCTCTCAGACTTGCTCACTCACCCCTGCTGATGTGGAAATATGTAATGTACAGTTTACAGCAAATTAATAGTACCTTTTGTGTCATTTTCTGTGGTCCTCTTTTTTTTTTTTTTTAATCTGATTTACCTTGCTGTGCTAAATTGATTAAGGCCAATGTTGTACTTCAGCCTTCTGAGAATACCTGTCACAAATGTTAGAAGAGGTACTTGATTACCCCTTAACATCTGTTCATGCATACTCCACTTTACTGGACTGGTTTCAGATATCTCATTATTTCTTTCTGAGCCACATCCTCTTTTCCATTCTAAGTCCTTCCCCTGCCAGATGTCCAGGGGGTAGAAGTTAAAATCTGTTTACCAAATTATTAATCTATTCAGTGCTGCTGTGAAGAATCAGAAAGGGCAATGCAGATTCAAACCTTGTTGCCCAAATTCTCTTCTCTGCTTCTGTGTGGAAGACTGAAGCTACAGATGCTCCCCTGGAAGTCATGGGATTGCTATGGGAAGCACTAGGTCCAAGGACAAGGCCCATTCTTCTGGAAGAATGCATGCTCTCCAGGGGGCTCTGTGTACCCACACCCCCCGAAAGTGTGCGGAAGTGTAGTTGCGTGGCAGAACACAGTCTCTGATGAGACTAAACAACTTGTTTGAAATTTCTTCTTCTTTTCTGCCAATAGAATTTCATTGACATTCTCTTTAGCATTTGATGGGTACCACTGGCAGTTCCCCAATCTGGAAGTCCATAATCTACGATATAAAACCCTAGTTATAGGCAATGCCTCATGTCTGTGAGCACAGCTATCATTAAAGTCTTCATGTTAGATGGCAATCTTGAGATGATCTTTCAGCTGTCCTGGGCAAATCTTGAAAACGGATGTCAACATTCAGACTTGAAGAGCTAGAAACCAACCACTTATATATATATATATATATATATTTTTTTTTTTTGACACTACCTGAAGTTCTTATATCTATAGGATTTAGTGATCTCAGAGCAGCACACACTGCTAAGGAGACAATGAATATTATCTGAAGTTTCCGAGAGGTAAGGGTTTTATGCCCAGAGATTTCTTGCTCTAGACCCATGAGATGATGACAAAGGTAAGTTTAAAGAAAGCCAGTTTTCTTGCAACCTTCAGTTCAGCTGTGAAAAACAAAAACATCACAGTCATCACAGTGTTGCTATATATCACATGCTATATACATCACAGTGTTGCTATATAGAATTTAGCTTTAGTGAAATCTAGGATCTTTCCTAGATTTCCATCCCATCAAGGTCTCTTTGTTGTGGAACATGGTGGTTAATACCATCAGGTAATTCAGATACATCAATCTTCTCTTTTAGCCTTGCTTAGCTCTGCTGATCAGAGTACAAAAATGTGTGGTTATTCCCCAAATGCCATCACAGTCCAGTGCAGCATCACTCACAGATAAATGGTCAGATGAGGACTTCTCTTCCATGTGGAGATTCTGATATACCTGAGTTACATCCAGCAGAACTAGATGCAACTCAGACTGAGACTGCTAGAAGCACTTGAACTTCAGGTTCCCTGCATGTGCAAACAGTTGCATTGCTTTTACCTCGTATTGTTAGGAGTTTTAACAAACAAAATGGCTGAAGTTTTCTCTTTTTAAGAAAATAATGAATTCTGGGATAATGAATGCTGAGACTTTGCATAACAAATCAAAGCTTCCAAAACAATGGGTAGAGTCATTCCATTTTGAGTAGTCGTCGATGACCTGGTACAGGCAAAGTAAACGTAAGGAAAGAAATAAGATTATTATTATTATTAATTTTTCCCCTCCATATCTGTGGCAGTTAGGTTAGTTCTTGAGTTTGCAGAAAAAAGGATAAGAGAGCTTGCCTTCCTTTGAATACAAATGCTTACATTTGCATGTGTTTAGTGCTTATTTAACAGCTCTTTCTTGACATATGTAGTCAAATGATTCCTACAGAGCTAATTGCTGCATCACTTAGCATTCTTACAAGGATTTCTTAATGATTGTGAGCGATCCACAGAATCCCGATTTCCTTAATTACATCTGAATCCCTATCAGCACCTGCACTGTGGGAAATGCAGGTCCCTGCACCTAACATCTTTCTAGTTCCAGACTAGGGTCTTTACACATTTCTAACGGTAAGGAACAGGCAAAGCTGGGCCTGAAACTCTGTCCAGGGTTGGGATGATGTCCATGGGATTTCTTCACATACAAAGACAATCACATTGGCTTTTCTCATCTGGTAAACATGCCCAAACCTCCTCATAATTCTTCAGGTCCACATCAAGCTTGTCCAGATACCTAAAGAAGATAACAGGTTGCCCTGCCGTTGCAAGAAGCAGGATGAAACACATTTTTTTATCACCTGTCCTGAGGATGCTTAGTTTATACTGAAACCATAGGGATGAATACAAGGAAAATAATACTCTGTCCACAACAGAGATGAAAGAGGAGGGTCCCTCTGCTCTTTTTGAGAAAGAGATCAGATGGTGGGGACTCTACAGGGAAGGGGAAAAGGAAGCTGGACAGTGGGATGTGGTGCCATCTTGCCCCAGACTCTAACCCTTTTGCAGTTCTGCAGTACACTCACAATTGTACTCAGCTGTTCCCATGGTCTGGCACAAGTTAAGTCTTCTGTTTTTCCTTCATGAGTTGCAGATAGCAAACATGCTTTATGGAATCAGCCTTGGCTAGAAATGTTTCATACCAATGAAGTTCACTTAAGTTCGTTAGCTAAACTATCTCCTGAGTGAGTGTTACAGCTCTGCAGAAATCTTTCTTTGGTGTGAGATAAGTCTGCTTGGAGGCGTTTGCAAGTTTACGTCTGTGAAGTAGAGGTGCATGGGAAGCCTTCACCTGATACTGTTATTGTGTAGACAAATCTTACAGTCTGTTAGTGAGTTCTGTAACCTTAGGGGCCTTGACAACATCCAAAGCCGTGGGTGAGACTCCTCAGAATAAATTTAGCTGATATATTGCAGACATCCATATCCAAATTAAATGCATGAGGATCCATTTTAGTCAACGGCAAAAAAACAGTCACTTTTAGCTCATTAGTCATCTTATTCTAAAGTAATTGTCTACAGTAGACCAAATGACTTGCACCCAAAAAGATCTCTGCCAGCCCATATTTGTCACAGCTGTAAGGAGTTGTGACTCAACTTATCTCACTCTGCCAAGAGAAATCTTTAATAGAGATGTGGTTATACTGGCAAAAGTTTTCCTGTTTTGTTTTGTTTTGCTATATGATCAGGGTTGGCAGCGTATGACAGCAAAATACATTTTCTTGGTGTAGTCCCCGCTGGAAATACTTTCCAGTAAAGTGCAGTCATTTCCAGTACTTCATGCCTTATGAAATTCTACTGTCCAACTTATTCATTCACCCATACTGGTTTGTAACGTTAGGCTTTTGTTTCTGGAACAGTACATAGGAAATATTTTATTCTCTTGATTTTTCTAGTACATTATTTCGGGAATCTTATGTCTCGTAATTCTCTACCACACTGGGGATACAGAACAATTTCACTGCTGAGCTTCCCACTTTGTGACACTAGCCTTTCTAAGCCTTCTGTCCTAAGATTCCTGTCTACCCAAAGACCTGTTTGATACACAGTTATGTCCCCTGAGGGGTTCTCTAGCAGTGGGAGTCAATGATAAAAGTGTCAATAAGACAACATTACAGTTAGTTTTCATCATAGGAAAGAAGCTGTAACCTTAAAATGTGTTACCTAGCATGGTTTAAGCAATATGTTTTTAAGTGTTCATGGAGACACAGTGAGATAAACTTTAATTTAGTATTCAACATGATCCCTAGGAGGCAGTTTAAACTATTATATTGAAATGCTACTGTGTTCAATTTTCAAACTTTTGGAAAGTTTAGTTCTCATCTCCAAATTTCACACTTGCATATGTTGCCAACATCTTCCACCATATTCAGGACTTCTTTTTGGCTCTGGCTTCTGGGGTCGGGGACAAGCAGTGCATTTTTGCTTCTTAAGGACTGCGATAGATAACAAAAATGCAATGTATGAAAGCTAAACACAGGCATTTTTGTTGTTGTTGTTAGTTTTTTGTTTTGTTTTTTAACTTCCTTGCTTAACTTCTTATCCTAGGAACAAAATCTAAAGTCTAATGCCTCTCATCAGATTGTGACTCAGCAGAAATAAACCTGCAGTTTACTTGCTGGCAGGGTAAGTCAGCAGGACAGTCCTGCCACCCTGTGCCAGGCAGGCTGTAGACAAATGTTTGCTACAGTTGTCTTTTTCTCCTGGCAGCCCTTACAAAAAGAGTTTTGAACAGCAGAATCCCAAAAGCAAAGTGTGCCTGGAGTAGTTGTAAACTTACCTGTAGGGCCTCAAAAAAAAAAAAAAAAGAGGTACAATCATATAACTAATATTTGTCTGATTAACTGGTATCATTTAATAGCTGTATTAAGGTAGCTGCCATTTTGTCAATCCACTTTCAGGTATCTCTGAGAAAAGGCAAAAGCTCAAGTGTTCAAATGAAAACTAGGCCATAATGACTCAAAATTTCAGACCTCAGGTCTTTTGTGCTTGCAAGCATACAGCCTCACAGGGAAGTTGCTTCCCAACAGGCAATGTTGCAAGGACACAATGGTGGCATCCCAGTTTTGAGCCTTCAGGCCTCCCATATAGCTCCGAATGTTTCCTTAGGTCTGCCTCCAGGAGATAACAAGCTAAATAACCTTAAATACAAAATGTTGATAGGATTTATACCAATTCTGGTGTAAAATGTAGCATTTTAAAGGTCAAATATTCTTTATGTTTTAGTAAAACAGGTCAGTCTATCTCATCAACAAGAAGTCAAATAACTCATATGGTACACCTGACATATGACTTGCATGTTGGATGGATCTTTAACAAGGATAGTCCACAATATTTTATCCCAGGTTTCTCCCATTACCTTTTTTTAGTGATTTAAATTAGGTCTGGTTTATTTTTTTAATCCCTTTGTTAAAAAATGTACAACGGGATTTCAGAACATAATGTATGAAAGAACATAATGTATGAACCTCGTGAAAGAGGTTATGCAAAACACTGAATAAGAAAAATAAGGCAAAATGATCTAACAAGATCAGATATAAGAGAAGCAATAGAAGAATTTCTTTATTTTGAGAAAAAGAAAGCTAAAGCAACTGAGGAAATAAAATCAAAAGTAGTGAGTTTGAGAAGTGAGAGAAATTTGGAAGGCATTGCTGGCAAAGAAGACAAAAAGGGATAAATGGCTACAAATACACATCAAATTTCTTGAAGATCTGACAGTAAAAAGAGTCAATGCAGAACTCCAGAGAACGAGACGTTACCTAAAGTAGGGATTGCTTGTTGCTAGATAATTGTCATATATGTTGCCAGTATGAATCTGGACTTCCTATTTAAAAGAGAAAGAGGAGAAAGGAAAAATAAGTCATCCCACTGACCCTGCTAAGTTAAAGCTACAGGACTATTGATTACAAACTGAGAGAACTGGTATTACAAACTGAGAGAACTTAAAAAAAAAAAAATAAAAAAAATTGCTACCTCCAAAACACTATCATTGTGCTGGTGCTCTGTGGGGCTGGAGGTGGGAGGCTAAAAAATAACTCCAAAAGCAAAAGAGGCTTTGTAAGGGTAGTGCCATCTGGGGTTATGGGAACAGTTGTTGATGCTGTGAGGAGGAAAGTATTAGATCCAGTCATGTAGGACCAGGAGGACTTGCTCAGTTTCAGTATCGCTTCTCTCCTTCTCTCTCTAAAATATCAAAAGCATGTCCCTGCAAGAAAGAAAAACAGAAAATGTGAGAACACATACATATGTGTCTTTATCTGTTTCCCAATATATGTATATATATATATATACATGGACACAAAATGGCAAGCAAAAAAAATAATAAAAAAATTAAAGTGACAGCAAATTGTTCATTTTCTTATAAGTGTAATATACTCAAGCAGACACTGTAGTTGCTTTAGTAAATGTCTTCAGTCCTCCTTTACCTCACAGCTATGTTTTTCAAATATAAGAGTAAGGATCAGCTGTATTGATTAGGGTCATTACTCAGAGTTCCAGCGACAGCCTGTGCAATCAACATAAATTGGTGATTAACAGGATCATTTATTTGGAAGCATCTGGAACATGAAACCTTCGGGACAGTCAGAAGATGTGTGACTGGAAACTGTATTTTGCCTTTTATTGTTTCCATGAATATTATTTTCCCTGAAAATACTTTTTTTTCATCTCCTTTCAAGCCTTAATCTTTGATGATTGTGTGCACTGTGCATGTGTAGTACTAGCTTTGAAGGATGATAATTTAACCATGGGTTTCTCAGTGGGGAGAAAATTAAAATGTACAGCCTTTTGTCTGTGTGGTGAGTTACTAAATCACTTCCCACAGTATGGCACAGCTTGCAGCATTATCCATGACTTAAAAACTCTTCATTAACATGTATCGTTATTGTGTCCCACTGTGAAAAATGTGTTGTACTAGTTGGTCTGCTCATAAGTAAACCTTGTAGAAGAGAACTTTTTGCTCCTGTGAATAAGAACTAAATATTGAAATGTATTTAATACTGTTTTGTCATGACACAATATAGGAAGTAGATTGGAAGATCTCTCTCCTCTTATTGCCTAACACAGTACATATTGTCTTTTCTCTGCTGTCTATGTAAGCATCTGCTCAACTTTTCCAAACAGAAAGCCTGTAAGAGAAGTATATATCACACGTCAGAAAATGAAAGAAACTCGCTTGGCTTTGACAGGGTAGAAAAATTATTGTCTTTCATTAATTCTGCACACCTTCAGCCAAAGTCCATCTTGCCCAGGACTATGTCAGAAGCTTCTATACAAGTACTCTGTCATCTGACTCCAAGATCAAAAGCCTCCAGGGTGTACAACATCAGGGTAACATACTGTATTTTGGGACCATACTCCACCTAAGGATGTTCTTAGGCTTACTGTCAGCTTTTTACATGCCAGTTTTTGGCTATATAAATAGGAAAACATCTCAGCTGGTGGGCTCTTCTTCTAAAGAAAAGGCCAGGAGTTACTGGAAATGAAGGATACAGAGTGCAGTACTAACTTCTAACACTGTTTATTTATTTATGCGGCAAGTACATAATTGGACTCCTGCTACACTGGTGTTGTAAAGCAGTTTCAAGGTGTATTTAACAGTGGGAACAAAGCAGGATGGAGAGATCATGCGAAAACAAAGGACATCTACAACCTGATTCACACAGATTAAGCATGCCCTGCAGGGTTGGTCCTTGTAAAGTGACTACAAAAGAATTACAGCTTTTGAACATGAACATATTTTACCTACAACATATTAATTTGATATCATATACCATTATCCTGTGGACTTGCATTTTAGTGTCAAAAATGAATCTTTTTCTGACCACAGACACCTAATATTATTATTTGAAACAACACTGTATGGAAAAGGAATGAAAGCTAATTCAAGGACTATTAAGAATATTATTTGTATATTACATTAAAAATGAAATATAATTCAATAAAGTACTCAGAAGAGGAATCTGGATGGGAAGGCACTTCCGTGGGTAAGGTAAGAACAGATAGTAATGGTTGATTAGAAAGAAAGGAAATTCTGATTGATGAATCTTGTTGATGTTTATCTCCCATCTCAGGCACTACACAGAATTATCTTGTTATCAATAACATGTCAGTTCTTATTGCGTTTTATTAAAAGCAGACCTGGGGCATTCCCAAGAGTGGATATTATTGAGGAAGCATATACTTCTTCCATACGGGGTAGTGGATTGTCACTACGAAAATTTCATACGAGTAAATATCATAAACACAGAGAAAATCAGTTTTTACATCTTTAGCTATTCTCTCTTCATGTCTTTGTTCATTTTTTTCTGAGTAGCTAAACTTTTTGCAAAATATGTCACACTTCCTTGCATAGTATTATAAAAATAATAAATTAAAATAACTGGATTCATTTTGATTTTCTTTATGACCTGACAAAATTGAAATGTGGCATGTGGTTTTCTAAATGAAGTTATGGCTTTAGAAATTTGTAGTGGAGTTTTTTGTTAGGTTAACTTTTGTGGTTTGTTCACTGGCAAAGCTGAATTTATTTTACTTAAAGTAGACCTTCCTACTGCAACACTGCAAACCTGTGATGCTCTGTACAATGCTCATTTTGACTAGTCTGCTGACTGAAAATGAACCTGATATTCATTAGTGTCATACCTGTCACACAGCTTCTGCATCATCGATTTATCTTCTTTCAAGGGAAGGTTAAATGTGTAGCCTTTCATTGCAAGGTCTGCACTCCTAGACTGCACAAGGAAGATAAAACCTGTCAGAAGTGACAAATCATTGGTATTCTGGTTTATTCGAATATTGGCTTATTTCACAATTGTAAGGCATTTTTTTAAATTCATTTCAATCCAGAAAGAAGACATAATATTGTGTAAATAATAACTGAAACACCAAACACAGTCAGTCCTGGCCAATATTCATGTATCCAGGTCTGTTGCAAGAGTAGAGAGGTTGGTATATTCCGGTTTTCCTATTACATTCACTTCTCCCCAGTTTCTTTTACTTACTGTTTTACTGTTTTGTGGTACTCAGGATGGAAGTATTGTGTTTTTTTTGTTGTTTTTTTTTTGTTCCCCCTTTTGCCCCTCCATCCATGTTCAATACTCCTATGTTGCTCTGACACCTTAGCTTCTTCTCTATTGTATGCTAACCATAAGCACTTGCAGTGAGGAGGTGATGGTGCCATGACTGAAACATCTCAAAATCAGTATGCTTGTCATGTACTCTGATTAGCAGGTGTCCTAGCATCACCACTTTTAGTTTTGAATCCTTATGAGAAGGGCATACCTCTGCACAATTCCCCCATTACAATCACAGGTTCATCTATGTCAGCTTTCTATATTGATAATTAATTTCTATATTGATTGCTTTTCTTGATTTTCATTAGTTGCTTCAATAATTATGAAGGAGTTCGTGAAGGCAAGAGGTAAAGGAATTGGCATTAACCATAATCACTAAGCTTTTATGGCCCTCAGCTCTATCACACCAGAATGATGAAATGTGTAGAAATAGTTTAAAATTTGCAGATACCCACAACTTGCTCATCAGTAACTGAAAGAGGAAAGATCCTGAGCTGTTTCTCAAAGCTATTTCTGGTCTGGTTCTTGGGGCTGTGTATTATCCCAGCTCCTCAACAGTTCGTCTAAGATCTGGTAAAGTTGGTATCTTCTTTTCAATATTACTAAAGTTATTTCTAATTATTGCTTGCACATTCCTACTATGCCAGTAATCATGGCCATAAAGAGTCTATTATTCAAATGAGCACTCAAAAGCCTGAGGTTATTCCAGGACTCTTCTGTCTTGTTTGTTTGTTTGCTTGTTTGTTTCTTTTTGCTCAGAGTGCTTTAAATGTTTACACTAGCTCTTTTTTCAAAATCCCAATCAGAAAGTTTTTGTTTTTGTTTTTGTTTTTATTCTGGGAATTTTGTATATTTTGTATGGTTCATCTCATGCTAACAGTGGGTTATGGATGGAAGGCCTGAGGCTCCCTCTCTCCCTGCCCTCCTTGCAGCAGGGTCTGAGTGCCAAGTGCAGAGCAGTTGGTACAGCGCCAGCTTCCACATGGCCACCGAGACTGAGCCTTGCATTCATTTAATGTATAGAACAATCCTATACAAGACCCATCTCCATCACGTCCCCAAGGTGAATGGGATAGAGAGCAGAGATGGAAAATCTTCAGGGTACAGGGGCTTTTCTGAGGGACATAACCTATCAGGTTTGCTGGGAATAATAGGTTTTAGGAGAAATATATGAGGCTATGGGAAAGGAGTGGAACATATGGTGCATACTGAAGTGTAGAAGACATTTGGTAGTATGAGGGAGACCTCAGGCTCACCCTGTGGAAAAGACAGATTTAATGGGGAGAGTGACAGAGCTCCCAAACAATGAGAGTGGGAAAGGGCTCCTGATGTGATGATCCCATCCCCTGGCAAGATGGGAATGGCAGAGCTTCCCCTCACCATCCCAGTCTGTGATGAGGGGGGAAGGAGCTGTTCCATACCTTCCCACATCACAGGAAGGGGACTGGGGGAAGGGGAGAACGATATTCTCCATTGCCTCAGTTACAAAAGGAAAAAGGAGAGCCAGCCTTCCTGCCCAGAGGTGGCCAGGCATTCAACATGCTCATCCGCAAATAAAGGACAGGAGTTTAATTATGGGCACCGTGTGCTTTTGGACACACCTCCAAAATCATAGCTGCTTCTCTGACATTCTACCTCACCAAATACTTAAACAAACTGAGAAAGTTTTAGAACAGATAACCTCGACTCCACTCCAGGTCCCATCACTATCCTGCAGCCACTGATAATTTAATTTAGCTAATGAGCTTTGGAAGAATCGTGTTGGAGACAGAGATGGGAGAGCTTTTAGGATCAACCAGTGAAATAAACAAGACAGTAGCTTCAAAAATTAAAAACGTTTTGGTAGGAGTTTTGCTTTTTTTTTTTTTTTTTTTTTCCTGGCAGGATTGTGCACTCCAATTAATTCCAAACTTCTTTCTGAAAACAGAACATCAGAAGTACAACGTGTTCTCTGAACTTGCTGGAATAAATATTATACATAGTCAGTATTTTCATTAAGTTGATTCTCTGCTGTCAGTGTATGTGGTTTACTACATAATTCAGCTAAAAAACTCATAGAAGTTAGCTCCTGTAGGGATTGTATGTGTCCTTGGAGGCCTCTGGGTCCAAACAGTAGTATGTGGATTACAACTGGCTCTAAAACCTCATATTCTTGAGAGATATACTTACTATATGAACATATCTTTATCTAGTATGTTTTTTTGTCATCCTTGCTGTCTGTGGGTAAGAATATATTAAAGACTCTTCTGAGATAGATTAATGTTTGTTCTGGACATTTGAAAGTTATTAAAAAGTTATCCTTTGGAGATAATATTCAGAGTGAATCCTGCAGTATACAAATCAGTGGATACAACCTGAAATGTATCAACATGAAGTACAACAAGTGACAGGTTTAGGTCCTGTAGCAGTTTCTGCATTGTACAATGCAGTGTTACCCAGGTGTAGCTGAGCTAAGTCTGAACTGTTAGGGAAAAATATATCACAGGGCATGGCAGCCCCAGAGAGGCGAGGCTGCTGCAGCTCCATGCCCCAGCTCCAACTGGCAGTGTGGCTGAAGATGCCTTTCCAGCAGGCACATGCATACAGAGCATGTGTATATCCCATATATATATGTGTATGTATATATATATATATATATATACACACACATGGCTGATCACACAGACTCACAGGCGGACATGCAGAGCATTCACATGAACACAAACAGCACCAATAGGCTCATCCTGTTACCCTCCCTGGCAGAGCAGGATGGACATCCACTAGCAAGAATATGTATATGTATACAAATATATATACACATGTGTATGGTGTGGATCCACACATATGGTGGGGCACTGACACTCAGACTGCTCAGCAGCTGCTCCTAGTTCCTGGTCTCCCTAGTTGCTGGAAACCAGACATAAAAGCCTCTGATGCCACAGCCCCACTGCAGCTGTGGGTACAAAACATCTGATGTACACAGAGGCACACACACAGCTGTCCAGGACTCCCCTAGGCATCAGTAGCCAACTCCCCTTGCTCTTGCCCTTAGGGATCCGTCCTTGCTCACAGGCCACTTCACCTACTCACCAGCTAGGCTGGCTTAAACTTTGCCAGTGTTCATGCAATCCCTCACACACCTCCACTCACTGTTTGCTGTGGCATCACCAGACAAGTGTACCAAACAGCCAGCTCTTTGCACATCACTGACCTAATTTTTGCTCTTACCCTTGTATTTTCCCACACTTGTTCCAACCCAAATCACTTTCATCATTCCCTTTTCCTGCCTTCGATTCCTCCTCTCAACATGCTATAATGTTCTATGCAATCCTGAAATGCTCATCCTCTGCATCCCATCATGTGTACTGTAACCCCTGGACAGTAACCTCACCGAGTCCAAAAGGTACTCCAGTGTTCACCCATAGTGATGGCTTTCAGGTATGGACCATAGAACCTCCTGGACAGCCCTGGGAAGGGCCCAGACCTGGTGTCCCTCCTTCTGAGTCCTTAGTTTGGGTTCCCACCTGTTTTGTGCCCCTGTCCTCCTCTGGGCTTGTGTGTATGGACATTTGACAGGCTGATGGCTCTTGTGATAGACCTGGGAGCAGCTAAGGCCAGGATACGATTTGGCTTCCCTAACTTGCCGTTGTCTGTCTGTGCTACTTTGTGAATGTGCAGATGAGCTCTTATCACATAATTTAACATGAACAGGTCAGCCTCTTAGAACTGTAACATCACAGCGGTGCTCCCGCGCTGCTCTCTGCTAGCAAGCCTGCCTTCCAGCATCGCAGCTATGCAGATAGCTGGGGGTGGGTATTTCTGAACCTCACTCCATCATCCTGTGCAAATACGCCCTGTATGCTGCCTGCATACACACACACAGCTACAGGAACAATTATTTGAAGCTCTTGTATGTTAAGAGATGCAGGAATACACTGGTTTCCTGCTTTTAGTTTAGTTTAGTTTAGTTTAGTTCTTCTGTGGCTGGTTTCAGTCTCCCTACCAAGTTCGTTATTTAGTTGGTTATTTTGCAGAGCTCAAGCAGTGTCTAACCTGAAAATAGACATAGGCCATTGAGCTCATATCTGATTTTTTTCCAAAAGATAAAGTGCTGCAACATAGACCTTTTACCTACTGGTTCAGCTCCGTCATGAAGGCACACTTCACTATGCTTGGTTACAGCTAGAAGTGACATTTAATACATTTTTTGGCAGACTTGGAGGGGGTTGTGCATGATAATAGTGTCTTGAGTCTATAACTGTGTTTACTATTTTAAACATGGTAATATTCACTTCAAAACCTGTGTGCTCATGAAAAATGAGGTAACAATGGACAGCTTTGTCTAGGAAACACTGCTTATATTCACTCCTTCAGTAAATGACAGAAGTAGCAGCATTACAGAATCCTGTTATAATCTATTGATTGAATAAGCAATATTTTCAGAAAAAAGTATAATGTGATCTAAGGATTATTATAAAGCAATTCCTAGGAGCAGGACAGTGCCAGTACTGAAGAATTGTGCAAATGGACATAGGCTAGTGTGAGTAGCCATTTCTTTAGGCTTTATTTGAAACAAATTAGGATTGAAAAACTGCCTTTCGAACATTATTTTTCACACAGTACTTCAGTCCATCAAACAAAACAAAAAGCTTCCATCTGATCTTTGACAGACCTCTCCCATAATAATCCAAAACTCTTTCAGAGATTTATTGATGTAACTTTACAGTACTTTGAACTATTACTGCAAAACACAGTGCTGTTTTAAGATGAGAAAATAGCTTTGCTTTAGTTAACATTCAGCAAGTGCTCTTTTCTGACAGGGATTATGGCAGAATCACAGTACAGGGAGAATGAGTCTTGCGTTGATCACTGAAAGTAATGGATCATTGAACTCCTGTATTAATCTGCTCCTTTAGTGTCTATACATTATAAAAATTCAAGCATGTTGCAGATTGCCTGCCTACCATACTACTAGAATGTGAAAGATTTACAGGGTGAATTACTGTTGACATACACCAGGGCAGTCAGACTGAAGAACTGCTGTGTTCAGCTTACTGCAAACACCAACCATGTCTTTTCATATCATCAGTCTTCCTGAGGCTAAAGTTCTTTACAAGGACAATGTTTTGGATTAATCAGAAGCTTCGGTCACTTGAAAGGCCATATATTTATGGAACAGCAAAATCTCTTTTTTAAATGACCTGCATGTTGGCTTTTGTGGAGAACTGTGGGCAAAAAAATCTATAGAAGCCATTAGTGGAAATGTAAGTCTAAAAGAAAACATAACCATGATAAGCCTATTGTACTCTTTGAATCCACACTCCTACTGATGTAGGATTCAGTGGGGATATACTTGTCTGATTTATGCAGTCAGTCAGATGTATCCTAGCACTACAGAGTCTTTCACAAAACATAAGCATTTTGAGTGATTATCAAGGACAAGATCTCTTCTCTTGTTGGTTAAAAATCCCTACAACTAGAAGATGATACATTAGCAAACCAGATGTAAAAGTCTGAGAACAAAATAAGTGGCTTTGGTAATGAGGAGCATTTGAATGCACAGGATCATAGATACAATTCATAGAATGAAAAAACACTGTTAGCTGCAGTAAAATGAAGGGTCTTACATTCTTTATCAAAGAAATTCAGGTAAGGCTACATGGAACAGAAGTCTGCAAAACAAGGCGGAATGAATTTTGTTTACACTGGTGTAACAATATTTCTTCATTCATCAATTTCTTGTATTTCACCTGTGCAGACGTGGTGGTTTCACAATTATGGGCAGCTAAGCTCCACCACGCCACTCTCTCAGCCTCCCTCCTGAAAAGAACAGGCAGAGAAAATATGAAAATATTGTAGAATATGCAGTTAATTCTTTCATTGAAATTTAATACTTTGTACCTTTTCTTTTGAAACTACTTTAATTTCCTGCTGTCATAAGGGGTAGGAATTGTCACCAACTAATAACGGATCAAATCTAAGATATTGAGTCCTTAGTGGATTGACAGCCTCTGGAATCTGAGTTACTAGTATTTGCAAAGTTACTATGGTGACAAATGTAACTCTCATTAAAAAAATAATAATAATCCTCTTTTGCTTAACCATGATTTTCCAAAGAACTCAGCATGGTTCCATAAGTACCTTCCTGCCAAAACAGACTCATGGTGCCCTTTTTCTGAGAAATTATATCTTTAGTGAAATGTAAGTATAAAGGGAAGTCTGACCTCTGCTTTGGTCACAGTATCCTATGATAGCTTACTCAAATTACTGTAATTTTTAACAGATTTAAAATAGCACAGTGTTCATATCTTAAAAGAAAGAGCAGGGTATATTCAGCTTCTTTTTGATCATTCTGGTGAAGCAGAACAACCCTAAAGTCAGTGTGATCCTTCCTTTTAAAATTCCCATGCCCTGCACAGTAGACCCATCACATGCAGCTTAAAGGTGAGCTGCAGCAGGCTGCTTTGACTCATGCCATAAGGGCATTGGCACTAGACCCAGGTGTATGAAGATGGCCTGAAGTAGCTCTTGCCTATGTCCATCCCTCTGGTCTCATGATAAGAAAAGACAGCTGGGAAGATATGATCCATATTCTCTTTCATGATGTCAGACTACACCATGGTCTTTTTTGTGAATGAAGCATTCTGCCGTGACTATGTAGAGATAAATTGTTATGTGTTACGAGAGGGGGGCAGTAGTGAACCTATCACCCACATGGGTCATTTTCCAAAATGGTTAGGAAACAGATTTTTAAAGCTATTAAATCTTCTCTTAAGGAGACCGAGAGCTCTGGTACAGAACAAGTATCCCACATGTGTAGTTAAGCAGGCTGTTTCCTATTCCAGTGCAGTTTTCCTAAGTACCCTGTATTGCCCAAGTAGAGAGAGATGCTCCACATCTTCTCTCTCCATTGACCATAAAGGGAGAGAAGAGATAATAGCATCCTACCAAGCACTTGAGTCAGAGCCTAAAGCCAGGCATACATAGTCAAGGCAAAGGCAAAGGGTAAGTGCTTAGAGTAAGCTTATTGCACTTTGTGCTACATTCAAGGGCAGATTCTTCTCTCTGTTGGAAGATGCTGACAGCAGCATCCTTCTAGGCTGAGCCTGGAGCCAGGGCGTGGAATTTTCCTTCCTACAGAGCAGGCCCAAGTACTAGCAGAGTACTATGTAGAGAGGTGCTACGAGCATGCTCCTAAGCTGCCCTTTGGTGTATCACATTCAAATTGCAGAAGAGAGCTTTGTAGGGTGAGCTCTTTCACCATCAGCACTCAACGTCCTCATAGTGTTTCAAGGCCTAGAATACTGCTATACAGCTGTAGTCAAGACTAGGGCTTGAATAATTTAAATGGAAGGAAAACTAAAGTTCATTCTCAGCCTCTGACCATGGCTTAATGTACAAAATAAATGTTGCTGTCTTCCTGGTAGATCAAAGAGCTGTAGTGGAACGTGCTGGAGAGAAACAACAGAAGGGAGACAGAACGGCTTTGCAGTTTTGCTGATAAATTTAGATCCTAATTTTAAAAGGTGAAAGATAAGATATGAATAAGCTGTTGATTTTGTTTCAAAGCTCTGGTTTTAGATGATAACGTTTGCATTAGAACGTGAAAATACTTTTTTTAATTGTGTGGGAGAAAGTGTCACAGATTGTTTCTAAAAATGTAGGAAGAATGTTGATGGCAGGAGCAAATGCTGAAAGATTGTTTGGTTTAACAAGCAAAAGTAAAACCTATGCTGACATTACCCTTGTAACAATAATTCTTGAAGATAATCCTTAGTTTCTTTGAAATCCAAAATTAAACAGAATCACATTGCCCTAGATGTCAAAATCACTGTTGTCTTTGTTTGCTGTGTTACAATTCTGTGTGAAAATGATTTAAGGGGAATTTGCTGTGCTTTGACTTCCATTTTTCTCTGTCTTTCTTTTAAGGTCAACTCAAATCAAAACATACTCTTGGGATAATGCCCAGGTTATTTTGGTTGGTAACAAGTGTGACATGGAGGATGAGCGAGTAATCTTCACCGAGAGAGGCAAACATTTAGCAGAGCAACTTGGTAAGAAAAAAAAAAATACCAAAAGCTGTATGATTGCTTGTAAGAATGCATGAACTAATCTCATTAATTGCTACTTGTAATGAAATGTTCATGAGACACTCACTGTAAAGAAATACAGCCATACAATGCTTCCTTTTTGTTTCTGTAGACTGAAGTTTAAACCATCCATGTTGATATCATTAAAACTTTAGCATCATTAGAACGGATATGTGTCTGTAGATGAACTTATGCAGAGCTGTGACGTGTCTTTTAAAAGCATCCACAAGACCAGTGCTGGCTCAGAGGCTTAGACGTATCTAATACAACATTTCTTACGCTGCTTTTTAGATAGGAAGTATGTTATGGACTTTGAGGTAAACAGAGAAAGATTCTGTATGTGTCTGTGTATATATATAATATCTTTAGGTAGTTACAACCATAGGCAGATATGTTCTAGTGAAGGAAAAATAAATAAAACAAAATAAACAAACAAAAATAAACTAGAAGAAAAAGGAGAGAGGAGAAATTTTGTTCAAAATGTGAGCTAGAATTTCAAAAACTTGAACATATGGGCTGCGATTTCCACTGCCAATAATCCAAAACAGAAAGACACCAATATCCAACTCCCAGTGCTGTCACTTCACTTACTGAACAGGTATGTTACACAGGTGTGTAAATAAGATGAACTTCTATTTCATGGAGCCTCCCTCTAGCAGGCAAATATTGTCCCGCAGAAATTTACAGAGCTGTGAAAACCTCTGTTCTTCCTGTTTCTGTCCAGCAGTGATACTCTTTCATACTATGAAATGTTTGGGGGTGACACTGGCCATACTGCAATGGAAAAGCTCCACAGCATCACAACAGTACTACCCAGCCCATTTTTTCTCTGAATTTGCTAATCTCTCTGCTGATTTGCTAAGCATGCCCAACCGTTGTGCAAATTAAAACCTGGAATCACTGGAGGCTAATTTCCATGGTGTAGTGGGCACTGGGTTATTATTATTATTGTTATTTTTAAAACTGACTGTGGTAAAGGCACAGGGTAGCTTCTTGTGAATTACGTGCGTAACTCAGATCTCCTAATTACTCTTTTTATATGGTATTTTGGGGAGAGGGTATTTTAAGAATGCTTGCATAGGAGCCAGCAAAAGAAGGTGATGTTTCACCTTTTTGACTGTAATCCCATGCTGTTTATTTTAAACATGTATTTTCATAGCTTGCTGACCTCATTTTTTAAAAATATTTTTCCTAGTTCTACAATTGTTTGTCCTGGCAAATAATTTCATCAGAACGACAAACCTTCCTATCTTGTCCGTCTAAGTAAGCATCTGAGAAAAAGCACACCTCATAAATATCCTTTAAAAATTACCATAAATTAGTCCTTGAAAGGTGGCAGAAAAGATTTAACAGCAGGATAAGCAAGTCAAGACAAAATGCTGACATTTGTGAAGAACTCAGTTTTTAACTGAGTTTTTAAACAGTTTTAACTGTTTGCAGTAAAATCAAAAAGGTTGCCATAGCATGCTACGTTAACAGGTGGTACCTTTCTTTGCAGAAATACCTGTCACGCTGTATGTATTTCAGATATGTATATATCTGTTCTTCACTTTGTGAACATTTCTAATATTTATTCATTTTTTTATTTATTCATTTTAATAGGCTCTAGGAAAGTATGTTCAATGGTGAAAGAGATATAAAAATTGTATCTGTATATTTTACCCGAAATTTTGACCAGGCACTAAAATGTCTGACACTGTAAGTCTGCAATGTCGAATTTGAAGATTTATTTAAAGTCACATAACTAATCTGAATTGCTAATCCTCAAAGCATTTCTCTATAGAAAGATTAATGCACTGAGTTGACAAGCAATCCCCAAGGTCATGAATTTAGCAAGATGAGAAGGAAGTTTGCATGGTATACAGTCAAGAATACTCAGCTGTAATAAACAATGCCAGGGAAAGAAAAAAAAAAAAAAAGTAATGAGATAGATATCAAAACTCTTGTTTCAGGATTTAAAGCAAACTCTAACTCCTGGGATATAGAATTCACTTTTCATGGAAGCAGATTATGCTGTATTCCCATCTCGATCTACTCTGAGGTTTTCTGTTCTCAGATACATGTCCTGTGACTATCTCAAAGGCAGAACATCATGGTATTGTGCGGGATATATTGTGTCTGTGGTCCAGTATTCACTGTACTCAAACTGCACACACAAATGTTCGGATGTTTTCTGTACATTTGCAATCATTTCTGAAATCTGCCCAATGACTGGGAGATGGGGTTAGGAAAAGCAGAAGAATGAGTTTAACTGAATTGTAGTAAGTACACAGGCAACATAGGCTAGTTTGATGGGCATTGAGTTGTATCATATGCAGGACTGTCTTTTCTTTGCCAGTCAGTTGATAACTTCTTTTGCAGACAAGTTTCAGAAACAATCATATACGTTTTTGTGTCCTGCAAGAAATTTTAAGACTGAGCTGTCTGTATGGTGCAGTCTGTAATGTTGATTACAGCCATATTTATAAGCAAACACAATACATGTAACTCCTGTATAAAAAAAAATATTTTTAAACAGTCTGTTCTCAAGCGAGGCTTTATTTTGAGCCCTGTTTCATGTGCAGTCCTCTCAAAAATGAAAACGTATATTTTGGGCCAGGTTTTCAAAAGGTCAGAAAAAAAAAAAAAAAAAGTGGGTGTTTAACCCTCTGGCAAATATAGTTAAGAACCTTGATTTCTGTCGGAAAATTGGAACACTTTTGTGGCTGCTGAACTCCTTGCTGAATGCAATTATATTAAGGAGCTGTAATCAGTCATTTCTTCATGTATCATTACTGACTTATTTCTAAAGCGTAATCCCCAAACAAGTGTTTTAGACCAACCACCAGTAGGTCTGGTTACCTGTTAAATCCTGGCTAAACTAGCCACGTATCCCGTGTTAGCTCAGAATAGCTCCTCTCACAGTGCTAATTGGAGTTTTGAAGAGAAATAAGGAATTGCTAACAAAACCGGATTTCTAAAAATTAATTGTGAGAAATTTTCTGAACAGATCTGACCTTGAAGGCAAATGAACAGAATGTTTATGAAGTCAGAATTTGTCTTATTTCCATTTACATATTTTAAAACTTGTTGCTAATGAGATAGAGCACAACAATTCCCATATCACCACAGATCATAGCTTCAAGCTGCTTACAACCTTATCTACGGTAATGGATAATGGAAGTAGGTGCCTTGTGAAGGGTATAAAAGGGGAAGCAAATAGTGATACTTTCCCAGACTGGAGCAAATTGTGTTCAGGGGTCTTATGAGCCAAAGGCAGTATCTTTCATAGAATCAGGGAATCACTCAGGTTGGAAAAGACCTCTAAGATCATCTAGACCAACCTTTAACCTAAAGCCCACCACTAAACCATGCTACTAAGTTCTACATCTACACATTTCTTGAAGACCTCCAGGGATGGTGAAACAACCACTTCTCTGAGCACCCTATTCCAGTGCCACAAAACCCTTTCCACAAAGAAATTTCTCCTAATATCCAATCTAAACCTCCCCTGATGCAACTTGAGGCTGTTTACCCTCATCTTTATCTCTTGGTACTTGGGAGAAGAGCCTGATCCACACCTTGCTACTACATCCTTTAAGGTAACTGTAAAGTAAAATGAGGTCTCCCCCGAGCCTCCTTTTCTCCAGGCTAAACAATCCCAGATCTCTCAGCTGCTCCTCATAAGACTTGTTCTCTAGACCAGTCACCAGCCTTGTTGACCTTCTTTGGACAAGTTCCAGTACCTCTATGTCCTTCTTGTAGTGAGACTTTCATGACTATATGAAAGTCCTTTCATGACACTTTTCTATGGACTTGTCCAATGATCTCTTTAAAGTCATATAAAATCTTCCAGTCCACGGCATTCTATAAATATATACAGTTTATCAGAGTTTTCTGCCTTTGCTTTGAATTGGCCACTTGCTATTTTGACCTGATGTTTCTTAACTGTAATGTTTTGAGAAACAGTGAAAAATACTCTCATTACCTGCACTGTACCTCTGTCATATCCCTCCTTTTTCTCAAGGCTGAAATTCTCAAGCTATTTCATCGTTCCAGATACAAAAAGCATTTCACACCTTAGTCATTCCTTGCCACCTTATTTAGTACTCTTTGTAAGTGATACATCCTTTTTTTTGAGAAATCAGTTCATATTAGCATCATTTAAAAAGTAATATTAGAATGAGATGAAGACAGACAGGATCAAATAAATTCGTCTGAGTCATGCACGTCTACCTCACAGAGTTATCATACCGAGAAAATATAGAAACGTGACAAATCAGCCAGTACAGAAAAACAATTAATCTAGTGTTCACAATAATCACATTGAGACAATTTTATTGACTAATCACTTCAAAAAGAAGGGGGTGAGGAACATAATGTTTATGCCATTTTCTTATTTCATGAATGTTCACTCCAAGTACTATGTGGATTTGCTATTGAGTAAAACCCCAACATAGTCAACACTTACATGCATTAAGCATTTCAGTAGAACAAGCTTGAAATTTTGTGCAAAAAATAAAAAATGCTTGCACATTTACCAGCTGTGTTTCTCACATGGCTTTTTTGATACATTGATCTCACGCACCTCAGCTGAGTTCAAAGCTTCGTAAAAGTTTGGTGTCACTTTTCAGAACAGAAATGAAAAGAATGACTCACAGATGGCATGAATGTCTTGGTTCTTTTTATTTGTAGTCTGTATGATATATTGTGATCTACTTTCTGGCAAAAGCTTAGCAGGCAGAGGTGTGTGCAGAGCTTTGAATAGACACTGAGTAACTGCACACAAAAATGGAAGGTTGCATATGTAGTTTTACATATGCTTTCCTCATTTACTTATTCCATTTTGCTGTGCCTGCAAATTGGGTAGATAATTTTGTATGTATTGCCTTTGACTGTTTATTTGCGTCTGTACAGTTCTTTTTCTTTTTTTTTTTTTTGTTTGTTGTTGTTTTGTGTGTATCCTGCAAATTATTTAAGCACTCATTAGTTTTTAATTGCAAGTTCTGTCATTAGAAGGTAAAATGCATTGTCAAGGCCACAGCCCCTAAGATTGCTGCAGCAGTACAGTCCTGCCCACAGGTCCAAGCCACGCCACCTGTGCTCATGCTGCAGCAAGTATGAGGGGGATACAGCACGATCTGTCCCCAGTGTCTGGCCACCTCTGCTGTAAGGTCCTGCTTGTCCTATCCCACCTTTTTGGCTAAGGTTGGTTAAGAGTCTGGGAAATTGAGCTGCTGTACCACAGAAACGATGTCCTGCTAAAATGTGCTTCTGGCTGTATGTTCTGTCAACCCGTTTTCAGGGCAGTGCACCTTCCCCCAGAGTTTCTGTGCCTCCACGTTTCTTGCATCCTGCCACCCAGGATCACCCAGGGCTGGGGAGCACGCAGCACTTCTGACCGTGCCTTAGGGTAGACTCACCTGCTTTGTAAATGTGTCCTGGCACACTGTCTCTCCCAGAGGCCACCAAACAATGTCCAAAACCAAAATCAAACAGGTCCTAAGCGAGGTCTTGCATTCCCTTCTGCAAAGGCAGGCAGAAGCCAGCCTCATGCTGAACTCAGGGTGCCCAGGTCTGCTGCTGAGATGGGCAGGGACACGATCGGTTTCTGAATCCTGTCATGGCTTCAGCACAAGACACCAGGTCTTGCTTCAGGACTGGGGTGAACCTACTTGCCTGTAGGAACTTGGGGTATAAGCGCCATGAGTTCTGGGAATATTAAGCATCTATGAGTTTAGGCAATAACTAAAGAGGCGTTTTTAGGGCTCCAATTTTGACATCTAAATCAGGAATCAAGTGGGACTTGGCACCTCAGCGCATGGCTTACTAGAACAGCAAGTTCTGTTTTGCCTGTGTGTCTGGCTGGAGGCCGTGGTGCAGAAGGTGCAGAACTTTCCATTAAAAATGAAAATAATTGGTTTATGCAGGAATATGCCTCTTTCCTATTTCCACCCTTCACTGTTTTTTAGCTCCGTTTAAAAGGCAAATGTTAGTGCCAGAGGAAGGATACAGACAGCACTGGAAAACACGAGGCTTCTTTTAGTTGAAGCACACACGGGGTATTGGCAGAGCAATTGAAGTCTCAGAAGCACCTGTCCCCAGGATGTTTGTTCTACCGGGGGAAATGCCAGCCTGCTGTTGCTTTGATAGACTCCAAGATGCATTACTTAATGACAAAGAGGAGCAAGGGATTGCGTTTGCTCACCAAAAGTCTCATGTGAACAAGCAAACAAAAATTCTTTGCCACAAATGTAATTTATCTCCCAAATGCACTCTTTCAAAAGGTATCTGGAAGTCACAATCAAAGTCACTGCTCTTTGCTGAGATAGTAATAGCAAAGTCCTCTTTAGGGGTTTAATGTTGTTTTAATACTTTTCTTAAAATATTTTAGCCCTTGAGCTTGTTTGGAGAGCACAGGTCCCATCCAGCTGACCTGCAAAGCAGAGCACACAGTATGCAGATCTTCTAGCATAGCTGCAGTTGCAGAAGATGCTTTGAAGAACATCAACGGTCACCAGCTACTTTCAGCCCCATTCCCTGGGAGAGGTGACCTTTGCAGTGATGCCACTTGTGTCTGTCTTGCTGTTTGAGAGAGGGGTGGAGGTCTCTAGGATATCAGGAGCTCTGAGGAAGTGGACAGCTGAGCAGAGAAGAAAGGTCTTGCAGTTGTCTCGATTGACAGCCTGCAATGTGAATGCAAACCTTTATTAGGTACTATTCACAGCAGGCGTGAAGATAACTGCCTGTCAGTGCCCTCTCAGAGCCAACCACAGAATGCAAACCCAGGAAAATAAGGCACCATTAGCTCGTCTCCTTTATGCAGTATGACTGTTAAATGATTCATTCCGATGGCTTCCTGGACTTTGCCAGTCATACGCTGCTAAGTTACAAAGTGAGCAGCTTCCTGCAGTCACTTCTTGCTCAGCCATCACAATACTGTATTACTCCTGAAAATATCGGGTTGGACACGCCACTGGAAAGAGCAGCACTAAGGAGCACAGCTCAAGCTTGCCTACACGAAAGGATAGCTATCAAAGGAATGCAGCCTTGAGGACATCTGTTAAACACAGCATAACATCAGGGGGGAGAAATAAAATTGTCTTGGTTATGGACAAACACTCTGAAACCAGAAGGTCTTTCTGATCAACTGGTGAAACACTAACATCGCTCTTGCCTCTATTGGCAGTGGAACTGTGCTTAAAATTGGTTAGCTAGCATGTCCTCTTGATGTCACTTTTTCTCAGGAAAGTGCAGAATGTTCTTCTCTTTGCACACAGCTCTCCTTTCTGTTTTTTTTTTTCTTTTTTTTTTTTTTTTGAAAGCAGGCATAAACAAGTTTTAATGAGCTTTGATGAAGGCAGAGAAGGAAAAAAAATCAGGATTTCAGGCTGTTCATATGCTTACCAATGGCTAACTTAACTACTCTGTGTGCTCTGTAGCTCACCAGGTGAGCAACAACAGCATGACAGTGTCCTGGCTGATCCCTGCTGCTGTAGCGTGCTGCAGGGGCTGCTGAGAGCTTGACAGCTTTCTCTGAGTCAATACCAGGGGGCAGATAAGGAAATGAGACAGAACAGTGTACAGACAGCAAAGGGAAAAGTGAGTGAAACAACAGCAAAGGGTTTTAGATGATGCTTCTTGCTGCATCTTCCACACACAATGTTCTTATGGTCAGACAGCACTTTGATATTTTGGATCTTCTCATTTTCTGCTCCATTCTGCCTTTCCAACCCATTTGCCTTTTGGGTTTTGTCATATCTTTGTAGTTATCTGCTCTGCTCAGTCTCTTCCACTTCTGCAGTACAGATCATCATGGGTGGTGGGAACATGCTGTTCTTTGAGCTCTGCTGCCCTCAGCATCACCAGGGAGTTGCCTCACTTCAGCCTCATACTCACACAAAAAGTCTTTATTCTCAGTTAATAACAAGCAGCAGGAAAAACAAACAAACACAAAAAAATACAAATAAAAAAAAAAACACACTGAAGACAGTATTAAAAGGCATGGATCTGAAGCCATCAAACACAGGCATTTTAGAAGCTCACGGTCTCTAAGCACTATTAGTGAAATATTTGAAAAATGAGTCAGGAGGAGAGGAAAGGTCACTGGGAAAAACATCTGCAAATTATTCTGTAACAAAATGAAAAGCAATCAGAATTCAGGAGGTTGTACACCTTTCCACTTTGTTCTGAAATATTTTTTCTAGACATACTCTGCTAGGTGAAAATGCCCCCTATCTCTTTGAAACTGTTCTACAGACATTCAGACACAGGGCTTCTGTTAAAAATAAATAAATGAAATCTTTGCTGAAGGTAATACATGGGAAATCGAATCTTTGTGCAGGATGGATGAGATCCTCTGTTGCAAGGGTCATAGAATCATAGAATCATTTAGGTTGGAAAAGACTTTCAAGATCACCAAGTCCAACTATCCACTTAACACTGCAAGTCCACCACAAAACCATGTCCCTAAGGGCCACAGCCACATGTCTCAAAAACCTCCAGGGATGCTGACTCCACCACTTCCCTGGGCAGCCCATTGCAATGCCTAAGCAGCCCATCTGTGAAGAAATTCTTCCTGATATCCAATGTAAACCTCCCCTGGAGAACCTTGAGGCTGTCACCTCACATCCTATCACTTGTCACCTGAGAGAAGAGCCTGACACCCACCTTGCTACCATTCCCTTTCAGGTAGTTGTAGAGAGTGATGAGGTGTCCCTTCAGCCTCCTTTTCAGCAGACGAGACAAGCCCAGTTCCCTCAGCCTCTCCTCATAGGTCTTGTTTTCTAGGCCCTTCAGCAGCTTTGCTGCTCTTCTCTCAATGCATTCCAGCAACTCAATGTCCTTCTTGTAGCGAGGGGTGCCAAAGTGAACACAGTGCTCAAGGTGCCATCTGTCTCACCAGGACAGAGTACAGAGGGACAGTCCCTTCCCTAGTCCTGCTGGCCAGACTGCTTCTGGTGCAGGCCAGGAGGCTGTTGGCTCTCTTGGCCAGCCAGCCACACAGCTGTCTCATGTCCATCGGGCTGTTGACCAGCACCCCCAGGTCCTTTTCTGCCAGGCAACTTTCCAAGCCTTTTCCAGGCTTGTTCCCCAAGCCTGTACTACTGCAAGGGGTCATTATGCCCCAAGTGTTGTACCCAGCATTTAGCCCTGTTGAATGCCATACAGCTGGACATGGCCCATCGATCTAGCCTATCAAGATCCCTCTGCAGGGCCTTCCTAGCTTCAACCAGATCAACAATCCCGCCCAAGCTGGTGTCATGGGCAAACTCAGTGAGGGTGCACTTGATCCCCTCATCAAGATGGTTGATGAAAATGTTAAACAAAACTGGCCCCAGTACTGAGCCCTGCAGTGGTGTCTTCAGCTGCGTTAGATGAGATTCTCAGAACTGTTCTGCTGAATTCTTGTAATCCAGCTCGTCCTATGGCACCTCTCCAGTACATGCCATGATCAGTTGGAAGTGATTATTTTAAAATGCGCACAAACCATTTCTTGACTGGCTACAAAAGGCTGTTCTGTGCGATCCTTTCTGCATCTGCAGGAACAGTTTCTACAGACCATCTATAATTATCTTACCCATGTGCAGCTGAATCCATTCTACAGTAGAAGCTGCCTATGGGGAACCTACTGGAACAGCCATGTTCTCAACACAGGGTATTTAACAAAACATGTAAGCATAGTGCCTATCAACTGCCCTGTGCACAGCCAGGACTGTTCAGGGGAATCTCCAGGAGTGACTAAAATTCCCACCCGTACAGTGTCTGTAAAGAACAAGGCAAATATTTTGTTGTGGAAGAAGCTGGGAGTTCGGTCACCTTGTCATGGGTCACTGCATTGTTCCAAATCAGTGTATCATCTCATCTTTGCTGGGTCTAACTGGGGAGGTCCTTGGTCACCCAGGAAACTGAGGACTAAGCAGATACAATGTGTACACAGGCAAAGCCTGATAACCAGCTATAGCACTACTGTAACAATAATTTCCTATTTATATCAAAATCATAACCAAAATACCATAGACTTCATTACAGCCGTGATATCTGTTTTTATTTGAATAAATATTTTTTGTTCTTGAACACTCTATAAGCCCCATTCTACTTGCAAAGAGGGGGGCCTGTTTGTTTTTCGTAGTGTTTTTATGTAGAAAGTCCTTACTGTGGTAGTGGATCTGTTCTCTTGATTCTGTCTGTGTTATAGTATTTCCTGACGTAGGAGTCCTCTCTTCTTTGTGACACTTTTCTTTTGCTTTTCTGCTTCCTCTGTCCAGATCTTGTCTACCTGTCTTACCTGCCATTTCATGATCATCTCTTGTGCTAGGTATTCTGTGTTCCTGTTAAAACCTGCTCCCCTTAGAAATGTCTTAATTTATTCTTCTTGTCATCTTCTCTAAGGCTTTAGTGTTGCAACTCTCAAATATAACCCCATTGTGCCTCAACCCTTCTGCCCTCTTGTCCTGCTTGTATCTTCCTCCTTCTCCTCTTTCTGTCTACACAGCCTCAAACAGTGAGGGTATAGTGCTTATGCTATCCCTTTCTTATGCCTCTCATGTCTTCTCTTATCCCTTTCTTATATCACTGTTACCCGTACAATAAGATATTTATTTATTTATTTATTTTCTGCATGAAAGATATTGTAGCTGGCAAGGAATGGAATATTTACTAAAGCAACAATCTTGTTGGGGGTTAGTTTAGGCACTAAACCCCCTTTTTCACTTCATGCTCAGCTTTCAACTCTGTTTACTTATTTGAGAAGAAAAAGAGCAGAAGCATGCAATGGGCACAAGTGCTGCCATATTACACATGGGATCATAGGAGGTGACAGAGCTGAACGATGGTCAGGCTAGAGAGCTGTTATCTAAAGAGCAATAATTATATTCTGTCACAGCTGTGCCTTGTTTGTACCGTAAATACAGTGTGATGTTCTCAGCATCCCAGGGAGTGGCTCCTGATTTTATGCCATTTTATTGAAGTTATGACCAATCCAAGTGTTCTGGATTCAGCTTGCACAAGCACAGCAAGCACCTGCTTCTAGTCAGAGCAGTCTGACTGCCACTGCTCAGGTTCCTCATAGAGTCTGAGTGAGATAATGGCCTTCAGTCATCCTCTTGGATTGCAGTGCAGACATACACTTGAAATCAAATCTAACTTCTTTGGAACAGCTGCTTTTCTTCTGCTTCCCATGGAGCAGATGTTAAGAGCTCTGGGAAGATCTGACTGTATTGCTGTGTTACAGAATCACAGCTGAGTTTCAACACAGAGCACTGAGAATGTGGAGGACCCTTTTTCCCCCTTGCAGTCCCCAACAGATCTGAAAAGTTTTCTCCTGAACGGAGCGCTGCAGAAGCACTGAAGCCACCACCAAGTGAGGTTACATTGGCTTTCCACATTTTCCTTCCCTTTTAGAGGAAAGGTGTTGTGTCAGCCCAGCTAAGCTATAACAAACGAATGGTTTGAGACATAGATTCAAACCAACTCCCAGTGTATGATTTCTGTATGTCGTCTTTTACCCACAGTTTTCCTGCTTTTCAGGTAAATGTAGAAAGGAAAAGTTTTCAAGCTAACGTATCCTCATGCCTGGAATATTGTCCTAGCACTTCTTGCTGATATTATTAGAAGTTGTCTGACTAAATCCCTGTTACAATGTTTGTACCTCCAGGGGTTTATTATTGAAACTACCTACAAGTACTAACTTTGGCCTGTGTTTATCTCCTATGCATCTAAATAATTTAGCACTTTGTGACATTTCAGAAAAAGGCACCTTATATAAACTAAAAATATGAAGAATATTCAGAACACAGAATTTGCATTTGTTATTGGCTCATGCTGAGTTATCTTGCCAAGTTAAATATAATTGTCTTCTGTAGATCTAAGCTAGTACTCAACCACTTACCTGGTTATAGGACTGTGCATATGTGCATTATATCCTGTTTATCGAATATATGGAACTAATATTATCTGAGTAGCTGAATTTAAATTTCAAGTAGCTTTGGAAATAGAAGATTAGCCCACACATGACATTAAAAAAAAAAAAAAAAAGAGAGAGAGAAAGAAAGAAAGAAAAAAGGAAAAGCTGTTTTCTGCCTTTCTGCCAAGAGTTTGAAGTTAATGACATTTTCTTACTAAACGTGGTGGTAGCTGCACATTGCTTTTCAGCATTAATCAGAATGAATCAAAATAGTTCAGAAAATGTAAAGCTTTTCTTACAGTAAAAATTTTCGCTGATTAGATATTTTGTAAACTCTCTTGATATTGAAATCTGAGGCAGTGGAAAGACAGATATAGGAGAAACTTCTATATTAACAAGGAGTCCTCATGTGGTCAATGTGGTAACTATGAGACGAGATGGAGCATGGTATGCGTGTGTGGTGGTTGGGGTGGGGTGTGGGGGGGAGGCTTAGTAAATAAACAAACAAGCAAGCAAACAAACAAACAACTAAAAATGGAATCGAAATTGCAAAGAAATACACAATAGAGAAGACCCAGCACTGGCAGAAACCTCTGGTAGAAGGATTGTAGGCTAACCAGCAAGTTGCAAACCTGGAAGAAAGCAGATGTGGGAGATAACACTTGGGACAAATCAGGGCAGAGGACAGAGCTTAGGAAAGCTAGCTCTGATCCTTACAGGCTTCTATGTTCATGTTAGCTCTGACTGTTACCTTTGGGGTAATCATTGGGAATGGATAGATAAAAGTCTTTCTGTATAAATGAATTAAGGACAAAAAAGAACAACAACAAAAAATTAGTTTATTAGTTTAGTTTGGTGGCTGGGGGCTCATGTTTTGCTCCACAGATTTACCTTTATTTCAAGTAGGTACCAAACAAAGCTTTGCTTGCCTTATCTGCCTTTTTACCTTTTTGTTTCCCAATAGAGTCATCTGTTTTTGCACCAGGTTAATGACACAATGGAAATGGCTTTTTCCAGGTGAATAATGCTCAGAGGAACTTAATAGCTAGAGATGGAATAGTAGATTATTCCTTCACAAAGGCTACATATAGAGAACATTTCTAAATTAATACTATTCTCAGATTGGTGTCAGTTTTTAGATTAAATTGTTTTAAAGTAGAATATGTTTAAAGGAATGTATTTGGGCCAGTCTTGATTTTATCTGACTTTGTATAAAGCAAATAACACTAATGTAGTTACTCTGATTGTGGTACAATTTTAACTGCTCTTGTAAAATCACTGTTTTATGTGTGTGCTCTCATATGTTTACTTTCCGTGTGTCTCATCACTCTTCTTTGCCCGAGAGAAGTTTGTGTGCTTATTGGAGATAACGCAATATACATCAAACTTACAAATGTTGTTTATTTTCTTAGGTTTTGAATTTTTTGAAGCAAGTGCCAAGGACAACATTAATGTCAAGCAGACGTTTGAGCGACTCGTGGATATCATCTGTGACAAAATGTCAGAAAGCCTGGAGACAGATCCCACCATTGCTGCTGGCAAGCAGAACACACGACTAAAGGACACCCCTCCGCCACAGCAACCCAACTGTGGCTGTTAATGCAGCTATCAACAAAGGCAGCTCCAGTGCATTCTGTTGCCAATAGAGTATTTATGAATGGTCTATATGCCTTTATTTATACTATCTTATTAATTTATTTGGGAGAAAAGTCTTATTCTACATCAGCAACTGGTTGAGTATGTGTATAGAAATGTTATTAGTTTGAAAGGATGATCAGTTTTTAGCATCTGGCTTTTGCATGCAAGATGGCTATTATTTTCTCTTTTCTTTTTACTGTTTTACATTACACTTACTTCAGCTGGTGCCATGCCCTCAGACCATATTTACCTAGAATTGACTTGCTTCATCAGTTTCAAATTTTAGAGTTGAATCCTTAGGGTAGTAGGTAAGATATTTTAGAATAAGCTTCCCGATGCCATTTATATTTCCTCCTGACTGAAAATCAATTTAGAAATATCGCTTTAAAGAGCCAGTCACTCATTCTGTCTGGATCATCTGTATAAGGTACACTTACTGGAGCATACTGCCTTGACAAGTCTGGGCTCAGTAAGTTACACATCATGGCTGCTTGTAAATTGCAGAAGTTAGAAGGAACAAAGCTCCAACCTTCCTGGACCCTAAGCCACCAGACATCCCTTTGAGATTCCAATTGGATGTGGGTGTTCAGTGCAGGTCTTCAGAGATATCAGGTACTTGATCCTGTCTGGCTAGTTAATACGTTTACATTCCTGTGGGACCTGCATATCTATCTAACACCTTTCTGGAACTTTACTTCTCCTTCCACCATACAGAGACCCTGGTAGTATCTGTCCCAGTGGAGGAGGGTTGACCAGCTCTTTTCATTTCCACCTGAATTAAGATATTAAACACCCAGTACTGATATTACCCCTGAAACAGCCAAATCCATTTTGCTTAGTTGTTCATAGTCAAAAACTGTCTTGTCATACTGCTGTCAAACCGACACACTTAAGCTTTCAGGAATTTCATCTCCCATTCAGTCACTCAGGCAGCCACCACCATACCAGCTGCAAATACCTTTATTTTGCTCAGACCTATTGTAGAAGTGCTGCTGATGTCAGTGAGCTGGAGTTTGAACTCATTTTTACTTTGATGAGGGTATCTTTTTTTGACAAGGCAATCAGAAATTTCCAAAATTTTCAAAAGTTCTAGGAGTAATAGATATTATTTCTGAAGTTAGTCTGAATATATCTATAAAATCAGGAAAAGGCTGTGAAATACACAATCAACAAAAGGCAGGACAAAGCACACAAATTCTATTTTTATAAAGTGTTAAAAATAGTCATATTTGACAATTTAAAAAAGTACTCTAGTAATTGGTTGGAGTTTCTTACATCTATACCCTATAGTGCTTTGTACAGCTGCTTTATTTGGGTCACAGTGACATTTTTAAACTAAATTGGATAATTGAGAAAGCATTAACTGTTTTATTGTTCCTATTAGACAGGCTTTAGGACAGGGCTGACATTTCTCAGGCTGTCTGCAACAGGAAAACATAGGAAGACAAAAAATGGAAAGCAACAAATGGTACTGAAAACTGCTTGAAACTGCAAAGAAATCCTTCTATACACATTCATTTTTCAAAGGTAATTTATAGAAGCTCCTGAAGGATAGGAAAATGGCCACTTTTATTTATTTATTTATTTATTTTTACTGGTTAAATACACTACATAAACTTTAACATAGTGAAACTGACTTTCAAACAAGGCATATAGGCACATGCAAAATGGATATGCCACCAGGGGGCTACACTGGCTGCCTAATTCAAATTAAAGGATGTTCTTTCTTCAGTATAGGGTTTAAACCATGTCTGTCCTGTTAACTAGCTTCCTTAAACACCTATTTTTCTAGTAGACAAAGAGGCTGAGCCTTCACATGCTGATTTTAAAAAGAAAAAGTAAAAACTGCTTTCCTCTTTGGATCAGTGAGCAGTCAGCTAGAAGAGGCAGATGCTACCCCAACCATAACCCTGCCTCTCTATGGGGATAATGCTTTTCTCTCTCCTGTCTAAGACAGCACACTGGTAACTGTGTTGAGAGACTTTCAATGATACCTCTTCACCCACTAGGTACCAGCTGCTTTGAAAAGAGAAGTGGTAAGAAACCAAGGGAGATTTGTGTGAGAGTGCAGCTAGTTCTCTGCCCTATGCTTTGTGCTTGCTGCAGAAAAGCGAGCAGGGAAGCCTTGAGATAACACTTATCTGCAGCCCTCAGCCCTTTAGAAAAGGTGTAGGCAAAGCAAGGTAAGGAGAAAGGAGGACATCACTACATCTTATAAAAGCTTGGGCATGTCCTGGATAATGCAACACTGCTACAAGTGCAAATATTCAGCTTTGCTCTGGGGTGCTGGCTTCAAAACGGCTATGTCCTGTGCACACTGTAACAAGGTAAAAAGCTCACAAGACACCTTGCTACAGCCACACCTTGATTGTACTCCATTGCAATGAATTCCAGACTCTCACTGCCTCTTTGTGACAATGTAGTTTTTAGTCAGTGGTGGTAGTACATTATCAGCATATATCTTTTTAAAGAAGTTGAGCGATAGATAAATTATTCTTTACTTGTATGGGATGAATTAATTGCTTTTCATTTTGCATCAAGGAACTGGTCAGAAGAGTAACAACAAAATCAGAGAGTAAGATTTTCTCCTTCCCTTTTCTGAGACAAATAAAATGCCAGGCTTTCAACATGTCTGATCTTCTGCATGGGATGGGAAGGATGGGGAAGGAAGCTGCCAGAGCTGCTCATCAGACTGCCAGCCATGTGTTGTGAGGAAAAGGCTCACCTGAAGTAGGAGTGCAGTCACTAGACAAGAACTCCTAGGATCTTTGTATTAACACTCAGATTTTGTCATAGAAATGTGAGACCCAGCCACTAGATAAGAACTCCTAGGATCTTTGCACTGACACTCAGACTTTATAATAGAATTCAGAATTAGTCAGATTAATTAAAATTATTTTTTAATGTGTTCACATCAGATCCTTGGAGGTTTTCAAGACCAAACTGGATAAAATTCTGAGCAACCTGCTATGACCTCTCTGTTGGCACTGGTTTGAGGAGGAGGTTGTGCTGGATGACCTGCTGATGTCCCATCCAACCTGCTTTAGCGTACCAGCCCTTCCTCTGAAATTGGAAATGCCTAGATGTTTGAGTATAACTGTAGTGAACAATCAGGGTTACCTATGGTTGGAAAAATAGGTTTTGATTTTCCATCCAGTAGAATGAATTGGCTATTGAGAAGCATGATAATCTCAGTACTTCACCTTCCTCAGCTGGGACCTGGCTATTGCAGAGGAACACAGACAGAAAGGCTTTTGGAAGTAACTTACTATCCATTCCCCAGGCATTCTAAAATTTTAGTTTCAGTTCTAGGGGAACAAGCAGAAGTGGGATTTTCATTCTGCTGACAATTATGGCTTGGCCTGTTTCGTAGTGTAGGATGTGCAACTGAATCCTGTGTCATTATAATTCAGCTCCAATCGACTTCTGTGATAGAACTGCAAATTTCTTAAATGTGAGCAGAGGTACATTAATACTGAGCCCTTTGGAAATCCCATCACAACCTAACCAAGGATCAAAATTTAAACAACAAGTGGATCATTCTTCATAGATTCCAGTAGTCGCTGATTGTGCACTAGTCATGGGAGGAGACAGAAGCAGGGTTTGGTTAGATCCCTAATCTAAACACTGTTGTGGTACAGTTCTGTCAAGAAAAAGAATCAGGCTAAAAAAAAAAAAAAAATTTACTTTATTTGTAACAAGAGCTCTGGATCATTAAATTGAAAACCTGGGACAAGATATGCAAAACTATTTTCAGCCTCATCACAATTTTTGGTGAAAAAATACTTATACAATTTGCACTAATTTGTTGTCACTCTCGGCACAGAAATAGGACTGATTGTCATGGAGCTTTACTGGTCCATCCACAGATGACCTTTTCAGCCAAAATGTAGGTCAATTGATGAGATACAGCAGTTGACACACAGGGCGTATTGCATTTTTGAGAGTCTAGATGCCTCTTGACAGAGGGTCTTGAGCTCCATAGTGCCAGCTGAACTATCACTGCACAATCCATTTTCCAAATTACAATCTAGACTAACGCTTTTAGCAGTGGGGTAATCCTGTGCATGGATAATACACCAGCCTTAACGTGCTCTGATAGTGTCTTGCTTGCTGCATGATCAAACTTGTTCTCAGAAAATTCCTTGGGATAGCACACGGGAGCACAGGATGTGACCAGCTCCTGCAGTGCCTCGTGGCACCGACCAGCCAGACAGCTAGCAAGCCTTGTTGGGTTCAACCTTCAGATGCATGCTTTTGATTCTGATAAGAGTTCATGTTCACAAGCATTTTGGTCCTTACAGCGCAACTAACTTACTACTCTATATTTTTTGTTCTTGCTGCTGTTTTTTCTTTATTTTGACATGTTTGTTTGGTGTTTGGAATACTTATGAAGTAGCCTGATTTTCTGTCCAAAAATACTCTTTCTGTCAGAACAGCTGTGTATGTGACTGTTACCTGGAACTGTTTGTTCCTCTGTGCTTATACTTAATGTGATGCCTAGAGAAACTACCTGAGCAACTACATCTCTGTGGCCTTTCCAGAGCATCAGTCTGAAAGATTAAGTTTTCTTCCCAGTTTGCTCAGGTCTGTATATTCAGCTGTACCACCTGCAACTTCTTCATTTTAGGAAAGAAGTGCTATTTCACGGTACACAAAATCTGCTGGAGTTTGATCCTAACTTTGAGAATGCTTTCAGTTTAATTGTCAGTTCTAGAGGAAAAAAAAATGGTGGTACAAATTCTGCACCTGATGATGATGCCTTTGTTTCTGCAACAGCAGATGAGAGATGCTGCATTTGCATTCCAGAAGAACCCCCCACAAAACAATCCCTCCCCTAAACTATACTTTTGTATATAAGCTCAGGAAGGGCAAGCTTTCTTACCTGCATATTTAAGGGCATCAACTAAATTACTGTTCTGCTGATTGACTGTTAGGACAGTTTCCTCCTTGGCCTGTTTCTTAGACACACAGCTTTTGAACCTAGTTCCTCTTTAGAATGACAGATTTAGCAGTTTAAGACCATGAGTATGTAAATCCTCACAGATGAACCCTCAGGGGGTGTGAAGCAACGTGTCTTCACTTATGCCAACACGGAATAAAGTTTTGTTGATTTACACCATTTAATCCATACACATAGTCTCTTCAGTACAGACTGACTCCAGATTCCCCAAGACTCACCATTTGTTGAGTGTCATTTAAAGAGGCAACTCAGTTCAATTATTTGAATGATTTTCACCAGTTTTCTTTATTAAGAAGGGGTAAATGCAGTTTATCTTTGCAATGTAAGCTTTTTTCCTTTCATTCTTTTTTTTTTTTTTTTTTATTCCCCTTCCTTTATTTTACTTTGTTTATATGGGGATGTTCATTGAATCACAAACTGTAACTACACACGAGTAATATGCATATTGAAGTGGTATGTCTTTGAAGCTTACTCAGTTCCTACTGCTACTTATTCAAGTGCAGTGCAGAATTCCCTAAATGCCACAGTAGAATTTATCTGGAACTTCTCATTAACACCAGAATCAGATGGGTTATGTCTGCAGACCATAGGATTATTTACCGTGGTTGCAGCAGGTGTAGGTGGCTTATCATTTATAGAGTGAATTACCTGGAATTTGATTTGGCTGGGGGAAAGTGGAAGTCCAGTAACTTCAGGATCATGCATACCATGCAGAAATGAAAGCTAGGGATTGCTTACCACTTCTGGCGATAGATTTCCTTGAGTAATTCTGACATGTACCTGCAATTAGTCTTAAATGAACTGTTTGTGGTGTAACTGCTGTTTAATATTTTGTCAGTAATGTCAGATGTGTTGTGGCTCAGTTGGACTGTCAGGATGTTTAACCTATATACTAGTATTTGTGAAACTGAAATGTCTTAAATGTTGCATGAAAATATGTTATAAAAATAGATATGTTTTCTATTTTTTGAATACCTCAAAACTGAGGAATCATGGGCCAATAAGTGCAATATTTAATGACTTACTCAGTGTATATAAACTTGTGTGAAAGGGAGAAGTGTCATGTATGTGTGATAAGCTGTTGATGATGCCTGTGTGGCTTAAGATTTCCAGTAGCGCTATGTGTCTTGTAGTAACATTTATATAGCAAATGCTTTACCAGTGTAGTGTAAAATTACTCTATTCTTAAGTCATTTAAACTATTTTTCATATACGAGATGATGGTAAAAGATGTCTGTCTGTTCACTGCAAGTGCATGTCAATTTTACTTTTAGAATCGTGAGCAGCCTTTTTGAAAATGATCACATTACATCGACACTAGTGGGACAAGGCTTTCAGTCAGAAGATGCTTGTAACCATTTCTAAACTATCTGCATATATTTTTAAAGCATGTTCTCTAGAAGCATTAAAAGAACCTCCTAGAGCTCAGCGTTACAAAGCATTATCAGTTACATTATCTGTTTACCTGTATTACATAGTACTATGTTGGTGTATTCTCTTTAATCTGATACAGTTAATTCATAATACTTACCTGAAATATTAAATAGGAGTATCCAATACTCTTGCAGATGACTTGGCAAACTTCAGTTGGTGCCCTGAGTTAACATATTTGGGAACAGCTTGAAGGTCACAGGCAGAGAGGTCTAGCACAGTGCACAATGACCTTAGTCACTTATAACAATTAAGTTTCTTAACTTTTCTAGATCTTAAAGATGGAATTATATCCTTAAATATATTCACCCAGACACTTCACTCAACAGCTACATGGCCCTCAGTCTACATGGCTACAAGTGCAACTCAAAATCTAGCCATGAATTGAGAAGGAGACATCCAATCGTTTCTAATTCCTTTCCTCTTATCCTTGCATATTTCTAATAATTCTGTAAGCACACAAGCAAGGCCATCACTATTCAGAAAATACATTTGAGACTTTAAACCCCAAATCACCTATTTGTGAGTGGTTCCCAGCAGTGACTATGGAATGTGCAGAGGAGAAGTTTATTCTGTTAATTCTTGCTACATTACTGGTTTCAAAGAGAGCGTGTAATAAGCCCTGGAAATTTGCTAAGTAAAGCTGTGCCATTCAGTCTGGGCCAAGGATAGTAACTGGCTTTGCTGAACAATTTTCCTAAAAAAATTTTTATTACTACCACATTGAAAGGTACATAAGTAGATTTTTAGTTTGACCTGATGCATTTCTGTGACAATGTACAAGGTTGATTTTTATATTTTTTAAAATTAGCCTGATCAAGAAAAGAATCAAACTCTAAGGCCTACTGGAAACCAGTAGCATGGTTTTCCTTTCCTATGTCTTCACATAGTTTCTCTAAGCAAGCAAAGTAAACAGATTACATTAAGTAGCACAGGACAGTACCTGCAAAGAACCGAAGAACCCCTAAAATTCTTCCTCTTTGTATACCATCTGCCAAGAGATCACCTGCAAAATTACACAGACCAGGGTAAAATGAAAACATATTTTGAGAGAAATCTGGGGTTGCTTAGTAAAAGAAGGAAATCCTGGACATCTTTGTAGCTGAGCAGGAGATAAGTAACAGTCATAATAGGAAGTACCACTTAAGTGAATATACAGGCTGCTACAGGACTGAGGATTTACCTAAATTTTTTATTGCTAAGTGACCTGACTGTTCAAGGGCTGGCAGAAATTTTTACCTAGTATTTTTATTATTCCTCATATAAATATATACACAAAGACAAATGCTTACCTTGAAAATATGTAGCTGTTCTGGCTCCTTCAAGCTAACTTACTTGCTGAATTGTTCTTGAAGAAAAGTTGAAGTACTTGCTTAGGATACATTTGTGAGGGGGTGAGACTCAATCTGTGCCTCCTCCTCCTGCTAGTCCTGCAATATAGTGACTGTGGTTCTAAAAAATATGTTAGTTTAAAATGCTGCTGGGTGACAAATGTTGTGAATCTTCTGCATCCATCCATGGGAGCTCTTGTCTGAACGTGAAGTACAAGTTTTATCCATGTGCAGAGTTTAAAATCTATGTGAACGTAGAGACTGTGTGTATTCCATTGGATATTTTGTTTGTATGTGACTTCTGTATACCAAGTGGATTTTGTTTATTTAGTTTTTTGTTGGAAGGTTTCTTTCCTTTTATGATTACAATAAATATACAAGAGACTATATTCATGAATATCTCAGTTGTGGTGACATGGTCTTACCCCTATCCTCTCTCTCTTTATTTCTTTTCACCTACTATAACTGTGAAAACAAAACAAAACAAACAAACAGACAAAAACTAAGTTTTGACAATAATGCCACAACTGCTGAATATCCCCTCAACAGCACTGGTGTGTCTTAATTCTCAGTAAACAAAGTTTACTGAAGATTTGCCCTAAGATTCTGTGGGAGAAAGATTAGACGTTTTCCTACCAAAGCACATTGTTGTGGTAGCCTGTACGTTGGCCTTTTACAGCAGGAGGTGAAGTTTTTTTCTTTTAGCTGCATACACTTTTTCTTTTTGCTATACAAATTGCTAAAGCTCCTGCTCACAGGAATCACAGAATCATAGAATATCTGAGTAGGAAGGGACCCACAAGGATCATCAAGTCCAACTCCTGGGTCCCCAAAGGAACACCCAAAAGAAAAAAAAAAAAAAAAAAAAAAAGCAGACCAAACTCCTTTATCTCATGCTCTCTCTTGTTGTTCCATTATGCTTCAGTCAAGTCCCCCTGTTTTTCTAGTATGTTTACATCTCATCTGCAAAATAAACAAATAAACATTGCCTGATTAATGCCCAGTTCTCACTCAACACCAAGAGCTTCCTAGCATATTACTTGGGAACTCATATCCACGGGGAGGTTTTTCTGAGGGGTCTATCTGTGCAGCTCAAAGCCCTGATCCACAGACCTTATCTTTCCAGCACTAGCTCTTGTCATTGAATGAAATACCTCTGAGAATGAAATTCCCTTGTTCCTCCCAGCTACCAGCAAACTTAGCACCTTCCTCTTGCGATAGATCTGTGAGATTGGCCCCAAAGTACGTTCTCTGCCTACTAGGCTGAGTGGAAAAAAAGACAATGAGGAATAAGAAGTAAAAGATAATGGGGAAGAAACAGGCAGACTTCTGACTTATACCTTGGAATTAGGGTATTTTTGCATTGCTTTTATTTGGAATATGTTGGGGCTTTAAACAAATAGAAGCAGACTAGAGAAAATCACAGATGGGTAAATGAGAATGATGATCCAAAAGGATAACACCTGTTTCAGCAACAGGTGTTTCTTGCTCAAGAAAAAACATTTTCATTTTATTTCCAGTCAGAATGCTGGAGTCATAGATAGGAAGTTCCCAACTGCAAAAGAAAAAGACGAAAGAAAAGATACTGGAAAAAGGAGATATAAAATGACCCAGAAAATATTCCAAACTTTGTTTAAGGAAGGGCAAATGAGCAGAATTTACCCAGGAAGTGGGGGTGGATAATTTAACCATAGGATATACCTAAAAGAAGGGAAACAAACTATGAGCTTACACCCAACTGAATGAACTCTGACAGTAAATCAGAGAACTGAGGCAGTTAAGAGCAAGAATTTGATTTTGCACAAATCTGTGCAACTCTTGAGCTGTAAAGTGAAAAACAAAGGCCCCTTCAGAAATCTTATGAACTTCCTTGCTATATCTGTGTGCCTGTTTGCACACATGCAAGATCCTGAAGAGTTAAACTATAAGCTAGAAGATTTACAACTTAACTGGGTAACATGGCAAGGCTGTGGTTTAAGTCACGGTGAACTCAGGTCGTCAGTCATAGGCATAGGTTACGGTAAGCTGGTGTGAGGTCCTGCCCTCCATGACTTGCTAGCCAGAGGTCTGCCTAGTGCCTGGTCCAAATGTTCCCGAGCTCCACTGGGTCTTGAGGAGCTGGAGGTGCTGTAGGAGCAGCACTAGGAGGAGACACACCAACCTGATGAATAACTGAGAGCAGGAGCAACCTCAGGCAGCTCTGCAACCCACCATAGGGAAAGGAATAGGAGACCAGAGACCACTGCGACAGTAGAAAAAAAAAAAAAAAAAAAGGGTGTGGAAGGGGCAAAAACCATCCAAACACCCCGTTGTTAGGAAAATAAAAGCAGTCTTCTTGGAAAGATATAAACACTAATGTTGCTCTCTTCGCTTCTTAGGAACAGCTAAGGGGAGGATAGGATATTTGGGTTCTCCCCTAAGCAGAAATATACTCTCCTGAGGAGACACTGCCCTTTCCTCATATTCAAACAAACATAAAGAAAAGCTTTGGAAAAAACAAATTATCAACAGCACATAGACAGCCCACAATTCATGCTACAGCTCAGCCAGGCATGAACATACATATGCGCATAGCAGGGCAGCTTTGTCGTGTGGCCTGTGCTAGACTGCTGGGCTTTCTGAGGCCCCAGGAAGTGCGTATGCACTTGTTTCAAACCATTGTTTGTGGTTAAAAACTAAGCCTATGAATAGCTTTAGAACACCTCGGGGTGCCTCACAGGATGTCTGCCTCTTGCCAGCCTTTTAAGTTTAAGTAAGGTTTTAGGGACATAACATCAGGCAGCCTTTTTTTTTTTTTTTTTTAACAGCCCTGTCCTGCTTTTCTTTCATGAAAACATACTTAAAACTCTCCACAGCATGTCTTCACTTCTACTGCTATTTTTAATACTCAGCAAAGAGGAAAAACGCTCACCCTTTGACCCCGATACTACAGGATCCTTCACGCAGGCATTACCGTGGGTCAGCAGCGCAACGTGTTGCTGCAGCAGGATTGTGCCACAGCTTGCACTGCTCCACATGCTGCCCAGCCAGCCATGCCCTGCCGCAGCTGTGAGGTGCCACCAGCTCAGGCAACATCTGGTGGAGGTGGAACTTGCCTTCGGGCCACCTCTTTTATTTCTGCTCTTTTAATTCCTCTTTTTATTTCTGAACAACATCAGAAACTGTGCATAAAATAAAGCCCATTACAAATTGCAGTTTGTTTTCTCTCTCCAGTAATTAACAATAGGAAGATGAGTTTTCTGATGTCTTCCCCTTGAGAGGACACGTAACTGTCCACATGCCACCTGGCAAAGCAGGAAAACACTAAGGTTTTACTGTATAGATAAAATCAACATGCAACAAATGTTTCTTAGTGTCCAAACAGGACAAAAACATCTGCACTAACATCACTGACAGAGGGACTGAACAGCCTTCTTCCATGTTACAGGGAATGGGATAGTGGTACTTGGTGGCTTTTTGAGTAAGACAGGAGGGCACCTAATCTAGCACATAAGCAGGGTTTCAGACAAATCCCTTCAGAGTATGGTTGCTGTGCAGCAGGCTGGCTGCTATCTACTTATGCCATATGGGTGCTTCCCATACCTTGGTTATAAGAGGATGAAAGCACCTGACCCTGGGATGAGAATTTGTGTCTGGAAATTGCTCAATTCCCTTTTAGCATGTGAGTCCCAGTTTTCTTCCACTAATTACTTTCCTGAAATATAACAGTAGAGATTTTGCCTACTGCATTAGCAGATAATGACTTCACTATTGTGTTTCAGAGGGAGACAGAAAGACAATTCATTAACCTGCTACGCTTTCACAGTTGCATTACCAGTCTTGGCTAATGGTGATCTGCTCCTGCACAGTCCCATAAAGCAGAAATCACTGACTTGCTGTGGAAGATGCTCGGCAACTGCCACGAAATCAAAGTGGAGAAAACACAGAACCATATTTTGGAGACTCACAGGCAACAGACTTACTCAGTGCATTGAGCTCACTGGTGGCCCTGACCTTGTGAGCTTGTTTCTTACCCTGGCAGAGCCAGGTGCCTCAGAGGTGAGCAAACAGATGCTTTTCCCTTAGTTCACCTCTTACATTTTTAAGAGAAATTGTGAACTTTTAGTGCTGAAATTCTGAGAAATGAGACCTGTTTCTTGAAAATAAAGTCCAGTAATCAGAAGAACCTTTCACTGTGCCAGGAAGGGCATGGACAAATGCAGCATTTGGATAATAAGCCACATGCGGTGTATAAGAGATGAGGGGAGACAAGTCGCAGCAGAAGGCAGCTGGGCCTGGATGGTTTCAATGACCACAGAGACCTCATCAAGCTCAGCAAAGCTGCTTCCAAGTATGAGCAACGGAAACTATGTTCTTGTGGGCAGCCTCTTTCCTGGTTGTCTGCCTGCAGCCACCCTTCACCAACCAGCCATGAGGTTTCTGTGCACTGTATTTGCTCCTGCTTTCTGGAAGGTGCTGCTCCAGCCCAACAAGTGGTTTCATCTCATAATGCTGAAAGGTTGAGAGAAAGGGACACAGGAGGATGGGTCTTTGAGGGATGCACAAAATCTTGGTGTAAGGTAAATCATATTCAGGACCACGAATAAAGTTAGTAAATTGGGACTGAGACAGTTCCTTTAGACGTCACAGGGCTTCTGGTATGTCACACTCCCTGATGTGTGTAGTTGGTAAAACTTGCCATAGGTCTCACCCACTGTGCTGAGCATGCCTGGATACAGACATCACAGGGAGGGCTCACAAGGATGTACTTGCTGCTGCAGCCCCTTACTGCCATCGTCAGTGTGGCCAGCCCTCAAATTAGCCAGGTTATTTCAGCTTGACATGAAACTGCCCAACAATGAAGGGCTCAGCTAAAAATCTTGCTTTCTGCTGCTAAACTTCTCTTTGCTTGGAAATAAAAATCAGACACCAGATATGTTTTTTAGGTTCTGGTCTTACAGCAGGAACCAGCCCTTACATTACACAACAGCATGCAGGTGTTACTGGGTCACATCTCTCCCCGTCTCCTTCCAAACCTATATCCCTCCAGGCCACTCAGGAAGGCAGCAGGTTCCTTTCTGCTGTGGTTTATAATTGCATTAGATAGCCCTCTAATGTGTGTGTGCTGCAAATGCACTTCACTGAGCCTCAGCAGACACTGACAGCAGCCTGGTCCCCATCCCCATCTCCTGCCAGACAGACAGCAAGGGAAGACAGGGGCACACAAGTGGGGGACACCACCTTTTTGTATTAAACTCCATAAGAGGAATCTGGATCAGAAGAGACTTTCCTGGCTGTGCCTGCAGGCGGAGAGATCACTGCTGGCCTTTACCTTTTCTGGTGATACTAGCATGCTTGGAGACCAAGGGGGTGGTCATTGCTTATTACTTTTGTATTTGTTATAGGCTTTACCAGGGTCACCAGAGCATCTACCCACCTTCCCAGATTGCTTGCTGACTGGGAAAAGGGGCTGCCTCAGAAAGTGATCCCAGTCAGCAGTGACCCCAAGCCGCACAGGTGTTTTTTTCAGAAGGCCTTAGCAGCAGCCCAGACTCTATGTCACAGAGAGCCACACCAGCAGAAATCAGTGGGAGGCTGAGGCATGCATGGGCAAGGTGGGCACCAGGTAGCTTTAGGCTACACAGCTGGTGCAGGGCAGCAGGGGAAGAAGCTGACGGGTTGATGGCAGTGAAGGTGGCAGGGAGGTGGCAGTGGAGATGACAAGAGCACAATGCACAGCAACTGCAGCACATGGTCTTCAGGAAATATATATAAAGGGGGGAAATTGGGAAGTGTCTGAGGATATGAAAAGGAGGAAGGAGGCAGAAGAGCTGGCAGAGCACCCCACTGATGGGAAACAAGAATGGGGTCTCACCACAGAGCTGCTGAGGACAAGACAGGTCAAAATACTGTAATCCTTTACGAAGGCCAATTCTGGAAAAGAATCTGAAATTTTTATTCAGTGAAGAAATCCCTTCCTCCAAACAGCATTTTTTTTTCCAGAGTATTTTGCCTTGGAAGCAGTTTTATCATTTTGTCTTCCATAGGAAAAAGTTTACATTTTTAAGCCCCTCACTCAAAAGCCAGATTCTGCTCAGCTCAGTCGATAGCTAGAGCTGCCCTGAAAGTGAAATTCACTTTTCCCATCGCCCTGAACTCTGCAGCTGAGCACCAAGCCAGGCTGTTTTTCTGTTGCAGCATCAGCCCGTCAGCAGATGCACAATAGCTGTTCTCCTGATCAGAACAAGAACTGGAGTGTCCTCTGAGGTTACAATGAATGTGGCTGTGGTGGTCACTTCGACCTTCTTCTGCCTTAGACAAAGTGGCATGCCAGAAGAAAAAGACACCCTGAAGAGCCGGGAGTTATTATATCCTAGGAAAATCCCTAACTATAGAAGCAATTACATCCTCGGAACATGCATTTTGACCTAACCCTTCCCCATCCTCAGCGGTTCGCGTTTGGGGTACACCAGAAGGGCTCCAATAGGGGCCGGGAGCCGGCTGGGGGCCGCGCTGGCACCAGGCGCCGGCAGCAGAGGGAGCCCGGGGGCCGGCAGAGCCGCCGGGGCTGCTGCGCCCCGTTTATGCTTTGCACATGTTTCCAGATACCGCCTCCCGCAGCTTGCATTATTTTGCAAGCCTTTTGCAATTATTTGCACAGCTTTTTTATTTTATTTTATTTTTTTTTCCAGGGGAAGATCTGTTTTGACTTGGCCACGATGTGGTGACAAGGCTTGTCTATTTTTTTTTTTTTTTTGAGTTCAGTGCCATCTGCTGAATGCCTCGCAGATATCCTCATCTGCTGCCTTATACCTGTGTCTATCCTAGCGTGAGAAAAATGTATGTTCCCTTCAGGCCCTCTCCCTCTTTTCCCACGCGGGCCACTTCCTGCTCCATCCACAGCACACATTTTTGACGGCAGCTGCTGACGTTTTTCAACTCTGTCTTTAATTATAGCTTTCAATGTTGTCATCCTTCTAATTTCCCAAACCATGAGTCTGACTCCAGAAAAGCTGTGAGATAGGCGCCTAAAAGCCATATAATATATTGGTTTCATCCCTTCTATTGTCTGGCGTGTAAGGGTTTTTGTCCATACTCCAAGTTTGTCTGGGACGCGTTGAGAGATGCTGCTTAGGTGAAGAGAAAAGGAGCAAGGGAGAGAAATGCTGCATGTTGTCATCTCTCCCATATGTGTAAAAAGATGGGACCAAGAATGCTCTCCCACTGCTCCTTGTAGATACCCCAGTCTCTGTCTCCCTGTCCCAGCTCAGCACCACAATCACAGACTGACAGAATGGTTTGGGTTGGAAGGGACCTTAAAGACCACCCAGTTCCAACCCCCTGCCATGGGCAGGGACACCTCCCACCAGACCAGGTTGCTCAAAGCCCCATCCAGCCTGGCCTTGAGCACCTCCAGGGATGGGGCATCCACAGCTTCTCTGTGTAACCTGTGCCAGTGCCTCACCACCCTCTGAGTGAAGAATTTCTTCCTTATATCTAATCTAAACCTACCCTCTTTTAGGTTAAAGCCATTACTCTTTTTGCTATCACTACGCTCCCAGAGAGAGTCCCTCCCCAGCTTTCCTGTAGGCTCCTTTAGGTACTGGCAGGATGCTATAAGGTATCGCCAGAGCCAGACTGCTATAAAGTCTCCCCAGTGCTCCACCTGTCTCTGATGCCTCTGTTGACAGCCTTGCCCTGAGCACCAACAACTAGAACATCCCCCCCTCCCCCCCAAGCATTAGTGCTGAAACTCTAATCTAATCTCCTACCAGCTTTAAGACAAGACATTACGGTACCATAGCTGGGAACATCCCTGTATAGATAAGCTTGGAGGCTTACCTGAATTTCTGCATTTTTTCAGACAGGATTGTTTTCTGTGCATTCACCAACACTTGCAGGTAGGCTCACAGGGCCACCCAGACAGGCTTTCTGACATCCAGCCAGAAGCACGTGGTGCTGCAGCACAGGACTATTGCTTGTGGAGGCCTGGGCAGGGGTTTAGCAGAGAGAGAGAGAGCCAAGAGAGGGGAAACATACAGCTCCAAGGTGTGCCCACGATGTAGGGTGTGCTGTAGTGTGACCCCAGGTCTCACGTCCCACCCCATTCCTCGTCCACTCAATGGCCATGGGAGTAGGGACTGAGACTTTTCCATTGAGGAGATGCCAAACACGTTTCCCCTCTTTCTTATAGCCAATGCATCCCGCTCTCCCTCCCTCTCCTCTCAGACTGTGGAGAAATCATCTTTGCTTGCCATGGGAAGGGATTTATCCAAGATATCAAAGCAAGGAAACATAATACAGAATATAGGAAACATCCTCTATGATGCTGCTAACAATCTCTTGTGTTGTTTGTTTTGCCACATGGCAGGCATGTGGTCCATGAGGCTGTAGTCTGCAAAAATGCTGTATTTCACTGCTAATTTTCATGAATTTTTACATCTCACATGCTTCCTAGGATTTCTGTTAAAAGCCTATCCCTAAGACTGGCTCATTATCATGTTCAAAGTAATAATTAAAAAAAAAAAAAAAAAGGCTTACGTTTTCCAAAATATTTATTGCAGAGGTAAGCTTGCAAACCTGGATTTTAAAGGCTGTCAGACCCACTAGGGAAATAGCAGGAAACCCAGATATATTTCTTTTTAATCTCCATGTCTAAGTGAAGCAGGTTCAATCCTGACCTGTGGCACCCATTTTGGAAGTATAGAGTATGGGATCATGTCTGTCTGTCTGGCTGTTTGTCTGTCAGGTACAGACCAGCCCCAGCCTGGACTAAGCAGAGGCTGAGGATGTCACATCCTCCCTGTCTTCCCATCTCCCCCGTGGATAAGGGCTTTGGAGGTTTAAGACTGGCATTAACAGGAGGTTTAAAGCTTTGAGGGAGAGAGAAGATCTGGCTGAAAATGCTCATGTGGTCTCCTCCTAAAACATCATCCCTGAAATGGGAGAGGAGGCTGCTTCTCTCCTTGCACCACTAGCATCTAAAATTTCACAGCTGGCCCCAGACAGCTCTGCCAATGCCTGCCTCTGCCGGGGATTTGGTCCCAGATCTCAGCATACTGCCTTAATTTGCCTGCAGCAAGCAATTAGGAGAAGTAGCCCAGCTCTGATTTATATAGCAACAACAGCAGCGATTATTACCTGCAAGAGTGGGCAGCATTAAAAATGGGAAAAATGAACCCCAGACATGGTGGCAAGACAAGGCAGCCCACTTCAGACATGGATCATTAGCTTTTTTCTTGGGGAGGACCACTGTGACCATCCATGGTACAGTGTCCCTTACCACATCCATTTTCACCCTCTTAGGTTCCAGCTTTAACTTAGCCATCAATTTATCCTAGTACCAGCCAAGGCTGTCTCTTTGAATGGTGACTCTGGGACAGAAAGATATGTTGTAAAGACCAATTCACTAAAAAAGCAGCCATATCCTGGTTATTGACCCCAACCCTGTGTCAAACCCTGTGAGATGAGGGCAGCCTGGGAGACCTCACCTCTGCTCCTAGTGCCATCCTGGTTATCTGTCCCCTGCAGTCTCCACTAGCTCTGAATTTCTCAGCTTTAAACTGAAATTGACTGAAAATGGCAAGGAGTACATTCCAGCTGGACTGGTGCCTGCAAGAGCTACCAAGTCACAGACAGGGTGATGAACCAAACACATCACACAGGGGATTAGGCTTTGATTTATAAACTTCATTGTCATTAAACAAATGAGTGAAAACAATTTCATACTTCTATTACAGGTCATGATGGGAGGGGTTCTACACTTCATTAATTTCACATAGCCTGTGGCCAATGGGGTTTTTGCTTGGTATTACTGGACAACACAAAGACGTGGTAGTGAGTGAGCTACCACTTTGCCAGAAGAGCTTCCTTGGTACGAAGAGCATCTCACCTGCCTGGCTGTGACAGAAAGAAAGCATAGCCTGAGGCTGCAGGAGAGTTTTTCAGCTCAGCCTGAGCATGATGAAGCACAGCCCATGTTTCTAAACTTCCTCATCTTCAGGCACCAGCAGTAGGAACCTAAGACATCTAAGGGCATTGGGTCTGAAAGAGGCGGCCAGCTAAGAAAAAAGGACAGAAAGCTTCTTGCTTGGCCTGAAATACATCTCTTAAAGAAAGGGTACAGGGTGTAGTCCTATGCTAATGGTTACCGTGGCTAGCTACAGTATTTCCAGCCAAGACTCAGAGATCTCTGTGGAGCAGAGTTTTGGCTCAGTTCAAGAAGGGCGGATGGATTTGACTCACCCAGTGACAATCCACACTTGTCTGCTTCAATCCCTGCATTCATTTACAACGTGTGCAGCAGAGATAAGTGTATTGGGCAGAGAGCAATGGCACTGACATGAAGAGCTTATGAATTCTGACATACTGACTCATAAACTGTCACTGGCTTTAGAGGTGCAAATTGCACTTGGCCCCCAGTTCACCAGCGCCAAGAGAAGGGGCCACCAGTGCTGGCAAGATCCAGGAAAGCCTCCATCCCCCCAGAGCAGGAGGAAAGTAGGTGTCAGATAGGGAAAGGTGCATGCAGACATAAGGAGTGGCATGGCAGAAGTGGCAAACTTAGGCCTTACTGAGAGATGTGGCAGTCAACAGAGCCATTTACAAAGCACCTAGGCGAAAGAAGTGGCATGTGAGAATTAGGAAGTATCAGGTACAGAGCAGGTTGTGAAAGGTTGCAGATATTGAGGGAAAAGTGCAAGCTGTAAGAAAAGATGAAATATGGGAGCTGTTTGAGACCATGAAAGCATCTTATTTTTCGTACAGCGTTTCCATAGTTGCTCCTTTTTGAGTGAGAGAAGAAGCTGCCCTGCTGCAAAGGGAAGCAGAGCTTTTGCAGGCCAGAGAGGACAGGGTGACAGAGGGTGCAAACTGTGTGACCTCCACTTATCCACCATCATGTCCTGCACCTGCATTTGACAAGGGTCCTTGGAAACCTGCCAGCTGACTCGTTAGTCCTTACAATAGAACTGTTTTTCCCCAGGGATAACACCAATGTTCTCATGAGGCCAGTTGTCAGCTCTCTTACTGCCTGCCATAAGGCTGAGTGAAGGCCACCTTCATACGCGCCCATGAATTGCCCAGGAGTGACTTTGCAGACAACTGTGCTGCAGGGTCCAGTGATCTCACGGAATACGAGGGCCATGAAAAGCTGCTGGAGATGGTAACAGCCTCTGCAATGGGAGCTTAGTCTGCTTCTGCCTGAATGCCTTTGCTGGAGGGCATGCAAAAAGTCATGTAAAGTGTGCAGACAGCAGTCACTTCCAGGAAAACCCTGAGCAAAGAGGTGGAGAAGGTCTTGAGAACGAGAGAGACATTTCTTGTCATTGTAGTGGAAAATCTCTTCCTTGGGCACATGATTGTTAACTCTCCCCAAATCCTTTTTTAAAGCTGGATCACACACTGACATACAGAGGAAAATAATGGCCTTGGAGTTGGCATTAGGTAATTCTGATTGCTTTGCTGGAGTCTTCCAGTTCTTTTATGCCCAAACAGATTATCCCAAAACATGCCACATCGAGTAGGTAGTGGCTTTTCACAGAGCTGTAAGTAACCAATATGACAACTAGGCTGTAACTCTCCAAATAAAAATAATTTCAAATGTCTGATTACAATCTGACAAACAATGTACAGTCTTTTTAATTTTCCAGCACCTTGGCTAAAGCCTCTTTTTTATTTTTTTATTTTAGGCTTTTGGAGCTTAAGGTTTTACCTTTATTATAACTACTTAATATTCATCAATAAATGCCACGGTTTTCATATTTAAAGCAGGACAAACTCTTCAGTTAAAATAGCTGTGTTTTCTCTACCACTTACAGTGATGACTGTCTCTGGAGCAAGTTGACAATGTGTGTTGTTTTTACATTTCATCAAAGCAAAAGACCAAGAGACCCTCTCAAGGGAGCGAGCCTCCTCTCTACCATGCTCCTCAGGTTCATCACTTTTTATATAGGCAAAGTGGGGAAAAAAAATAATAATGAATGAAATAAATAAAAACAGCAAAAAAAAAAGTTTTAAACATAATCCAATGAAGTTTTTGTTAAATGGCAAGCATGTCCCAATTTTTTTTACACTGCTATGTTACTTTTAATGTGTTTTTTTTTTTAATGGTTTTGAGACAACAGAGAATTACAAATTAAAGTCTATTGTTACTGTGTGCTAAAAAGACAGTCTTCCCACTGCAAAAAGGTCATAGTCTACACCAGAAAAGCAATGATGTGTATAAATAGAGGTGCTCAACACAAGACAACAGCAGTTATTTAAATCAGCACAGAACACCAGTGATCACATAATAAATGTGTGAAGTCTGATTCACCTTTCATGTCATGTTAAACGAGAACTTCTCAATAAAACTTCAACTTCTTGCAAGGTTAGCAGCTATATTGGGCCTATGCAGTAAGGTTTTTGTAGAGGGGTGGGGATGGAGATTTTGGAGCTACAGCCAGCTCCAAAAGGGACACACCCCTGGCCAGAGCTGAGCCTGTCAGCACAACACTTGTTCCTCTGGGAGAGCAAATTTTAAAAAGAGAAAAAACTGCTGTAGTACAGAAGTTGCGAGAGAGGGGTGAGAGCCAGCCCTGAAGACCCCAGGTCAGTGCAGCAGGAGGGCAGGAGATGCTCGAGGCAGGCAGCAGCAGTTCCCCTGCGGCCTGTGGAGAGGCCCCTGGTGGAGCAGGCTGTCCCCCTGCAGCCCACGGGTCCCACACGGAGCAGATCTCCACGCTGCAGCCCGTGGAGGAGCCCCCGGTGGAGCAGGTGGATGTGGCCTGGAGGAGGCTGCGGCCCATGGAGAGCCCCCGCAGGAGCAGGCCCCGGGCCGGAGCTGCAGCCCGTGGAGAGGAGCCCACGCAGGAGCAGGGGGCCTGGGGGGAGCTGCCGCCCGTGGGGGACCCGTGCTGGAGCAGTTTGCTCCTGGGGGATGGACCCCGTGGTACGGAGCCGTGTGGGAGCAGGTCTTGAAGAGCTGCTGCCTGTGGGCAGCCCCCACAGGCTCAGTTCGGGAAGGACGGCATCCCGTGGGAGGGACCCCGCGTGGAGCAGGGGCAGAGAGTGACCATGGAGGAGCAGCAGAGACAAAGTGCTATAGACTGGCGACTGGCGGCAACCTCAGTTCATCATCCCTCTGCGCCACTCAGGGGAAGGAACAAAAACAGGGTGGATAGAGGAAAGGTGGTTTTAGTTTGCTAAAGCTCTGCTGATATTTTTTGGCAATAACTTAATTGTTCGTGAGCCAAGTCTCTTTTGCCCATGATGGTAATTGATGAGAGATCTCCTTGTCCTTATCTCAACCCATGAGTTCACAGAATCTCAGAATGTTTAGGACCCAAAGGTCCTTCCCTTCTACTCAGCAGTGGTGAGGCCACACCTTGAGTACTGTGTCCAGTTCTGAACTGCACATTACAAGAGAGACGTGTAGCTATGGGATAGAGTACAACGGGCTACAGAGATGAACGGTCTTGAGCACCTCTCCCCTGAGGAGAGGCTCAGAGATTTGGGACTGTTGAGCCTAGAGAAGAGAAGGCTTAAAGAAGATCTTATCAAAGTGTATAAATACCTGAAGGGAGGGTGCAAAGACCTCCCAGCTGCTTGACCTGCAGGGAACAATGCATAATGCATCCCTGGATACCATTAGCTTTCTTAACCGCAAGGGCAGAGAAGGACCTGGGAGTATTGGTTGATAGTCGGCTGAATATGAGCCAGCAGTGTGCTCAGGTGGCCAAGAAGGCCAACAGCATCCTGGCTTGGATAAGAAACAGTGTGGCCAGCAGAGCTAGGGAAGTGATTGTGCCCCTGTACTTGGCTCTGGTGAGGCCGCACCTTGAGTACTGTGTTCAGTTTTGGGCCCCTCGCTACAAGAAGGACGTCGAGGTGCTTGAGAGAGTCCAGAGAAGGGCAATGAAGCTGGTGAGGGGTCTGGAGAACAAGTCTTACGAGGAGCGGCTGAGGGAGCTGGGACTGTTCAGCCTGGAGAAGAGGAGGCTCGGGTGACCTTGTCGCACTCTACAGGTACCTTAAAGGAGGCTGTAGCGAGGTGGGGGTTGGTCTATTCTCCCACGTGCCTGGTGACAGGACGAGGGGGAATGGGCTAAAGTTGCACCAGGGGAGGTTTAGGTTGGCTGTTAGGAAGAACTTCTTTACTGAAAGGGTTGTTAGGCATTGGAATAGGCTGCCCAGGGAAGTGGTTGAGTCACCATCCCTGGAGGTCTTTAAAAGACGTCTAGATTTAAAGCTTAGTGATATGGTTTAGTGAAGGACTTGTTAGTGTTAGGTCAGAGGTTGGACTGGGTGATCTTGTAGGTCTCTTCCAACCTAGATGATTCTGTGATTCTGTGGCACATTGCTAACTCTTGTTCATCTTGGTGTCCACAAGGAACCCTAGAGCTTTTTTTGTGGAGGTACACCACTAGTTGCTGGCATCCAATTAGACTTTGGACCATTGACCACTACCCTCTGGGACTGGCCATTCTGCCAGTTTTTAATCCACTTAGTCTACCCATCTAGCCCATAATTAGCAGCTTGTCTGTGAGGGTCTTATAGGGAACAGTGTCAAAGTCCAGTTAGAGAACATAAGAAACAACAAGGAATATCACCACCTTATCCGAGACTATTAGAGTAAGCCAAATTCAACTGTTGGCCTTTTTCTTTGACCGTTTCTTTGCACCCTTCTGCACAAACTACTGCATTTCTTGGCTGTTTCTGTTCACTGCTCTTAACTGTTTTCTCATTGTACCTTATCCCCTCTGTTCTACCGAGGACAAGGAGAGAGGGAGCAGTGTGTGGGTACCTGGTGGCCAGCCAAGGTCAATCCACCACACCAGTTTACAATATTTTATTTCCAAAAAGTGTGTGTTAGTGCTGTTGCATGTGGAATGAAGGTCTGAGCATGTTGGCCAGCGGGTGTGTTACTTGTGGGTCAGCCAGTGGGTGTGTTGTTTAAAGGATGAAGATTACATTTTGTATTTATATGCATTGACATCTGTGGGTGTGTGTCTACCATATCTTCTTCATTTAAGATTTAGGAAACCAGTTGTGTGGAGGAGAGAGGAAAGATGATCAAAAGCTCAGTTCTGCAAAAGTGACACCAGAGCCTGTGGGGAAAAAAAAAAAAAAAAAAAAAAAAAAAAGAGGCAGAGAGGGAGAGAGACCAATGCAATCAGTTTGAAGTTTTTAAAGTCAGTTCTACTGCGTTTGGAGTGGAAGGAGGGCTTAAGCAAAGAAGGAATCCATGTAATTCTTTCTCCTGTATCAGGAGAAAGACCCTGTATTCAGCATCTTCAGCTCACCTGCCCTACCAAAGACACTGATATTCAGTTTGCAGATGTCCAGACAACCATGCACCATAATCATGTAAAAGAGACAAAGCTATTCAAAGGCCATCTTGGTGTATCAGCTTTCCTCTTTTGCATTGCATAGAAGAAAGTGTCCCCACCATCCAGTTCCTTTCCCTGGACCAAAGGCATCAAAGTATCACCTGCAAAAGCCTCTCTGTGTCCTTCCTGAGCTCCAGTGAGGCTTTCTAGGAACACATACAGTAAGTGTGTTGTTGTTACTTATTTTAAGGTCCTAAAAGATCCCTTTATTTTCCCAACAGAAATGTTCTGCATGATCAGTCACCATCCCTGAGGATGTTTAAGGAAAGGCTGGATTTGGTGCTTAGCAACATGGTTTAGTGGGGGACATTGGTTGCAGGGGGAATAGTTAGGCCAGGTGATACTGGGGGTCTTTTCCAGCCTTAATGATTCTATGATGCTGACCTCATTCATATATCACATACATCAAATTTATATACACAAATAAATCCTGATCTATTGAGATACCTCTGAGCAGCACCATGACAGTTGTATTGCCTGATTCCTCATTCAGCATGGAAACTAGAGTATTTGTGTGATGTGGAAACTTCACATGGGATTTCCTAATCCTCATCAGCACGTTTGCATCCTTGCTCAGACAGCCAGAGACTTCCTTTTGAACAACGATTTTGTCTTGCCAATTCAGACAGGACTTGTGCATACAGTCAAATTTCACTTTTGAAGAGTACGATGAGTAAGAGAATGAATAATAATGCATCTGGGAAACTTGTCAGCTGGGCACTGACAAAAAGTAGCCTCTAGAAAAAGAAGTCTCTTCAGAAGAGTCAGTTTATCCAAAAGAAAAATAAAGCATTTTGGCATAAGAGTGTAAAATAAATCTTCTGGCTACTTGAATATCATACTAGAAGACATTTTTTTGGTCAAACAGAGCTTTGAGTAGCTACATGTAATTCCAAGACAAGAAGAGGTCAGATTTCGTGCTCTAATGATTCTGCAATCCTTAAAGTCTGGATAAATAAATGAGAAGGGAGTTGGAGATACGGGCTGTTTTCAGCGGAATGACTCTGAAGTTGAAACTGCAAAGGATTCCTGCTTCCACTTTCTGTATTTGAAACATTTCAGTCAACAGGGCTGATGGTTTCTTCCCCACCAAATCATGTCACTGTCGCTTTTACCAATGAATTCACTCTTTGTCTGGTTCATATATGACACGCTAATGACAGCCCACCTTTAAAACAGACATTTATGAGTCACCTGCCATTCAGCTGTGCTCTCCAAAACCGTACTTTGAAGATATAAGACACAGCCTTGAAGAAACGCTCTTAAAATCTCTAAATCATGTCCCCTGACGCTATCATTCTAGAGCAGTCTGAAAACGCTGCAAATTCCTGGAACAGCACAGCCTGATTTAACCACAGCAAGCATACCTCTCCATGGCTCAGAGCAGTTTTATTTTCCTTCAGGCTGAGAACTTTGACCAGTAACTCTGGAAGCACAAGGCAGACCTCGGGGCAAGATGACTGGCTTCCCACTGCTGCCTGCTGAGCTGGAAAGCTTCACATGTTTTACCATTGTAGGAGCTGTTAAAAACTGGAGATACTAGGGAAAAAAAAAAGGAAGGAAGGAAGGAAGGAAGGAAGGAAGGAAGGAAGGAAGGAAGGAAGGAAGGAAGGAAGGAAGGAAGGAAGGAGGGAAGGAGGGAAGGAAGGAAGGAAGGAAGGAAGGAAGGAGGGAAGGAAGGAAGGAAGGAAGAAAAAGAAAGAAAAAGAAAGAAAGAAAGAAAGAAAGAAAGAAAGAAAGAAAGAAAGAAAGAAAGAAAGAAAGAAAGAAAGAAAGAAAGAAAGAAAGAAAGAAAGAAAGAAAGAAAGAAAGAAAGAAAGAGAAAGAAAGAAAGAAAGCTCACATGCTTGCAAACGTGTAAATTCATACTATCGTTCTGTGAAATACTCTTTAAGCTTTCAGCTTGTCTCCACATGGTGACACAATAGAGCACGTTTTCAGTACTTGGAGGAAGAATTTCCTGAATGAATTCACTGCTGCCAGCTTCCTGAAAGTACGCTTTAATCAGTTCTCCTTGGCGGACATTTAAGACTCTCCATATTTCTAATGAGACTTGCATAGTTTCAAATGGAAGGGGGGAAAAAAAATCACCACTTTTTAGGTATGTAACTCTTTCCACACACGCCCCCCCGAGGTTTTCATAGCGAGACTATGCTTTGAATTGATTGAATTAGGTTAGGATCAGGTGGCACTGCCATGCATTAATGCAACGTGATGCTGGTTGTGCTAGAGATGATTCAATACAGGCAATGAGCTAACATTTTAAAACCAAGTCTTCAGTTCCTGCTGTTTTCATTAGGAGCCCAGATTTCCAAGGCACATTTACGATTCGAGTTATAAGACATCTAGATGAAATTTTTGTCTGCATAGGGGCTTCAGAAAGACCAGTGCTCTGCTTACATCCCACTTAAGCTGTGTTTTGAACAGCCTAGTTGTCTATATTGATTTTTGGCAACAGTCACAGCCAACTTTGATATCAATCAGAAGCAAAGCCACTGTGCACACAGTGAGTTACAGAGGCCATGCCATGGCACAGGTTCAGTGGCATAATGGGAAAGTGATAAAGACATCAGCTTCAGCTTCCTGTTCTGTTCCTGACATCCCACATGTGCTGGTGGGTGACAGGGTATAGACCAAGCCAGATAGCTCAAGCTTTTACTGGGTATTGAGGAAAATGAACATGGCAAGTCAAGATCTGCTTGTTTATTGTTTTTCACAGCATTGAACCATCCAGAAGAGCAGAAACTTAGGACTGTGTGCTATCCTTGAGTCTTTTGCCTTTTCTCCCTTCCCTCTTGCTCAAAATTGGAAGGGCTATAGGAGCAAGTTGTGAGTAAAATGGTCCCTTGGCCTCTTTTTCTTTTCATACTGGGATGTCCTCTGTGAGGCTGAATGAAAAGCCTTGGAGTGAGGTGCAACACATCTATGGCATGTAAAGCCTGAGGTTACTGTGGGAAAAAGGTTTCTGGATTTGCACAACAAGCATTGGTCCAGAGGGCTAACACCTTGGGAATGAGTTTTTTCCCCACAGCACAGGAAAGCAGGGTCTATACATCACCAAGTGCCCTGGACGTGAGTGGCCCTGGGTTAAGCTCTGCTCGACCCAGACTGATGATCCCACACTGGAGAGGAATAAGGTGAAGGGGTGCTGTAATTCTGCCTTGGATGAGCAGGCACAGCTCCCGCTGCTTTGCTGGGCATTGCACAAGTGCACTTGAGAGCACAGTGTGACCCTGGGACAGACTAATGATGCTATCCATGCTTGCCTTGCCCCTCCAGTGCTGCTTTTATTCATGGGTATTTATATCATCAGGTGTCACAGAGAGAAAGCAGAAAAGCAAATGCTACTTTATTTTTAATCCTTATAAAAATCTTCATTCCGTAAACCTCCCTCGATGTGTCAAGATACACGCACCTGCTCAGAAAAAAACAAACATAAGAAAAGAGGGTGGGAGGTGTCAGCAGATTTTTCACATGGCTTGGCAGTCGCGTGTCCCCGGTGTACCAGGGGACTCATCAGTGGCAGGAATAGCAGGTGACGCACTGGCAGCCTGTACTCTTGCACATCCCTGGTGCAGGTTGCGTATTCACTCTTCAGATGCTATGTGTCACACAAGGGAGACGGGGGATTTGTCAAGGCTGAATCCACCTGGGGCTGGCTGTCAGCATGGCATCCCTACTGCTTGCGTCCCTCACTTTTTGAGATGCTTTCTACAAGGTGTTTTGTCCCTAAAGAGGTGTGCTTGCTGCCGAGGCTGGGAACAGAGCAGATGCTGTGCTTGGGAAAATTTATTGAAACGGTGGGGCCCTAAAACACGTGTCCTGCTTGCTGTTCTGTACAGCTGCACCTGTGACACAGGAGGGCAGATGTTACAGCGCACGTCGCCCTGGGAAGAGCACCTGTGCCACAGTCTCTGTTGCTTGCTGCACATGCCCTCAGAGAGCCTGTTCAGTGGTCCATGCTGCCCAGTTGGCATCCCTATACACGGGTTCCGATTTAGGTCAGCAAGCTTGTTTATTAGGGAGGTCGCTGGCAGAGACTGCGGGGAGAGCTGCCTTGCATTCATTGCTTTTCTTTATCCCTAAAGGAAAATAGGCCTTATGACCATCATTTTTCCCCCTTCTTTTTTTTTTTTTTTTCTTCTTTTTTTTTTCCCCAGTGCAGGAGAAGGAATCCTTTCAAACACAGATGGGTTTTCCCAAGGAGTGCCTTGCTCCGTGTCAGGTGTTTTGCTGCAGCATGAGTCATAAGTGTCCTGGAGACCTGAAAGTGTGATCTCTGCCATCTCGGCAGTTCATTTCACTGCTCATTTCAGCAGTGGAGAACAGCATGCTGTTTTCATTACTGCCTCTAATTAAATACTAGGAGGATGTCCAGTACTAACACTGAGGCACCCAGCCATAAAGTGGCTACTAGCACATGATTTCCCGTGCTCATGTGCAGAGGAAATTCCTTTGGCTGGGAGATCCCCCCCATGAGATAGGGCAAAAGCATGGGCCTCCTACTGGAGAAGGAAGCAGCCAATTTTCACAGGCATGCTCTTCTCCCTCTTCCATATCTCCAGTTCCTTTTAGGACTTCTACTCTTCCAACACCCACAGAAACTCCTGCCAGAGACTACTGCCAGCTTCCAGGCCAGCCAGCATCCTGGGCCTCCTTTTTCTGCTTGAATACTCCTCTTGTCTCTGCAGTTTTTCAGGTGGCCACATTTTATGTTAGTGCCCAGGTGAAATTATTAACTCAGACCCAGTTCACAGGCCACTTTTCAAGGACAAAAGATGCACCTATGTCACACTCAAACCCATTCTGGGTGTGTCTTTCTCTCCAAACACCATGAGAGGAGAGGTAGGCTCATGCAAGGCTTCAAAAAGAGAGCTTGTTCCATGGTCAGAAGCCATACAACCTTAAATTTAACATGTATGCTTGCTCTTAGTGGTAAATATCTGCCTGGCCCATGCACTGCCCTATCCCCTTTCCAGGCACAGGCAAATAGCTCTAATGCAGGCAGAGGATGCTCTTATTCCCAGTTATTCAGCTGACTATATGGCCTTCAGCCCACGTTTCATCTCTTTCCAAGTGGATCATTGGCTTTTTTTGCACTGTGAACCAGTCTTGACAAGTTTTGACTATGTCAGGCCTCCTTTAGCCACACTGGCAGTTATATCTGAGCACTTAGGCTATATTTTCTTATTTATTTAATATTTTTTTTTTGCTTTTACTTTTCTCCTATGCTGAGATGTCTTGATCTGCCATGACAAACTCAGCTTTTCACTGTGCTATTTTTCTGTTCTGGTTGCGTTTCCCCAGGCAGCAGTGAAGGCTGCTGGGTGTTTAAATCTTCAATGAGAGGCAACCTCCTTGTACTGATGGGCTGCAGCCCCACAGTCAATGAATGGCAGAGAGCCTGCATGCACATACGACGAGCTGTTGCACCCAGTCCTGCACAGAAATATGGATAGTGTCAATGTGAACATGGTGACACCCATCTTCGTGCGATGACAGCATGCCATTTTATGCTGCACTAGCTTTTGTATTCTCTAATAAGCATTATTTCAACAGTTTGAGGTGTTGTCTGCCCTGTTTCATCTTCAGAGGTAGGGGAAGTGGACAGGAACCCAAACATTAGTCGTTTCAGTGCACAGCTTCAAGTCTTTGCACAAATCTGCCATCACTGGAAGTGTAATCGATGATGCTGGGCTTTGTGCTGACGTGGTTGAGTCAGGGGCAATGTTCCCTGCAGATGACTGTGCTGTGGAAGAGGTGCCTCCCCCGCTGGCATGGCTGGCAGGTCAGGGATCCCAAATGCTCAAGATCTACTCTGCCCAGAGGTAGCAGAGGGAACTTTGCACCTCCTAGTACTTGGAGCGAGGCAGCTAATGCTCTGAGGAGAGAATGGGGCCCAAATCCTTCTGCATAAATGGTGCAAAGGTTTATTTATACCACAGTGTAAATGTCACCTTTTATGATAAAAAATAGTTCATCCTGACCCATTGGTCACGGTTGAAAATTCACAGAACCCCAGAATGGCTGAGGTTGGCAGGGGCCTCCGGAGCTCATCTGGCCCAACCCCTGCTCAAGCAGGGACACCAAGAACAGGTTGCCCAAGACCACGTCCTGGCAGCTTTTGGAGATCTCCAAGAAGGGAAATAAGGAACAAATTACACTTTCTTTTTGCTGAATGATGTTTGGCATGAAGGAACAGCAGAGCTGTTTCTAAGACTCAGTGCCAGGAGGAACATAAATTTGTCTGCTGTGCATCTATTTACCTATATCACTGTCTGTACATATGCATCTGAAATATGAGAACATGGTAGATGTGAGCTACCCCACCTTAGGGACAGTATAATGAGCAGAAATACATCCTTTGCAGTGCAGGGAAGTGGAAGGTGCAAGGGTATCAAGGTGATGGCATACCAAGCACAAAGAAGGAAACCTCATGGGAGCAGGGAAAACAACGGCAACTGAAAGCTCCAGCCTAAGATAAAACAACCCCTCCATACAGAAAAAAAATAAAATAAATAAAATAAAATAAAATAAAATAAAATAAAATAAAATAAAATAAAATAAATAAAATAAAATAAAATAAAATAAAATAAAATGATAAATAAAATAAAATAAAATAAAATAAAATAAAATAAAATAAAATAAAATAAATAAAATGGAAGAGTAAGGGGAGTTACACAGGGGAAAGGTGGGAGAATTGATAATGAGATGTGATGAATATGACAAACTGCTGTTAAAATACAGTTGCCAAATGGTGCAGTGCTGTGAGAGAACTGGGCTTGACAGGGAGGCAGATTGAGGCTGCAGCCTCCTATGGCTCTGCCACCCCTCCCAACCCCTTCTCTTCCCTCCCAGAAGCAGAGCAAAGATCTGGGGAAGGGGCTCGTTACAGCCCAGCTGCTGGGTGGGGAGGAGATATTTAATCCCTTTCTCAAGTCCTGAAGAGAAAATGAGTGAAGTCTGGAAGTTACATGTTTGCAGGGGTGTGGAAGATAGAAAAATGAATTTACCACTAATAACGACAAAAATTTACCACTAATAACGACAAAACTACAACAAAAGCTCTTTGCACTTGCCCCATATGATAGGTTTGGTGATATAAGGCAGACATACACTGGACTTACCAAGAGACAATGAACTACAAATGTCATAATAACACACAGTGTGAAGCCTGCAGGTATCCATACTTCCCCCACAACCTGGCATCCACTCATTACCCTCTCCAAAAAATAAATCTCATCTCAACATTAGCAGGCAGAGAGGCAATCTTCCATTTGAAAAAGCGCACTGTTGTTAAAAATGCTCCAGATAACTTGCATTATTTCAACTGAATGAGGATGGAGTAAACAAGGCTCCAGGCAGTGATGCTGGCATGAAGTCCCAGGAGAGGGGTGGTAGGTGGCTGTCCCTCTGCCTCATCTGCTTCAGCAATAACTAGGCTTGCACAAAGTTACCACCGACACCCGATAAACTTATTGTCAATTGCAGATGAACAAAGGATTAATGAGAGGAGAGGAGAGGAGAGGAGAGGAGAGGAGAGGAGAGGAGAGGAGAGGAGAGGAGAGGAGAGGAGAGGAGAGGAGAGGAGAGGAGAGGAGAGGAGAGGAGAGGAGAGGAGAGGAGAGGAGAGGAGAGGAGAGGAGAGGAGAGGAGAGGAGAGGAGAAGAGAGGAGAGGAGAGGAGAGGAGAGGAGAGGAGAGGAGAGGAGAGGAGAGGAGAGGAGAGGAGAGGAGAGGAGAGGAGAGGAGAGGAGAGGAGAGGAGAGGAGAGGAGAGGAGAGGAGAGGAGAGGAGAGGAGAGGAGAGGAGAGGAGAGGAGAGGAGAGGAGAGGAGAGGAGAGGAGAGGAGAGGAGAGGAGAGGAGAGGAGAGGAGAGGAGACACTGTTACAGTCTAATCATTAAAATGACAAAATCTGCTCAATTCTTAAGAAATTTTGGCCACCCCAATATGAAGCATCCCATTCTCCAGCTCCCTGTCTCTCTGCTACAGTGATGGACCCAGCAGAGCTGGAGAAGAGATCAGCCACATCAGTGCATGCTGTTCCACCTTAGCTTGCATTGCTGGCAGAGTAGAGTTCATTCAAAGTCAGCAGACATTGCACTGAAGCAGTCAATAAACATTCATGTATTCCTTCTTATTGGCATTGTTGCAAGGCAGGTTCTTTCCCAATGACTGCCTGACCAGGGTTCGCTCCTGACAAAAGCTTGCATTGCTCCAGATAGACTCATTGACCTGGTCACTAATGGGCTGTGCAGGGCATCTATCTTCTCCTTAGTGCAACTACTGCACAGGAGACGCTTGCTCATTCCAAAATTAATACCTTATAAAACTCACTAAGCAGTAGTGATTTCTAAACCATAAAAAGTTTTTTTTGAAAGCCTTAACTCATGCCTTTGTATAACAACCCCCATTGGCGCATTAAAACTTGTTAGCTGATGTCAAACACCAACCCACCACCTTGACATGGACAGTTTCTCAAAGTAGGTTTTAAACATTCCTCTGTATCGGGGGAAGTTGCACCTTTATTTTTGGTTGGAAGAGATGACAAAATAAGTTGGAAATGGTCCAAAATAGGATTTTGGATTCCATCGGCGGTGCCCACAGATAAGCCATTCCTCACTACTGTTCTCCAGGGCCTGATTTACTCTAAATGAGACGTCCCATAGGCCTTTGTTCCAAGGCCTTTGTGGTCTTAGCATGACACCAGGAGGTCCCTCCTTCACCCAGCAAGCAAGCTGTGGCCTAGCTCTCTCAAAATCTGCTGGAAATGCTGGCTGGAAATAGTTCCCCAGTCAGGATTACGCCTCCCTACATCCCCCCTCCATTTGCCACCCCCCGTCCAGGAGGTGCCCAGGAAGGAGGAGGAGGCCTGGGAGGTGGTGGAGCCGAGCCCCTCTGTAGGCCATGGGGCTCCGATGGGCCGTGTGTTGCTTTGTCTTGCTGTAACCCACCTCTTAACCAAACCTGAGCTTTTCTTAGCTGTTAATTAAGGGATACACAGAGACTGTCACTGAGGCAACACGGAAATCAGGAGTGCTTTTCTCTCCCCTAACAAACACATGGTTATTTTGCTGTTTAAGCTGTGCTGCAGATTTCAAGGTTGTCTTTTCTATTGTGTTTGTTTCCTCCTCTCTGGGTACCTTCACTTCACCTTGGATGGCATTCTCAGCTTTCCTAGCCCACCATTATTACCTCCAGCAAAGCACAGAGATTTTGTTTACTCCTTTTGAAAAACCAGCCCTCCTTTCGAAAGCTGTGGCGTAAAGCGGCACTGTGAATCTGAACATTCACTCTCCTCTTTCACTGTGACAGGAGACAATGCCGCTGGCCCTGCTTCCCTGCTTCTCTTCTGTATTAATTATTAATGAAGCTGAACTGTGGAGCTGTTCAGCTGAAGCAGCATGAAGGAGAAAGGAGTGATTCATACCCTCTCTTGTTCAGTCATTCCTGCATCGTGCTAATGGCTTCAGAGTAATTCAGTGGATTCTGGATTTTCACTGGATTTATGTCCCACCTCCCTCCCCCTTTATTTTTTTCTATTCTATTCTATTCTATTCTATTCTATTCTATTCTATTCTATTCTATTCTATTCTATTCTATTCTATTCTATTCTATTCTATTCTATTCTATTCTATTCTATTCTATTCTATTCTATTCTATTCTATTCTAATTTCTCTTCTATTTCTCTTCTATTCTTTATTTTATTTTATTTTATTTTATTTTATTTTATTTTATTTTATTTTATTTTATTTTATTTTATTTTATTTTATTTTATTTTATTTTATTGGTTTAAATCAGGCACAAAACTCTACCCTGTTAGGGGAAATTTCAGTTTATCAGTGGTGGTGTGGACTGTAAATTACTCCATTAGGCCATGGACAATCACCTCGGAGCAATGCCTGAAATACAATGTGAGCTTCTGGCTAGGAAAGCTAATTTGAAGTATTTTTTTCCCCTTTATTGTTATTTTTTCACAAGCAGGGACTTTTGCTCCCAGAAAGCTCCCAGGAAGCGGTGGGAACTGCCTTGGTCCCAGACAGCAGTGGGAACCCACTGCCTGCTGCTGGGAAAGGAAAGGAGGCACTTGGATCTCAGCTACGTTCATCTGAATGCAGCAGAGAAGAGGAAGGCTTGGGTACCTTCTGCCAAGGGGAGCCAAACGCTTATGTTTGCTCTCCAGGAAAAAAGCTGCTAGGGAGGGTTGTGATAACAAGAAGAGCTGTTGGACTCTGCAGAGATGCAGTAGAACACTGGCCAAATGTATCTAAAAAAACAACATCCAGGCTTTTGAGACTGGCTGAACCAGCTCAGGTAGCCCTAGCTCAGCCTCAGCTGAGCAAGAGCACAGTTATTCCCCAAACATCACCCTGCTCTGTAGCACCACATGCCATTTTCTCTTCTCGTCATCACACTAGGTTCTGTTTTTCACTGTTCTGTTTTTCACTGTTCACCAAACCCTGAGTATTTTGAAGATTTTGCCAGCCATCCAGCCTTCCAGAGAAACACGTTTCATGGCCACCCACACATCCTACTGAGTGGTGGCTTGGGCAAACAGCCCATCTGGAGCAGGGGAGCTCCAGTATACAGGGACATCCCATGGTGACAGCACTGGGACTCACCACTGTCCCCAGCCACTGCGTCATTGGGACAGGCAAACTCAACAAAGCAGAAGGTCTAAAACCACTTGGGAAAGATGTAAGGGCTGAACAGGATCTGCAACAATACATTTTTTTAAAAGGCCATCCCTGCTGGTCTCTCTGGACAGCTGCAGATATAACGTTTATAAATAAATATTTTATGAAGATGGGACTCACACATGGGAGTTTTTGGGGGATGGGGGTGAGGAAAAGGAAAATCCTACAAAATACTTCTGGTAAAGCATGTTTGAGAGTTGCCTTGCCCAACTGCAGGGGGGAAATAAATAAATAAAGCACATCCAATTCAGCTACAAGTCATGCTGTTTTTTCAAGTCAGAAATTCTGATAGATAACTTGTTTGAATACTAATGGTGTTCATTAATATTAATTACTGACTGTGAGGAGGGCACTGAGACACAGCCTGGGTCTTATGGCTCCTGCAAGACAGCCCCTCTGCCTGTTGAGCTGTCTGAGGTTAAGATATTTCTCGAGTGAGGTTGTTTTGCTTCTTGATGTCCTTCCACTTCTCCCCCTCTGGTTCTCAGCCTCTCCATGGCTTTTCAACACAAAGGCCCAGGTGCCTACAGCACTGGGGGACTGAAGAAAGCAAAGTAGACAGCAAGGAGCTGCATTACTACAAAAAAGTATCAGAACCATGGGCAGATTGTAATAAACTTTTCCTTTTTTTTTTTCACTGTTTTTATATAAATTTGCATGAAATATTTCCAATTTTCCTTTAGTCATTTGTGCGTTTCATACTGGATTTCAAAGCAATCCTGGACAGACAGTTTTTGATAGGATTTGATGTGTTCTCATCATCTAATTGTACCTGAAGATGACTTATATGCATAGCCTTCAGCAAAACTGTAATCGGCTCTTTTCCTGAAAAGCCACACCAGCAAAAAAAAAAAAATCTAACCAAGACCTAGTGTATCCTAGCTGTGCTCCTACACACAGACTCCAACTTACTTAATTAAATGAATTTAAATCATTCAACACCTGTGGCTGGACACTTCAGATGGAGATATCCCCTGCTCTGTGCCTCCTTCCATGCCACTCAGCACCCAGGCGCTTGCTGCATAAGTAAGGACTTCTTCAGTTTGTTTTGCATTTAGACACACTGGAAACCATTGCACTTCTTTAAGGGATGATGCTCACCAGGGAAATGGTGCCTGCAGTAAAGCAGCTCTTTGCTGTATAGGAGATAGCTGGTAACTGTGAGCTGTGGAGTCCCCACTCCCCTGTCCCTAGGAAACACAGCTAAGGCACTAACACCAGCTGTCTACATGGCTGTTCTTTAACTTTTGAATCCACCAGCCAACTTCTATCACCTTTAAAGGCTTTAAGTTTCATGAAAAAAGCCAAAGGAGAACCCCCCTAACCTCCACCCCCTATCAATACATCTACCTATGTTGGTGTAGGCTCAGCCAGGAGCGTGCAACAAAAAACCAACAGAACCTGTGAGCGAGGATAGAAGGCACAAGAGATCTGGCTCCATAAGATCTATGATGGGCAGAAATGTGTGGCTTTTTACAACCAGTGCTCATTTTATGAAAGTGAGCCTATGAGAACATGCTATGCAGGATGCTGTTACACAACACAGCCTGGCATGATGCTGTGACCCATTTCTGGGTAAATGACAAAATTTTTCTCTCCTGCTGGACAAGGAGACTTTCTGGAGGGATATCATCACCTTGGCACCAGGAGAGTGAGAAAACCAGGGAACTGACCAGTCTACCCTTGAGTTATTGACTGGAGGCAATGTCCAAACACTCAGTGCAGAAGGCTGTGTAGCTCTTGCATAAACATTTTAATGGAATTCCTTTGGGATGGAGGGAGAACGTTACAAGAAACACAGGATCTGGGAGCTGGTTAGGCCATCCAAGTGCAAAGTTATTTGATGTACATGGAAGCGAAAGGCATGTGCGTGTACTGGTGCACACAGCTCAATCATATGGCAAGAGCAGAGAGCAGGAGCCTGGCTCTGCAAACTGCCCAGATCCTTCCACTGTCAGAGGCAACTTCTCCCATGTCTGGATGCACGTGTCCGTGTTGCCCAACACAGCGAACCAACACCATCAAACTCAATTACCTGATGGTGAAAGGAGGAGGAAACCCTAACATATTTTTGGGCAAGAGAGAGAAGCACCAACTAGGACAGAAACCCAGGGGCTGGTTCCCTCCCTCTTCATAGGGATGCCCACCCACCTCTCAGGGACCACAGTGATGCAGGTTGGGGGTGGCAGGAATAGGTCCGTACAGTGGAAAGAGCCAGTCCCTAGACCTAGGTGCTCTTTTAGGGTCTTCATCTCGATGAGTGGGACAGGAGGCTGCCTGCCTCCCAGTCCTTTTGGGTGCCCTCACCCTACCGGCAGCCTGGATGCTTGGGGCTGTGCTCATTAAAAACACACACACACAACTATATATCCCTTGCTGTTTCAGTTCAGCTGAGGAAAACGGGGACACTGCAGTGACGCTAACACAGGGTGACACACAGCCGCTGCAGTGAACAGCATGCCACGATGGAGCAAGCGCTGCAGCCTGATCTTCCCCTGCTGCGTGAGCCCTTTCTCCAGGGGAAATACCCACACAGACACTAGGAACAACAACTGCCTGCACTGCTAAATCGTGTGCCCTTTCCCTCCTGCAAGCACATGGGAAGGAGCAGGACAATGAAGATTAAAGGAGAAAATCAGCTCAGATTGGAGGCTGTTATTATAAACAGAAAGATAAAGTTTTTTGCCTGGGAAGAAAATGCTATGGTATTTTGCAATAAATGGCCCTACTACTTTATAGTTTGAAAAGTACTGTGATAGAAAAAGCCCTTCCATCTCTCAGCACCAGTCTTCCATTCCCCTGTCCCCACAATTCACTAATAACAAGCCCATTTCCAGGCAAAGCTACAACAAAGTGAATTGTGCATATCATTATAATTACCCTTAAAAGTAAGACCTGTGGATGCTCCCAGCATCCATACATATAGCACATCACTCATTTGTGAGGGTGGCATTGCCTCAGACCCTGCTCCCCAGCGTGGTCCCTGCAAACACGAGGCAGGAACAAAGGCAGCTGCTGCTGCTGCACTCTGTGCAGCCTGAACTGCTCACGTGCCAGCTCCCAGCCTGTCGGCTCCGTTGCTGGTGATTGGTTCTGACTAATAGGCAAAAGGACAGGCCAAGGGACTATCACATTTCTGGACCCATATGATCAAGCCATATCCTAATCTTCTCTTGGATGAGATAAACAGGTCATATTCCCTGACTCCTGCTAGACAGCCAGATTCCAGCTTTTTAATAACTTATTTTTTCTTTGCCTTTTTTTCTGAAACTGCATCTCCAGCTAGCACTATCAAACCTGAACACCTCAATTCCACTAACATCCTCAACACTACTAAAGGTTGCTTAAATAACATTCTATACTTCTCAAGCATTTTTTTTTTTTTTACAGGCTCGGCTTTGTAAGAAGCACTTCTCTGCAACTGCCATTAGCCAGCATCATCTCATACAGGCTGTGTTACTGATTCCTTGTTCGTCTCTCACCTTCTAAATGTATCCCACATTCTCCATTCCCAGCTGCATGTGGTTAGTAGAGACATACTCCCCCACTTGTTGAGGAGAAGAGAGAGAGAAAGCGAGTGTGCAAGAAGCAAGGTTAGGGCTGCTTTTTGTTGATGTTTTTTGTTTTTGTTTTGCTACCAGCTTTGTCTTTGTGCTATATGTATTAAATAAACACATGCGATCTTAAAATGCCACAGAAGGCTTCTCTTTCCGCTCAGTGGCAAAGACCCTAAACCCAAGAACTGTTTTGTGTAGTGCACTGTTACAAACCTAGGTGCCAGTGGAGGATTTCCTGCTTGTAGGTGCACAGCCAGCTGGGTCATAAAGGGAGCTCTATATCAGCTGTTGCTGCTCTTTCCATCAGAGCAGGGACATGGCTCAGTGTCTCTGCATTCAAGTGGTACTTTGCATCTAAGCTCAAGTAGCCTTTGTAGCAGGCTCCAGAAAACACCGTAGGTTTAGGAGGTCTACCCCTGACAGCAATGTACAATGCTAACCACAGGCTGAGAATGCAATGAGGAAGGCACACCTCTTGGTTTGGTCAACCCTGCAGCCAGTCCAGTTTTTGGAAACTTAAACAGGTTTATAAGAGTTTTGGCATATTAGTTCTCGAGAGTTTCAGCTCTCAGAAGGTACTGAAGTTTTTTTAAACCACCTCTAACTCTCTGTCTAGCCCTGCATATTGATGGCTTGTAGGCACTTGCTATATGCCAAGTCCCATACATGTACAACACGTGCCAATTGGACTTTGATTGCTACATGCTGCATAACCCGTATTTTATTTTCCAGCCTTCTGTGCTGCATGGTAGGTATGCTGATATCATAGTCATCTGCACTCCACAGACCACAGAGGACACAACATAAAGGCTCGTGGAGGTGTTTGTTCAGGAGGAGGTTTGTTCAGGAGGTGTTTGTAAAGGCTGGGTTCAGTGTTTGGAGGTAACCATGCAAGGTGACAACTTTCTGATCTGCATTTGCTGTCTGCACAGCTCAACAGTGCTAGACAGTATGAGCTAGCTGGGACCAAACATCCTGAATCTTCTCCCTCTTGCTCTCACTGAGGTCTGTGTACCTAGTTACATTGTCATCCTCCTCCTTCTGTGCTACAGCCTCTTCTAGCAGAGAGTCATTGCACATTTTTAGTCCTTAAAGCTCTGCTAAATTGCATTGTATCAAAACAATTTTTTACTTTATAAATATCTGACAAGCACTTAGTTCTTACTACCACAATAGCTCTGAGGACCTTAACATAATTGCTTTGTGAGAAGAAAAAATTACAGCTTGGGGTCTAGGGAACTGAGGCATAATAAAGTCAAACTCAGTTCTCCTGTGTCTATATCCAGGCTATGGGATCACCTTTGATGGGATGAGATGATTTTGTTTGGAGGATATTTTTCCCTGCCCAGGCTTTTCTCCCAGTTTATCACTCTGATTCCTGTTGTTAGGATGTCTTATCCTACTTTATTACTTTTGCAGATTTCTCAGCCAGTTTCACAGGATCAAGCTGGACATTTTCTGTACATTGTAGGCTAAACTAAACTGAACCAACTAAAGCCTTTTATAACGTTTGAATTTCTGCCCTCCTTCCCCCCCACCCCCTTTTTATTTCCTTAATAAAACTATGCAAAATTATTCACAGCTGGCAGAGAAATTGGGATGGTCATCCCAGTGTGTTTTCCAGAAGCTGTGATTTTTATTTTCAGTGCAGCAGAGAGACTGAGTAAATGAAGCTGCAGCTAGTCAGACTGTGTCCCCAAGAAACAGAGGAGTCATTAGTTCAAAAATACGTTCAGCTCCTATAGCAGCAGCTGACTGCAGTGAAACAAGGAATTCATTTTGGTTTTGCTCTGAAACATGCCAATCTACCAGAAGCATTATTATTGCCATGCATGCAGACTGAGACAGTGCCAATCCTGCCAGCTTCAAGCTCACCGCTTGTACAAGTGTGATACCCGAGCTCTTCACTATAGAGTTTTTAATAGAGCTAACAGGAATCTGGAGTTCCTTCCTCCCTTCAGGCTAAAATCCATGATGTATGCAGAACATTCTCCCCTTAGGGACACTGGGAATGTGTGAGGATGGGGACAGCACAGACGAGGGGCACCACCTGGTTTACCTGCCCCATGGTGCTCAGCACAGCTTCCTTCATCTTCACAGCCCAGCTCTTACCAGCCTCTTCTGCCACCAAAGCGTGATTTAAAAGGAGTCCTAAGGGTTGTACTCCTTGCAAACTAACTCCAAATCCAAAGGAGGATCTAAGAAGGAGGATCTTAAGGGAAAAAAAAAAAAAAAAAAAAAGGACATTGATTTTATTATTATTACTCAATCTGAAAATATTTTCAGCTAAGCAGTCTCCCCCGCCCCCAATAAGTACTCTGATCAAGTGGCTTATGAAAGCCACTTCAAAAGCATTAAGACTGAGTGCTCTACCACATTTCTTCAAGACAAGAGCTGGCATTTATGAAGTCTAATTTTAAAAAAACAATTTCTTTTTATCATCCATTTGAGCAGGGATTTTCTGGTCGATATTTACCTACAGTATTCTTCTTCCTTTTTTTTTTTTTTCTTTTTTTTTTTTCCTTTTCTTTCTGATACCCCCATGTATTGCTCTGGCAGCAATCTCTACTCTTCTACCTCATTTCAGCTGAAGTCCTATTTTCTCAAGATAGGCTTCTTCTGCCACTCAAGTCAATAGTAAAAATTCCTGAAAGTTGAGACTGAATGTCTTTCTATACAACTGTATAGCACATCTCTGGATTAGACTTTATGAAATACCACATTTGACTAACTTGTCTGATTAGCACCCACATTTATTTTGTATTATCTACACAAAACTCAGTATGATGAAAAAAATAACATAACCTAAGTATTCTACCGATATGTTTTCTCTTAAGATGTCACGGCTATGATAAAACAAAAAAGAAAAAAAGAAAAAAAAAACTTGCAAAAGGAAGTCAAATACAGTAACTAGGCAGAATCAACCCATGCTTTTATTTCCATTGCATATAAAAATTTCATATGAAGGTATTGATGTACAGTACTATCCCATAGGCTGTAAGAGAGGCTAAGAAACCGGTGAAGTAATTGTCATGTGCAATGTTCACACAAGTTGCCACTCTCAAGACATCCCCAAAAGAAAAAATCAAACTAAAACAACAAAAAATTGTTCAGGATTTCTCTCATTATAGTGTCCCTTTTATACTGTTTAAAACAAAAGCAATCATTTTCCTTTGGGCCAGGGCTGCTAAAATCTACAGTTTGTGTCAAAAAGGAGGCTCTGTTTTTACTTGAAAAAGAATCGCTCCTTTCACCGAAAAGTTGCATGCTACAAGGGCTGGGCATCACTGGAATGGAGGACAGGCGTTTACCTTGCTCTGGAAAATTCACTGCTATCAGTCCTAAGCAGTCTGGAGTAATGTGATATTCAAACAGCAAGAGATGCTCAGAGTCCAATCTGCAAAACTAATGCTAGTGTTATTAAAAGGTTTACCAGATCTAGTGCATTATGCTATACACACCTGTACAAAGCCTTAGATACATCTATACAAAATAAAAGATTTGGCTGCTTATAACACTATTATTAGTGTTAGAAAGCATTTCCAAGTCTGAAGTTGTCTTTTGTTCTACTTTATGGATTCTGCTTATACAGTGGCAATTTGTGCTACTGAGTAAAGAAAGAATATTAGGTGACTAAAAAAAAAAAAAAGTGTATGATATACTATTTTAATTCCAATTATTTCATTTGCCAATATGCATTAAAATCAGATGCTTAGTAGAGCTGCTTTCCAAAGCTCTTTCAGCAAAATTCAGTATTGAAATACAGTGTCAGTATTTTTTTTTATTTTTTTTATTTTTTAGTAGTAGCAAGTAATGGCTGCAATAATCCCTGATGATAGCCTGTAAAAAGATAATCAGAGGGGCAGTATAATTATATTGCCCGAAGTCTGGAAAAGCTTGAACTTCCAGTAGGGTCATGAATGAAAGCTCACTGTAGTATCATGCATACTAGCTTGTACTTGTAATCCCCATAAGCTAGCACTAAAAATATGGTAGATATGCCCAGCCCTAGCCCCACAGCTACCTCACTTTCAAATGCAGCAAAACAGAAGAAAAAATTGTTTAAAGTTAAGGCACAGCCCTGGGACCAAAGACCTGCAGCTTTTTTTTTTTCTTTTTTCCTTTTTTTTTTTTTATTGATATATCTTTATGTATTTTATACTTTTCTTGAATCTTCCATAAACAAGCTCTAAGGTGACAGAGAGTATATTACAGGAGAAAAAATGTACAAGGAATATGTATACACAATAATCATTCTCTCACCAAGAGTTTCCAAATATAGCAACACCACCCTCACAAGGATGATGTTATAATAAGAACTGGTAATTTACAATTAACATTACAGTATGTACATTACAATAAATACATGGTTGTAAACAGAGACAAACAAGACTGTATTACAGGTAAGGTCATTTGGTGAGAAAAATGCATGGCACAAATAAAATAAATAATGCATTTTAAAAGAATTGTCAAAGCTTTCTGAAAAATCCATTTCATTCAAGTTTTTAAAACTTCTGAATGCTATTTGTTCTATCTATATTCTTTCATTATCTTTTTTAACAATGACACAAAACAATTTAAAAATTCAAATACAGCATTACTGAGTACAGTAACTTGCAAGCTAAAGTGTACTGTTATAAGCAATGTGAATTTTCTCCCCCCCTTCCCTCCCCCCAATACCCAACTCATCGCATTTTATTATGGCAAAATTATTTAAAACACATAAAGCCACTTGTAAATTGTATTGTTTTAAAGCAGTGTGCAATGCTAAAACACACTTTGGCAAAAGAGGAAAAAGAAAAAAAAAGATTGTACAGTGCATTATATCCCCATCTCTAAGAAATGATACAATTTTCTATGATTTGATTGTCCATATGTATGGGTGTATATCTCACAATACAATATGGTGTTTTCTCTTCATTTACTTTCAGTTAGTGCAGATACAAAAACTTTTCAGGTCCCCATTGGTCATTTTGGAATTTATATTGCTTTTCCATTATTAAGGTTCCAGGCACTCTTAGGGATTGAGAGGATTTTTAGGTGGGTCAGGTTCAGGAAGAAATGATGAAGAACAAAATATAGTCGAAACCTTAAAAACATGAGTTCTCTTCATTTTCTTTCCTCCTTCAGTATCATCTGTGCTAAAGCCCTGTGAGGGCTAAAGCTAGAGAAAATTTTGATCTGGATATAGAAGAATGTGAAATGAATTTAAAGGCTGAATTATTATCCAATAGTTTTTAAAGAAGTTCTTATCTTAAAGAAGATCTCAGACACTTAAAAAAAATTAAAAAACCAAAAACCAACAACAACAAAAAATATTTATATCTGCTTATTTACTACCAAATTACTCCAAACAAGGGAAATAATGTCTGATTCCATTTTCTTTTGTTGAGAAATCATCTCGATATTGTCATTGTACCAGAATTTTACAGACCGGAGTCTGTTCCTTCTCTAGGCAACTATTTCCCAACTGAAAACTACAATTTTAATGAAGGGTAAAGCAGCAGAGATAAAAAATTCCTCCATTTCATGTGACCAAGCAACAGGACTGGCAAATGTCAAACATGAACTCCTAATTCCCTTTAGCTTTCCAAGTTATGGAAGTTTTCAGTACCAATCAAACCTAAAAGTAGGCTTCTCTCAGCACAAGCTGTATAAAGGATGAAAAATTCTGAGATTAAAATAATGTGAAGTAAACTACCACTCTCATGATACATTGTTCAATTACTTAAAAACATAGAAAAAAAGATGGACCTGGCTCTTCTTGCAATAAAAACATGAAAAAATAATGCTAATCACAATTTTTATGTTGTACACGTCTCAGATTAGCAAATGGTTTAACTAGATCGCTAAAAGATAAAAAGAAACTAAGGGAATCAAAATTGGAAATATTACATTAATGCTTTTATGCCAAAATATATATTCCACACACTGTATTAGCCTGTTATGATTTAGCAGTTTATAGTTCCCAGGCAAAAAAATGGTCTGAAAATCATGTTTCAGAGGGATGAATTTTATAAATATAGCAGAAGAGCTGCCTTTATATTAAAGACAATTCATTACCTTTCTTACTGGCCCTAGTCCTGCAAATCTTAATCTTAACAGTTGGTTTCGATGGTAGTACTACTTCTGGTACTAAGTCAGAATTGACAGGATCAGGCCACTACGAGGAAAACAGCAAAACATAACTTCCTCTAATATGTCTGGGAACATTATAATGAAAACGAAAAAAAAAAATCCATCATACTGTAGGAGTTTTGGGTAACATAAAGGATATTCATGAAACTCAATAATACATAAAATAATAGACATTTACAATTCAATATTGTTTTGAAATTCTAAGGTGCAAAACAAGAAGGAAAGAAAAAACCCTAGAAGTATTATCCAGTGTAGCACAGATTTGTACTGAAAACTTGCAAGTTACTCTTTGGAAAAAATAACCAGTGGCAGATGAAGTCGGAAAGTGTTTTTCTTTAAATATAATACCTCGGTACATTTAATAATAAAAGTAAGCTCTACAAAAGATCTCTCTTTTACATATTATACAAAATGCAGAGTTCAGTGCAACCCGTTGGGTTACACTTTTTTCAGTCATTTATCAGGAAGACTTGAAATTAGAAAATTATGCAATTTCCACAGCTCATCTTCCTATTGGTAACAGATTCGTGTTGTGTCCCATCATTTATGTGCATTTGCTTTCCAGTAGGAACCTCAGTTTATTTTCTGTCTGTTTCCTCTGATGACGAACATTATCCAATGCTTAAGTTGTGAAATAAAATAAAAATAAAATAAAATAAAATTAAAATAAAATAAAAAACTACCAAAGCATACCAGCATTCGGTTGGCAGGTGGTACTCCTCTGAAAATATTTGATTTAATTAATCAAATCTGTGAAATTGAGAGCTTAGTAAGATGTAGTTTATGGATCTTCTTCCCCCACTTTCTGAAGCAGTGGAGGTGAAGATTCTGGTTACAATATTCCTGAGTGCCAAACTGAGTCATCAAGGTCAGTTTTGATTGACAAACGTCCTAGCAGATGACAGTGAGTTGTGATCATGATTGTAGCATATGACATACACTTTGGAAACCATTACTTAATTAGAGAGAGGAAGGAGGGGAGAGGGAAAGGGAGAGGGCAAGAGAGAGAGGATGTGTCCTCATCGTTATGTGTCAGGAGCGTGGTCTTCCACTGCACAAGGTTCTGTCTGGTTCTCTTCCTCTTCTACTTCTTCCCCTACTTGCTCATCAAGAGGAATTTCAGTGGATTCTGAATCTTGGGTGCAAAGAGTCTTGGAGTCACTGCAGCTGGTGTCTTCTTCTACTTGACTTCCACTGTCCTTTTCGGTGTCTGACTCCCCATCTTCCTCCAGTGTTAATTCAAACTGGAATTTTTCAGTTTGTCCCTGTCTACCCTCTTCCTGGTCATCAGGTGCAGGAGAGGGACTTTGAGGGATTGTGCTCTGGTACCATTCTCGATTGTCTTCCAGTGTATCTAAGATATCCTGGGCATCTGGGTGAACAAGATCTGCCCATGTCTCCCACAAAGGATGAACAATGTAGTCTATAAAACCCACCTGTTTCAAACAATACAAAATTAGAATGAGATCTAATTCACAAAAAATGAAAAACTATGAATAAACGTCACAGTAATTCAATCCATTTACTGTACAGAAGCTTTCAATATTCATGTTGTCTAAAAGAAATAGACGATAATGCCTGAGAAAGATAACACTAGCATGAGACACTATACACAGCACTCTTAAGGTGGCTGAAAGGAGTCCATGCTGTTCTAAGCAGAAAATAGGGTCTCAGCATTTCAAACCTCTCATTCAGGATGTTGGATAAGGACTTGGGAAGGATTTGTTTTCAACTGAATTGTTCTTTCCAAAGAACTCCATTGCATTTAGTGAGCCAAACAGCTGCTTTATATTTAATTCTGCTTTTGAAGGAAACCCTAATGAGCAGCTGTACAATATTACTTTCTGAAGAATATGCTTCATTGCAGATAACAACAATGATGGAATCCCTTCAGGAAACACACTGCTATGAACTATGTTTTCACAGTAAGAATCTTAACTCCTCTCACTTGCTACCCAGAAGCTGAATTAATTAACTCAGAGAGGAAAAACAAGGAAATAGTGCGTTCAGAAATTCATCAAAATATGAAAAATGGTTATGGACTATCTTTTTCCATTAAAATGTCATACTAGGCTATTTATCTGCCTACTGAAATCAGTTACCTGTGATTTTTCTACAGATGCATTGTGCTTATCACACATGGGACTTATCTCCATTCCCCTCTCTCTTTCCCGATCTCCTTGACGGAAGAATTCCTCCATTATTCTATCTGTCCATTGGCGGTATAGGTGGAGTGGCTTTGTTGGATTGCTGAGATCTGCACAGTGCACCATATTCTGAAGAACCTAAAATAGATAGAACACCTGCTGTGTTATTACACTGGAGAAAAACAGCTCCTTTTCCATTTACACATTTGGTGGCTGTGAAACGGAATCTTGAAAATACATGTACTGCAAGATTTATTCTGGAGAGCAAAAACTTAGTCCTTGAGTGTTTTTCACACTTGCAGTAATAGCCATGAATTACCTCACTTCTACTGCTTCTCCCCATGTAAGAGACAGAAAATGTTGCAGAGAAAGACCAAGAAGGTGCTGATAATTTGAAGGGCAGGGCAAAGGCAAAATCAGCCCACAAGTATATTACCACCTCATTACTTTCCCAAAGAATCATTCAGTACCTGACAGAATATGTCACATGCAAGAAACATATAAGAGAGAAGAGGGAAGAGAGTGAGTCACGGTGTGAAAATGGACAGTTGATCTAACCCAAGCTGAAGAGTAGGTAGGCAAATGCTGTTGATGATGTAACTCACGGTAATACAAATAGCCATTTACAGATAAATTTTCTTACCTGAATTCTATCTGAATAGTTATCAAGAAGTAAGACACCAGAACTTGTCACTTTTTTGGTTTCAACCATAGTTTTTAAATCAGCCAACAGATTCATATGCTTAGACATGTCTGTTGCAAGTACCTTGAAAGAAACAAAAGAATAAATGAGTATCATTTAAATTATTCTACTGACTTCTAAGAAACCTTTGGACCCAGAAACAAATGGTTCTCAGTAGAAAACCTAAGTTCTGTATCTGAATACACTACAGAAGTCTCGGTCCCATATGTCATGAGTGTCCTAATGCTTTCATTTTGATTATTTTAAGAATTTGACAAAATAATTGGAGAAAATCTGATCAGTCTAAGTTAATTATCATCAATTCAGTAGAAAATTTCCAGCTGTGATACTGAAGTGGCAAACATAGACATCAGTATGAAAACAGCTTGAAACAGGGCTGTATACCTTCCAGAAAGGTATACATGGTTATCGAAACTGAAAAGATCCCACTATTCATGTTTGGACAAAATACAATACAACTTCAGGTTTTTACTTCATCTAAGTCTAACAACTTGTAATTTATCCTAAAATGTTGCTGTGCATAATCATTCAGTTTGCTAGCACTATGCAAAAGGGACTCTAAAGAGGAACTCACAATGTCAATGACCATTTTCCTCAATGACTGCCTCTGTTTTTTGGTCAAATTCTGGAAAATGTCACAATTTTCTTCCTGTAGCAGCTTAAAGCCCACAGCTAAGTGATGATTCTCCAGTACTGATGAGTCATTGTACATCAAGGCGAGTTCAGAATCTGCAATAACAGTCACAGGGCAAAACATTACTAAAGCCTTTGCTTCCACCAAATCCCTTACGATTTTTCAAATTAATTACATTCCTAACAAGATTTACAGATGAACGTTTAGAAAACAATTTCCGGTAGTTCACAGAGTATCAAAACTTGCAGAATTAACGACTGAACATCTTAACAAATCAAGGCTAAGTATCCTGAGAAAAATAAAAAGCCAGCTTTGCAGTGGAGTGTGTACACATGCCTGGAATGGCAAGTTAGAAAACCATAAAAGGAAGATATTTTTCAGAATACATTTCCATATATGCATGAGGTCACATGGAAAATATTATGCATAAACACACAGACTAAAACACATTCTGATGTTTTTTTGTCCTCCTTCTCTCCCGTCCTCCCTCCCTCCACACCCACTAGAACTGAATTGCTTAAGTGAAGGTGCACCTATCCACTACTCAGACCTGTGAATACACAGCTAAGGCTTCAGTGCAGGTCAGGCAAACACCCGTCTTGGTTTCCAAATAATGTACCTCTGCAGTTATCTAAGACACTCAGCTGAGTATCAAGTTATGCCTAAGGGGCACCATTAGTCTGTGACAATGAATGTTTTGAGAGGAGGCTGGTAGGACAGTCACAGTTACACTTCTGATCTTTTTCTTGAAAAGCTATGTGGCTTGAAAGTGCAAGCAGTGGCCTTGTCTACTGTCTCATACTTGAGTGTGATCTACTTGTGATGCTAAAATGGTACCTTCTCTAACAAAACTATTCTTCGCTCAGTCACGCCATGTGGCTGTGAGAATAAGTGAAGCTCATACTCCTTTCTTAGGCCTGTACCAAGGCACATGTGAAGACAGCTTTGACAAATAAAAACAGTTTAGACAATTTTCTGCACAGATTTAGATTCTACACAGGAACGCCACACAATCAGCTTGCACTTTTTAAGACACAGGGTGAAAATGAATCTATCATCCAAAAAGCATTCTTCTTATGCAATCACATTTGTGCTGACATTAATTGCTGTTTATTGCAGTTGTTCTATCTGAAATCTAACCACATATGAGTTTATTCTACTCCTTGTCCTCTTTATCTTCCTCTACAAAAGCTTTGTTTTAAAATCTTTCTGGTTCAATGGGGTGCTTTTGTAGGCTCTGCTCTTCATATTTCTATAGTCTCATTATGCTTTCTCCCTCTGTCTTCCTCTCTTGTCCTGAACGCATCGATCTTGTGAATTTGGAAACCCTTCCTCTAACTTCCCTTATCCTAATGGTAGCAAAACTGTAATAGCAAAAGGAAAAAGGAAGTTTGTCAAATGGTATCTCTTTTGTCTTCCACAGAATATTTATAAAGTTTGCCTACTTGTCATTTTTCTTACAAAGAAGACAGGTAGTAGTTTATATTCCTTTCAAACTGCTTTCTGAAGAGCTTCAATTGCAAAACCCTCAACATAGCTGAACTACTTTGGAAGGGCTGCAACTACAGACAGAGTTAAAACATGCTCAACTTTGTAATGGAGGTGGAAATGGAAGAAAGTTCCCCCTTAGTAACATCTGTAGCACACTATAGGCTTCAAGACTATTTGGAAGGATAGACTTACAGTCGTCAAATATGCACCTCCCCTGATGCTAGCACAATCCACATTTGTTCATACTTTAATAGTGTTTATGAGGGATCAAGTTTTCGGACAACTTTCTAAATGGATTTTAAATCCTGAAACAATATAATAAAACTCTGAAATATAATGTGTAAATAATTATAAAGAATAACCTGAAATATGGAAAATATGTACACATGTTACATACTATAAGTCTATAATGATTTTTTAAATGTATTCTTATAGTTCTTAGTGAAATGCTAATACATTTAAAGGTTCGTTGGAAAACATAAAATTAGGTTTGAGAAAATGATCTTCTAGAGGTTAGGAAAATCTGGGATTTGAGAGATTTTGTAACTTTTGTAGAAGTCATGTGGGCATTGGTTCTCAAGTCCTCGTGGAAAATGAGTTAAAATCTTAAATAAAACTGAATTACATGCTCATTATGTCTATCTCTATTCCTATGGTTTCTTCCTCAAGCATATAACAACTCAAAAGGGATAAAACCCCTTTGTCTCTTTTGAGCTTACTAACAGCAGTTCCAGTTAGTGGCACTACTTGATTTACATGGAAGTCTTCTCCATCGGAAGGAACTTAGAATAACAAGACATTTCTTCTAAGCTGCTACATCAGAATCACTCTTAACTCAGCTGAGTTTCAACCATCTGCCTTAAAACTGAAAGCTTTACGTAGCACTACTGGCCCATTCATCTAGAAAGTCAAGCTGATTAAACGTAACCAACTCACTGGTTTCCCCATAGCAACTCGGAGCCACCAATATATCCTGCTGTTCAATTTCTAATTAAATAAACAAAAACTTTACTTATATGTGCCTACTCTTACGTGTTTGGGCTTTACACAGTTTCATGAACAATGCTTGATTCACTGTCTTTCTACACTACATTGCTAACTGCACTTACTACCAACACAGTACCAGAAATCTAGAGACAGTCCCAATCCTTCACTTTGCAGATGAGTCACCAAATAAAATTTCACTACAGGGTAGCCCTCAGGCCATTAAGGCAAATAAAATTAGATACAGGCTAGACTTGAGGTCTTATCTGAATGTACAGCAGAAATGAGTCAGAACAGGATCTCCCTTCTTCAAACTATACTGCTGATATGGGGTCATACTATTTTAGCACCAGTGGAATAGATTCACCTGGTGAATCTATTTACCCAGACAGTGTCTATGAACATGCAACCCAATGGGTCAAATACACAACTTCTAGGTATGCTTCCATTTCTGTAGCTTTTTCTTCTTATAGGCTTGGATTCTTAGAATTATTTCAACTTTTGTAATTCTGGGTCAGTTATTGTAAAAGGAGAAGACAACAGATGGCAAAAGAAATAAGAGCATATGATGGAATTTGCTAAAATGTGCTACCCACTTATAGTAGGAAAAGAGAGTAAGATAATCAAAGCAAGTTGCACCGGGGCAAGAAGCCATTCGGTAAATGTGCTGTGATTAGGTTCAATGAGGCTAACAGTACTTTTCTTCTAGCAGAAGATAAAAGAGGGAAGTGGTTCATGCAGTGCTGCATAGAACAGCCTTGAGGAATGCAGAACAAGTACACTGGGTTTCACATTTGGAGATGGTGTTAGGGTCTCTTTTCACTGGGGCTTGCCCCTCCATATATGAAGCATCACTGAGTCTCATAGAAAGAAAAAAAAAGAGAAGACATTTGCCACAGTCTGCAGGGGCAGGCTGAGAAAATTCAGTCCATGAGGCATGACTATGCAGAAATCAGAAAAAAAGTACAGCAGCCAGGCAGAGACAGAAATGCATCTACCAGTCCCATTTCTAAACAGAAAACTTGCTTTCTAAATTTCTTAAAAAAAGTATTGCTATCCTTGGTCATACCATATGCAGTATAAGCACATTAACGGTTGTTTTCCTTTCTTTTTGGGGGGTATTTTATATAATCTTACTTCATCTCCCACAACTTTATTTATATATTTAATTTAAACCAACCAATTTCCAGGAAAGAGACCACATCCAATACATTGAAGTAGTGGCAGGATTATAGTTCATGTCTTATTTTTCATGTCTTATTAATTCTTGCTAACCAGTACTGTGTATATTATTTCTAAAGTTACAAGTAATACAAAACATTATCCAGTTGAAAATACAAACATCTACCTATTTACCAAAAGGTACAAATAAAAGCAAACAATTAACAGATTTTGTATTTCTCAGGTGCTATGTGCAGATCTTGCAGCAAATTTTTGAGAAAACCACTGAACATCAAACTTACTTGTGTTGATAAGAAACTGGTTTGAAACCCCAGGATGATCTACATCATGTATTGCACTGGCAAAAATTGCTGCAAGAATCTCCAAATCAGTGAACACCGCCTAGAAAACCACGAAACAGAAATGACAATCACTAATCAATGAAAAAATGGTTTCAGTAAAAGGACTACTTTTAATCTCGATCTGCACATTAAAAAAACACATTTGAAATGCATCTGGAATCTTAAGAAGATATTTTACACATAGGTTAACACAACCTTTTGTAAAATCATCCATTATGTAGAATTCCATAAATATTTCAAGCTTGGCCATGAAAGTAAAACTATCCTTACTTCACACTGACAGCGTCACTAAATTCAGTAACAACTGAAGTGTTTTGCAGCTTCAGTCTATAAATAAATCAACTTTTATTAAACCAGTAGTTACAGATTTAGATTTCTGACCCATAGCACAAATTCAAGTTAAAAATTCCTGCCAGATTCTTTAATGTTACATCTGACATGTCTATGTTACACAATAAACACACAGTCCTGCATTTGAAGAATGAACATCTCCTCAATGACACTAAAGGAAACGGTGATAGACTACAAGGAATCTTACTTAGCATTTACTGATGTTTCTTTGTATGAGAATATTAGGAAGATAGGAAGCAAGGACTGCAAGGGACCTCGCGTGTCACTGAGTCCTATCCCCGGTTGTTACAAGTTCCCAAGTTACATAATGGCTTTCATAACTGATCAAGAACAGCTTAGAAGTACGTAGATCAGCAATGGCATTGGGCAGATACTGCCATTTTACTGGTTAAAACTGCAGAGAGCAAGGTCATCAAAAACAGTTGATTTAAATACAATCAAACAAACAAACAAACAAAAAAACAATAAAATCAAAAAATGCTCCTGATGTTCAGTTTAGCTGTTTGGTGAAGATGGTGGGGATTTAAGAGCATAAGCTGATCTCCCTCTTTGAGATACAGAAAATCTTTCCCAAGAGAATTCCAGAGTCTTTGTGGATCTTTGCCAACTGTCATTCAGGTTCAGAACAAATATGCACAATTTGAAAACAACAACAAAAAAATAAACAAATGGCCTTATTGAGAGAATCCTGTTTTATCACTGTCTTTCCTATGCAATTCCACTGTGGTTAGTGAGAGTCCCACATGGAAAGTAATGACGGAACAGGATGCAGTTAATAGCGAAATGATGGAAACAAGTTACAAATTGCGTTACAACAAAAAAGGTTATGACAGCACTAATCTGCAAGTATAAGACCATGACTTTGAAGAAAAACATGACATTTTCTGCACAATATTTACATACAAATAAATCTGGATCCTCACAAAGTATCTTTAGAGAGAGGAACTTACGAAATATCAAGATTTTTTTTTGAGAAATATTGCAGAAACTAAAACGTTTATCATTTAGTTGAGAAAAGTCTTAGTGTGTTCCTTTCTCTCATGCCTGCCTCTTTCCCACCTCGGTGTAGTTTACCTCTAATGCTGGGGTTGATAGCAGGACATGCGTTGACTGAACAACATCTGCAGCATGTATGTTATTGTGATATGCCACATCTGCATGGTAATGATCTTCTAGGGTCATCAGGTAAGTTATTAAAGTGTCTACTGGAATTTTAAATGTTTTTAACAAATCTCGTTCCTAGAAAAGAAAAAGGGAAACAACTCAGATTACAAAGCACAGAAAAATCTCTGAGATAAGCATGAAGCAGTATGGCTGCTCCTACTTGCCTGAAAAATGGTGTGCATGATGACTGTCAAAGGTCTGTTTCCAGATAGTTCTGCTACTCGGAAAACCTGAAGGCCCCATTTGTTCACATCTTCTAGTTCCTAGGACAGAATCAAGCAACAGAACCACTGAAATCTAACACACAGATTCCAGAATTTTTTGATTAAAACAGCTACAAATGGCAGACTCATGAAAATGCAAAGCTTGATGCCTGCTAGAGTCACTGTGAAAATTATATGCTAAACTCTGAAAGGGGGAAAGCTGCTGCTACTAATCTTGTAATATTTGCACTTGCATCTACCACCTCTCCTGATTTTAATTCACTAGGGAGGAAAGAATGCCACTTTTAAGTGGATTGCTCCAGAGGAAGAGATGCAGCATTATCTTGAATGAGCTGACACCCTTTCTATCTCACTGCCTAGTAAGAGCAAAGTTCAGTGAGGAGGTGAACTGCAGAGACACTGCAGTTCTGCTGCTGTCTTCCTGATCCTCAAAAACAGGCTGTTGAAATAAATAGGGAGATTCCTGAGAACATATTGATAGGCATATTTCCAAATACAAACATCTAAAACTGAATGAATAATCACTTTATACCAGTGTTAGATTATTGCCAAATTGTTGCTGGTGCAAAAATCTCAATAAGTGTCCCTAAAAACAAAATATGTACATGGAAAATGGAGTTGAAGACAGGATGTGCAAGGATAGCTCTAATGCTATACAGTTGTGCAATTTTGAAAAGCATGGGTCTGCTGTAGATTTTCATTCCTCTGACAGTATATAAGTTTATTCTTCCTTCCTCAGGTATTATTAAGGAATATGCAGCATTATTATTATTAATATATGCAACTGACAGGAAACATTGCTGTTGAAATCCTGTTCAAGCAGAAATCAACCCTTACGGCCTGATTCTGATTTCAGTTATTACTCTTCCACTTCACTGGATTTACATTATTTTAAGTGAGATCAGCCTTTACTGCTACAGCTTGCAATCAACAGCTGTAAGTGAAAGATGGAATAATATTGGTAACTCCACCTGACCAACCTCTATTTCAATTCAACGGTTTAAATTCAAGGATTTAAATATTCTCTACCTTGGCAAGAACATCTTCTTGGTCTGTTTTAACTCCAAATCTGGGAATACTGGAATTAGTTAAGCTGGAGCTGTGCATCAGTTTTTTGACTCCACTGATCTGAGACATTGGCCTCTTCTTTTTCTCTTTCTCTTTCTGCGTCGGAGAAGGAATTTCAACTTCATGTTGTTTGTCTTCAAAAGAATGAAGAAAAAGATATTTTTGATATGAATTACAAATATTTTTGCTTGCTTTACTGCTGAGTTTCATATTATGGATGTTGTAATGCTTAACAAAACTTTTTTATTTGTTTATATTTGTGGCTGGAGAATTTTCAACAGATATTTCATATCAACAGCAGTTAAAATATGAAATGAGACAAACATAGACCAGGTCCTCACTAAAGCAGCGCTCTATTTCACAGATTTCTGAACTGGCTTTAAATATGCCTTGTGACTGTCTAATTTCCACTTTCCCTGCACCCGTAGCCCTGCTGATATTGTTAGCTCTTTCATTTATAAATGTTATTACAGGTGAACAGAAGTCTGTATTTTCACTTGGCAAGAAAATTTGAATTTTTTTATTTTCTGGGGGAAAAAAAAAAACCACTAAAAAAAATAAAACAGTATGTCATGTAAACCTTTCCAAAACCCCCTTAAAGGGGGCTGGCTCTGTTTATGCTATCTGTACAGCTCAGAAAAGCTTTTGCCAGTGATGCCTCATCAACAAATGCTTTGCATGTAGAGGCAGCTCACATCTGAAATGCAGCTCTTTTCTGTTACAATTTATAGCACCTCTCAAACAGAGTAAGTAATACTGAAAAAAAGACTATTTTGCTAAAAAAAAAAAAAAAAAAAAAAGAGTTCTGTCTTGTGGCCTTTTGCTACCACAGCAGTATCAGTGGCATTATTTCATATACCTCAATGTCTGTGCCAGCAAATCTTACTACCACTATGGGCAAAGATCAAAGGGATAATAAAGTGTATTTAGGCTATTGTCGTCTGATCACTGCAGAAATAGTATGGGGGTGTGGAGCACTGCAGACACCTGTGGTCCACAGAGAAAACTGAAATTGGTGCAACAGAGGATTTTCCTGCCAAAAACTGCTAGGAATTTGCATTAGTTTTTGTTCATTTTATTCATGCTATTTTTTAAATGTAGTGTTTTAATAACTTCCTTCAACTCATCTCTTCTCTGATAAGATGTGCCTGCATCTTTTCTTGTCCTTAAGAAATATTCCAGCAGAACAAGGAATATCAAGGACGTATGTTTCTAACACAGGAGCTGAGTGAAAACTACGATTTAAAAACAACTTAAAAGAAACAAAAAGAACAACAACAAAAAAGAAAATTGGGACTCCTAAAAATAGATGTTTACTTTATCCTTCCTGCAATGGTCATATTCAAGAAAGACACTGAAACCAGGCAAGGTTAGTGAGTCCGTTCCTAATTTCTAGATTGTTATTGTGTTTGCTTCTTCACTTTATTCTTTTTTTTTCTTTTTTCTTTTTTTTTTTCATTTCTTTTTTAATTACCCTTTAGCAGTCTGCCTTTACTGGACACTTCAAATTCCAAACAAATCAGAATGAAGAAGAGACTGCAGAAATGTCACCAAGCTTTAGCCTGCAGCACCAAGTTCTCCAGTCCCCCTTCCACTCCCCCCTACTTTGCTCTCTGCTTGCGGACAATCAGGAAAAAAGGGGGAGGATAAGTACTAGAGCTTTTGACTGGTGCAAACCGACAACAGATGAGGAGCAGGGACCCGTGTTCATGTTTTGATGGTTATGGTTTTGGTCATATGCACAACGTTTAGACCCATCAAAGGGAGGTTCATACGCTGATTTGTCAGAGCAACTCAAGTGAAAGGAAGGGTCTTGTCTGAACGACTTTAAATCTCCTAAGGAATTCCATGGGATTGCCTATGCTTTTGCAATAATGAGGCAAAGTATCCCAGGCCTATCTGAACATCTAGAAAAGGTAACTTGCCATTTTGACCCTGATTATGTTATACTCGTTGACAGGTTCTCTTACACTTTCACTTCAGAGGAAAACAGATTAATTACACTGAAAAATAAAAAGCTTACATATTATCAGACTCAAGATAGGAACCTTGATTCTTACACAAGAAATATATTAGTTGTCAGAAAGAATAACTTCATACATCTCATACAGTCCTACCTAGGAAAACAGTCTATCTATTTTAAAGAAGAAAAACATTAAAAACTGTTTTCTCATTACATCTTCCTAGATCTCAAATGTGAAAGTCTGTAGATGTTCAGGAGATTAGTTATGTATTAAGAAAACAATTTACTAGATTCATTTGAATTTTCTGTGGAGAGAATATTTTCCCTCTTTTCATTGTATCTCAGAATCTATATGTTGAGACAGCACATTTTGGAAATACTAGATTTAAGCAATAATTCTGTATCTCAGGTATTTTCCCCATTGTATTCCTCTGGTACACAATTTTTTTTAGCAGCCTAGGTTTTCATTTATATGCAGCCACTAAAGAAAACCCATAGCTCAGCAATTTGTAAGTGATTGCGTTTCCAGTGCTCTTTCTGCTCCATACCGAGGTCTCCTCTGAAAGGTAGACAGATGCATTTCCTTACCCTGTCAAAATGAGCCTTAAGTTTTCAAGTAAAGCCATACAGAGACTGGTATCTAAGTCTTTTCAGTTAGCCTAAGTGGCTCCTGAAGCTCTGCAATAGCGCTTCTCCACAACACAGGCATATCTCTTTCTTCTTTTATGAAACCCTGCTGTGCTGCACTTCTCAGGCAGCTACTGCAATCATGGATAAACTGAATGGGCACATGAAGAGATCCATTTAGGTTACGGTGACCAGCAGGATAAAATGGGACTTTAAAAAACCCCACTTCTTTCCAAAAAGCACAAAAAGCCCCAGCTATCTCACACAAATAAAACAAAATTTATCTTAGCCTTGGCACTTTTTAATGTATTTGCTATCCTAATTTAGATATATCCAGCTGTGCTTCCCCTTATGTGCACAGTCACAAACCAGTTGTGTTTCACTCAAAACTTCCTTAAAATTTATATATTAACTTTATTTTCTTGTTCACAATCAACCACATGGAACCAAGTTTTATTCATTTTCACCAGTTTTATATACATATGAAAAACAAAACAGAACAGAACATTGCCTTCTGCAAAGCTATAGAGAAAGAAACACAGTCTTCATAATATCATGTCAGGATTTTCAGTGCTCACATCCCACAGTGCAAGCTCTTTAGCTGCACAAATTCTCTGGCAGCAGTCTGTTCAGATGTTGACTTAGTAAAATTCATCAGCTTTCTCATGTGCAGGCAGGGAATACCAAAACATCAGAACCATGTACTGTGAGATTTAATGAGGTTACATGTGTTTGTGTGCCTTCAGCACACTGAAACCTCTTTGTTCTAACTTTCCTTCTGGCCATAAGGGAAACAGAATGGAAGAACTATTTTAAATATATGAAATACTCAATCTATTATATATTCATTTCTTAATATGGTAGCAATATAATAATGAAAATATGTAGATGACTATTTATCTGCAAGTACACAGGGAAACCACACACACAAACTAAACAAGCTGTAAATGAATGGATTTACCATAACCTCTGTACTGAATGTACAGCTTCTGAAAACAGAAAATTATATGGAAAGCTACCTGCTTTTAAGCTCTATCACAACACAGAAAGAGACTAAAAAGAACAAAGGCAAAAAAGTTAGCTCTCATCATGGTCTTACCTAAGAATGTGTTTGATATATATTCAGAGACCTGATTGCCTGATCTGCTCATTTCAGAAAGGTGGGTTAGCTCCCGGTTGAGCATTCTTTTAAACTGAAAAGGAAAACCAAAAACAAAAAAGCATAAGTTAGTGATCAAGACATATTTTGGTTAGGATGAGAAAATGCAGATGCAGTCAATTTATAACAGGGGGAAGGACACAACAGTAAGAACATACACTAAACTAAGATACCAGTGAAAGCAAAAATGACGTATAATATTGCTCTTCCCTACTAACTTCCTTATCTGTTGAAAAACATAACTCTTAACCACCTAAAACACTGAATCACGATTCGATTGCTGAGGCACAGGGTCCTACTTGTAACTGAAAGCTGTAAGGCATAAGCATAAACTCAGAAATAATTAATGTTCCTTTCTTATCATGTTTTTTTTTTTTTAATTTGAAGAGAAAATGCAAACATATTTACACAAGATCCCTTATCTACTAGGAGTTTCTTATCATATTTATAAATTAATCTATTTGTATATATTTGACATACTTTTCAAAACCTTTCAAGTTTCTTCCCTTGTCATTAATCTAAAGAATTTGACGGCACTCCTTAAAAATATCAAAATATCTTACTGATTTCCTACACACCAATATGTAGGCTTATCTTTTACTTAAAAATATTTTAATCGACCAGACCAATGACTTGCCACTTCTGGTCAGAAATGTCTCAGAAAATTGACAGTGTTTGTATGAAACATCAGAGTAGAAAACAACCATCCTTGAAAACCTCTTCCTTTCCTCTTAATTCACACGGGCAGCCTATTTGATGTGAGTGCATATTAGCATTCCACAAAGCGTTAATTGATTGCATCATTATAATTGAGTCTTTCTTTACTCCTTCAAGAGCCCAGGATACCTTCAAAGAATCCTGGAATGGCTGAGGTCGGCAGGGACCTCTGGGTCCATCTGGCCCAAACCCTGCTCAAGCAGGGACACCCAGAGCAGGATGCGCAGGACAATGTCTTTTGAAGGTCTCCAAGGAGGAGACTGAACAACCTCTCTGAGCAACCTGTTCCAGGGCTCTACCACCTAAACAGGTGTGGGAAGAAGTGCTTCCTTCCACAGAGAGAACCTGCAGCATTGTGTACCATATGTTAATTGTGCAATGCAGCTCTATATTACATGTCATTTCACATATAGTAATATAGCTCTGCCTTGATATTACCAATAAATACAACTCAGCAATATTTATTATCAATTCAACCAGTTCCTTCCAGTGCAAATTAATAGCTGTCACTACTGAATATTGTCTGCCATTGTGCCATTTTTTCATTTTGTTGTTAGTTTCCCGTCTTCTTTTGTATTAACAAGGCCAAATAATTTTCAGCCCTTTTCAGATTCATTTTCTACTTTTTCAGCTAGACATGATCATTTACTATGTTAAGCAATAGTTATCCTTATTATATAACCCTGTAAACATTCCTTTTATGCTGAAAATTACAAAATCCTTCTTCTATATACTAGATAAAGCAGTAGACTAAACATTGACCATCTCCTTTCCACCACAGTGGAATCATCAAAGCCCTTACTTCAAAGAGGTTTTGAACAGTGAAAGGTGTTATTTTCTTCTCAATGTCTTTGGAAGTCACCAATTACTGTATTGCTCACACAATATAAAAATTACCTTTAATATAACATTCTAACCATTAGCCACCGCATTTTCCTGCCATCTTGACATACCACCAGCCCAGGAATTTCCCTCTACAAAGACTCCTACAACAAATTATACTTCTGTCACAAGCCAAAGGCACAACTTTGATCTCAGATACAGCTGTGTGCTAGCAAGTGCTCAACAGATTTCTGAAAATCTGAACCATAACGCAAATACGGTTACGTAGGCTATGAACTACACAGCTATATATTCTGCATGAGACCAGTGCTAGTCTCCATAGTGAAGTCAGATGTTCGTCACCAATGTTACAAATGTTTTAAAAAAATGAGTCAAGCCTGCCAAGAAATAACATGACTGGGCCAAAAATTCTGAAAGTATTTTTAAAAGACCTTGAAACTTTTAACATGCATTTAAGACACACTTACATAGGTGTGTTTTTTGTTGTTGTTCTTTTGTTCTGCACCCAAGGTGAAAAATTGAATTATTTAAAGCAAAAACTGACAAAGTTGTAGATTATTTGTCTCCAGACTATACCCAGAAACTGAAGCTTTAAATTAAATATCATACATAAGAATCTTAATAAAAATGCAAGAATTTGACAAAATGGCATTAACTTACAGGTCTGTCATCAGTAAATCCATTACCACTCCAACATTCTTTCTTTCTCGGTTTAATACAGCTAATGCCCCTGGATCCTCCTCAATAGTCCTCATCTGTCTGCCTGCTTCCTGATAAGCCATCCTAGCTAATGCCCAACGTTGCCATGCTGTTTTAGCAGCTGCAGAGCAACACAATTGGATCACTTGCCACACTTCAAAAAAAGACCATCCAGCCACAGTAACTATGGCTCAGGAGCTCTCCATCTACTTAAAAATTTCCCATGTTTGAAAGAACAACTTAGTGTTTATACTATGCTTTTTTTTCTCAACTACCTGATACAGCAGGATACAAGAAGGGTTTTTTTTTTTTCCTCTGCTCCATAAATTTAACTGGGGGCACAGAAGGAGAAAGACAGGGTATACATTACTTGCTAACACTGGGGGCTAGTTCCAGTTAAAGAATGCAGATGATGCACATGGTGATGCACATGGTGATGCTGCTAAAGGCATTACATTTTCTCAAGTGATTGACTGGTGTCCTGTTTGCACACTCAGTGTTAAGCTCACTTAATAATGACCAGCAGCGAGGAGGACAATTTACAACCTGGTCAGAGAAATAATCACTGTATGTCTTTTTTGCCTTCACCTGTGGCTTAGAATTTAGTCCATTTCTGTGTTGCACAGAAATAATATCATATAAACACAGAAGTTCAGTACACCTTGCTGATCTCAATCTCTGCTTTTGTTTTCCTGCACTGAATACAATTTTGGCTTTTAACCTTTTTTTTTTTTTTTTTTTTTTTTTTTTTACTGTATACTGGGAATCATCTTGTGGAGTTTATGGAGTAGACATTCTTTAAGAATTTCCAACTAAATCTTTATTGTATGGGCTGACCACAATTGTATGGGCTGCCCACAAGAGACACAGCAGTCTCTTCCAATCTTATGTTCCTGAGTGGTTTGATGCAAAGTCTTGCCCACCTCACATCACCCCGAAAGACAACAGAGCACATAAGCTAGACCATCAGCATAAAACCTGGTGAAGACTACATTGCTGCTGAATATGAGCATACAGTAAAACAAGTCCCCACGCTTTTGAAAGCCCTCCTGCTAACAGTGAATTCAATGAGAGAAGCCTTTGGGCTTTAAAGGAATGTAGAAATGTGATTTCCTCACGTTCTTTCACATGTTGCTGACGCAACACCAACACAGCTTTAATTGACATCTATTCTGAGAACATCTGGACTGTGGAGTTTAGAAAATGGCTTTGATTTCCTAATTATACATGACAAAGCCTTATGACCGTCATCCACACTGGAACATATGAAGTTGGAGACCATACACAGACAGCTGTTTCTGATGAAGAACAACAATGCAGCATGAGAAAAACAAAAGAGCATTAATTGAACAGCAATTAAGATGTTGAAATAGTTTTCTTGATTATGTCCTTTTGCAGTATATCTGTATATTACTTAATCTTTTGGTGTTTAATATCTTGTCCTTTGGGAGAATTTTTTTTTTTTCTCCTAAAATATAGGGAAAAAAAATCCCAAAGCCTCTACTTTTTCCAGAATTTACAAATTTCTCAAAAACTTGCTGTTTCATAGAGCACCATTTTGCACATATTTATGCATCCTTGCATTATTATTTGAGAATGAAATTCTGCCTAACTTTCATGTTGCTCCCACAAGATCTTATTGCAAATCAGGGAAGTTTCTGTAACAACCAGAAAACATCTCTTTTAAGTGCCTGAAACTTGGCTAGACTGCTCATATTCTCTCTTCATTTCTCATCTTGGAAATAATGTTTAGCTCTTTATTCAAAACAAGTCAAAACATGAAAAATCCTTGAAATAGTAAATGTTAAAGATATTATTTTGAGTAGGAATCTTAAAAATCTGAATGTCACATAGTTTTGTAGTTGAAGAAAATCAATCACAATGGATCGAATATGTTGTTACATACACTTTAATTATAATATTGTCAGCTTTGCACAGGTAGCAATCAGAGGTTTTTGGATGAGCTATGCATACATTGTATTCTTCGTAAGGGTTTTCTCACTTTACAGGCCAGGCACTGTTAGACTGAAAAAATGACACAACTACCCTTTGGACTATCACTGCCCTCAGCTATATTCTAGGAAATTCCCTGTGGAAATGGACAGGCTATAAAACATCCATTAAGTCAATTATACAGTTCTTCACTACTGAATACTGATGTCACAGCAGCAGAGTTCAACAAAAAAATATGAAAAGTCTCATAGAGTGAGAATAAAAGTGCTGAGACAAGAACAGTTTCCTAAATAGTGGTCATCTCCAAAGAACAGATTACACAGTGGGGACTGAACTAGGTAGTTTAGGTCCTTCTGGGCTCATAGCAGTGTGTCCGTGTCTCTGTAGAACGCTGCTATCAACCTAGGGTAAATTTAAATGTTTTTTTAGTGGAAGAAAAAAAAATAATATTTTTTTTCAGATGTCAACAAAGGTATATAAAAAAAATTTGGACAGCCTTTTGCAGTAAATATATTCCCAAATTGTGACCAAAGCACTAGTGTAATTCTGGGGAGACTTGGTGTCTATAGCAAGAAGAAGATTCATGTTCAATTCCCAAGATAAGGAGACAATCTAACTACAGAGTCAGTTCATGGCTATGAAAAGTTTGGACTGCACTCAATATATATTGGGTCTACTGATTCCATTTTTGCTTAAAGTCCGTGGATCAGTAACTCAAAGCTGAAGTAAATGTGCAGTCTGCGGAAGGATGCGGAACCACGCTTGACATAGATGCCCCAGGAGGGCTTCTTCCACCCGGGCTTTCTTTTCATGAATAGGCAATCTGCTGCATCCCAAGGACTGTAAAGAGGTATCCACTACCTTTGGCAACAGCAAAGAAGGTAAAGCTAAGGCATGAAGGCGGTCCATGGACCAAAAGGCCCCTACCTGGCAGTCCTTCAATCTGAGTGTTAATTGAGCTCCAAACCCTGCAGAGGCTGGAACTAAAATGCTTGAAAGCACTGGAGTCTTTCTTTGCACGGGTTCCCAAATCAACATGGCAACAGATCTCAGATTCAATTTTTTTGGCTGCTTCTTTTCTAGATAACACTTCTAAATGCTTACACGGATACAATACATACAGGAAACATGCATTCAATATTTGGAATATCACACATTGCAGTGTGTTTTGTTTCTGAAGTATGTATAATTGCTATTTTAAAAATACTTTCATAACTTAAAATATAATAAACTATATTATTTTATGGGGTTTGGAAAGGGGTGTATTCTACAAAAAAAAAAAAAAAAGAAAAGGAACTGAAAACAGGCCAGTCTTAGAGGTTAATATAAGGCTTCTGTTTTTAATGTTTATCAGTGCAAAACTCTCTTTAACAAGACTCTTAATAAGTAAAAAGCATTCTCAAAAAATAAGAATGCTGGTTGGAAGCCCATGCATTTAATTTACATTAAGATCACAAACAGGTTTTTAATTCATAACCTATAGTCAGGCTCCTGTCTCCAAGCCTGGCATTGCGACAGTAGTATTCACTGTTTCAAGGAAACATTCTCAAAGATAGCCAGAGACAATCTCTGGCATCCATCTGACCACCATTCTCTCCAATATAATTTAACAGAAGATAATATAGCACAGCCTGAAGCATACAGAAATTACGAATATATGTGTAGTGAGAAATGTAAATACATGTCAAGATCTCTGAGACTAAGACATTTCAATTTTCCTTAATATTTCAAAAATATCCTAAATTATTCAATTTTGACTGTCAGAAAGAGCAGATAGATCTTCATATTTTTCCTAAAACATGTATTCTGTGAACTTAGAAAGCACTATGCTAAAATTACATTTAAGTACTATTTAGCTTCTTAACTAAAATCATTGCCTATACACAGTACAGGACACTGTCTATACAGGACATATTTTACCATGTGTAATCAACTACAGCTATCACGCTCTTTGCTGAACTTTAAATATTAAAAATTTATATCCATTTTAAAGGCTATGTAGCAACAGTGAAATTTTTTTTGAAGATCAATGATTGAATTTTTGTGATTGACCAAGTAAAAAAATTACAGCAGCTGCCTGGAAATCCAGAATATACTTCCAAGCAATGTACAATAAATACCTCTCAGCTACACGGAAAATAATTCCATCTTATATTTTTGGTAAATGAGAAAAGAATCCACCTAGATAGCATAATGGACTTCAGTCTCTTCACAGATGACTGAACAAAATCCCTGAGAATATATTGTAATAATTCTCCAATAGCAGAAAATGGTCACAATGACCTGATCGGACACAATGACCTAATGAGGATTTTATATTTCTACTTTTAAAACAAATCTGTGATAAAAGTGGATATAAATACAAGTGAGCATAACAGATTCAGTCATGTGTGAATATAATGCTTATATTTAGTGATTTAATTAAATACTTGCATTACTTAGTTCAGTAGAAATAAGATTTATTTATTTTTTAATACTATGATGTGGAACAGTTACTGCTTGTCAAGAATAAGATTGTTTCATTTTTTTTCCTTTTTACATACTTCATAAATAAAATCATAAGAAAACATTATATTTAAGCACAAACACAAAAGTAGGGGTAAAACAAAGCTCACATATGGTTCTGTATTAAGTGAATTTTGTTGAATGGCATATTGATTTAATTAATTGGTGAGAAACTTTCCCATAAAAGAGATAAAGCTTATTTAATTCTATTTTCTAGCATTACTGCAGTTTCAAGCTAGTTCAAAGCTTCTCTACATAATAATATAGATCAATCTTAGAAGAACATAATTTTCAGTGTCCCAGTGTTTTAATCAATAAGCTGTCACATACACACAGGCTACCAGAAAATGCTGCTGGAACATACTGTTGATAATTTCACATTTCTTCAGCTGTTAAAGCCAGTATGAGTCATGCATTCATCCATTATCCTCAGCCTCTTTAATCATGCTGTCTTCCATTGTATGCTATCTCAGTTTTGAGTTTTGTTTTTTTTTTGTGAAATGTTTTAACATCTAGAAATACAGTTCTGTAGCAATCTTTCATAAAGGAACACAAAACTCTTCTGAATTTATATGGCTCTACACTTGGTATAATTATCCATTATAGCAATTATTTTAAAAGTCCCAGCACAATTTATAAGAAAGACTATATACTGTGCAGTACATTCTCCCTGCTGAACAAAGCCTTGCTTTTCTGATTTTGACTTTATATGCATATTACTCATAGTCCTTTTACCCGCAAATACTCGTGCTATCCAGTAATCATGCAATCATGCACCGCAAATCAAGGTTCTCAAAAGGTAAAACAAAATCCTACCTTTATGTAGCCCCAAGAAACTGAGAGTAAATAGTTTGCCTCAGGCATTTTTGATTTTTTTTTTCTATACTACCAAATCTAAGCTATTCAGTTCTTTGCTATCTGATACAGCAAAAGACTTTCAACAAGAAAGAAGCCTTCTCTTCTCTCTTAATTCTTTTCGCTGATCTTCAGGTTCTCAGCAACTGTGTGCACAGGAGGCACTCTGAAATGAAATCCAACCGTGTGGTCTTCCGATTGTATAAATGCCATTTATAAAACTCCAAGCACTCAGAGGCAGTATTGAAGAGACATATTGTATGAGTTGAAGAAATATCTAAAGAGCTAGGGATATGCATATTTCCCGAACACCAGGACTTAATGAATAATGTATGTCAAGATGCTCAGCTGCTGTAAAGACTTGTTCTATCAACAGCTACCAAATAAGGATCTGAAGGGGAAGCCACAAAGAGTGCCACTAATCCCTCCCATAGAGCCTAACTAGCAGCCAATAGTATGTCACCCTAAAAGATATAAATGCAGGGGGCTGGTGACATGAGATAGGATAATTTCTGATTGGGCGTCACTGGGGACTCTCCTGGGCATGGGGTATATCTTTTTTTTTCTTTTTTTTTTTCTTTAACAACAAATGTCATTTAATAATGGCATCCCCGCCTGCAGCATTCACACTCCATTCAAAAATAATTAGTCTGAGTTCTTGCAGTTTCAGCAGCATTTGCCAGCTCTCTTCAATGGACATGCCATCCAAGCGGTTAAAATTAGTATTTTGTATGCTCATTTGGCTTTCCTACTCTTTTTAATTTTTCATATGGAAGGGAAATATATGAGTTTTTAAAATGAATTAAAAGCAACAAATAAAGCTACCAGTACTCTTGAGAAATCTTTGGTATACTGTAATACTGAGAATGGTTTGGGCTTTTATGCAATCTAGATTAAAAAATGATCTGCTTGCCAATGAGCTGCCATTTTCTACTGTTTTTTTTTCTACTTTTTTTTTTCTAATTTTAATAGGAAAAAAGCAGTTATTAAGATGAAGCAGGTCACGTGTCTTACAATACCCCAAAAATATGAAGTTTCCACGCAGAAGTTAGAATAAAGATATTAGAGTCCTCAAACCAAATTCTCACTGTGTTTATTTAAATTTTACTCTTTCTGCCTTGGCAGGTTAATATAATCAATTACAACTATACATCACAAAAAAAGGGGGGGGGGGGGGGCGGGGATTAATTGAAAGTGGAGCATGTCAATGAGCTGACTCAGAGCATTAAAAAAAATATTTTACCATCTGCCATTCAGAAACCAAAATTTAAATGGAGGAATGCGTTATCTTACATCCCTTTGTGCAAGACATATGCATTACTGCAGCAAATTTCTGAGTCTTTGCTGTATCAAAAGAAGGCAGTTTCCCAACATGACAATGAGGAAACGTCTAAGGACAAGTTGGTATAGCATCCAGCCTAAGCCCATATTGCTGATTCACTGGGGGCTGCTGACCAACAGTCATAAGAAACCTTCTGACTGAAGTGGTTTCTAGCTCTCTGGGTGACGCTGTATAGCAATGTCAAAAACACTAAGTGCTTGAGAAAGAATTGAGCCTGCAAAAATCAATAGGGCAAAATATGAGATTAAGAGATTTCTTCCTAACAGCAGAGAAGTATAAGAAGGGCTTTAAACTAGGTAAGAAGAGGGACAGGGCTGAAATAAGGCTTGTTGGAGCTGTGCCAGGGGGAACAATGGCAAGGCCAGAGGAGAAGGCAATGGCCCGACTGAAGTGCATCTACACTAATGCACGCAGCATGGGTAACAAACAAGAGGAACTGGAAGCCATCGTGCAGCAGGCAGGCTATGACTTGGTTGTCATCATGGAAACGTGGTGGGATCACTCTCATGACTGGAGTGCTGCAATGTCTGGCTATAGGCTCTTCAGAAGGGACAGGCAGCACAAAAGGGGTAGTGGTGTGGCTCTCTATATTAGAGAGTGTTTTGATGTTGTGGAACTTGAGGCTGGGACTGATAAGGTTGAGTCTCTGTGGGTTAGGATCAGCATGAAGGCCAACAAGGCAAGCATCCTGGTGAGGGTCTGTTACAGACCACCGAACCAGGATGAGGAGACGGATGAGGAGTTCTACAGGCAGCTGGCAGAAGTTGCAAAATCATCAGGTCTTGTCCTCATGGGGGACTTCAACTTCCCAGACATATCCTGGAAGCACAACACAGCCCAGAGGAAGCAGTCTAGGAGGTTTCTGGAGAGCGTGGAAGATAGCTTCCTGACGCAGCTGGTCAGTAAGCCTACCAGGGGAGGTGTCCCGCTAGACCTTCTGTTCACAAACAGTGACGGACTGGTGGGAGATGTGGTGGTCAGGAACTGTCTTGGGCAGAGTGACCACGAAATGGCAGAATTCTCTATTCTTGGCGAAGCCACGAAGGGGACCAGTAAAACCGCTGCCTTGGACTTCCGGAGGGCTGACTTTGAGCTGTTCAGGACACTGGTTGGCAGAGTCCCTTGAGAGGTGGTTCTGAAGGGCAGAGGAGTCCAGGAAGACTGGGCACTCTTCAAGAAGGAAATCTTAATGGCTCAGGAACGGTCTGTTCCCACATGCCCAAAGATGAACCGGCGTGGAAGAAGACCAGCCTGAGAGAGTTATGGTAATAGAGAGTTATGGTTCGAGCTTAGGAGAAAGAAGAGGGTTTATAATCTTTGGAAAAGAGGGCGGACCACTCACGAGGACTATGAGGCTGTTGCGAGGCTGTGCAGGGACAAAATTAGAAGGGCCAAAGCTCATCTGGAGCTAAATCTGGCTACTACTGTTAAAGATAAAAAAAATATTTTTACAAATACATCAACACAAAAAGGAGGACTAAGGAGAATCTCCATCCTTTACAGGATGCGGGGGAAAACTTAGTTACAAGGGATGAGGAAAAAGCTGAGGTGCTTAATGCCTTCTTTTCCTCAGGCTTTAGCAGCAAAACCAGTTGTTCTCTGGATACCCAGTACCCTGAGCTGGTGGAAGGGGATGGGGAGCAGGATGTGGCCCTCACAATCCATGAGGATATGGTTGGCGACCTGTTACAGCACTTGGATGTACGCAAGTCGATGGGGCCGGATGGGATCCACCCAAGGGGATTGAGAGAACTGGCGGAGGAGCTGGCCAAGCCGCTTTCCATCATTTATCGGCAGTCCTGGCTATCGGGGAGGTCCCAGTCGACTGCCGGCTAGCAAATGTGATGCCCATCTACAAGAAGGGTCAGAGGGTAGACCCGGGGAACTATAGGCATGTTAGTTTGACATCAGTGCCAGGGAAGCTCATGGAGCAGATTATCTTGAGTGTCATCACACGGCACTTACAGGGCAATCAGGTGATCAGGCCCAGTCAGCATGGGTTTATGAAGGGCAGGTCCTGCTTGACGAACCTGATCTCCTTCTATGACAAAGTGACATGCTTAGTGGATGAGGCAAAGGCTGTGGATGTGGTCTACCTTGACCTCGGTAAGGCTTTTGACACTGTTTCCCACAGCATTCTCCTCAAAAAACTGGCTGCTCGTGGCTTGGACTGGTGTACGCTTCGTTGGGTTAAAAACTGGATGGATGGCCGGGCCCAAAGAGTTGTGGTGAATGGAGTCAAATCCAGTTGGAGGCCGGTCACTAGTGGAGTCCACCAGGGCTCAGTACTGGGGCCAGTCCTCTTCAATATCTTTATCGATGATCTGGATGAGAGGATTGAGTGCACCCTCAGTATGTTTGCAGACGACACCAAGTTAGGTGCGTGTGTCGATCTGCTCGAGGGAAGGAAGGCTCTGCAGGAGGATCTGGATAGGCTGGAGCGATGGGCTGGGGCCAGCTGTATGAAGTTCAACAAGGCCAAGTGCCGGGTCCTGCATCTGGGGCACAACAACCCCAAGCAGCGCTACAGGCTGGGAGATGAGTGGTTGGAAAGCTGCCTGGCCAAGAAGGACCTGGGAGTTCTGGTTGATAGTCGGCTGAATATGAGCCAGCAGTGTGCTCAGGTGGCCAAGAAGACCAACAGCATCCTGGCTTGTATAAGAAGCAGCGTGGCCAGCAGGGCTAGGGAAGTGATTGTTCCCCTGTACTCGGCTCTGGTGAGGCCGCACCGTGAGTACTGTGTTCAGCTTTGGGCCCCTTGCTACAGGAAGGACGTCGAGGTGCTTGAGAGAGTCCAGAGAAGGGCGATGAGGCTGGTGAGGGGTCTGGAGAACAACTCTTACGAGGAGTGGCTGAGGGAGCTGGGATTGTTCAGCCTAGAGAAGAGGAGGCTCAGGGGCAACCTTAACACGCTCTACAGGTACCTTAAAGGAGGCTGTAGCGAGGTGGGGGTTGGTCTATTCTCCCACGTGCCTGGTGACAGGACGAGGGGGAATGGCCTAAAGTTGCGCCAGGGGAGGTTTAGGTTGGATATTAGGAAGAACTTCCTTACTGAAAGGGTTGTTAGGCATTGGAATAGGCTGCCCAGGGAAGTGGTTGAGTCACCATCCCTGGAGGTCTTTAAGAGGCATTTAGATGTTGAGCTTAGTGATATGGTTTAGTGGAGGACTTGTTAGTGTTAGGTCAGAGGTTGGACTGGGTGATCTTGGAGGTCTCTTCCAACCTAGACGATTCTGTGATTCTATATCTCAATGTGACAACTGGCTACAGTCAATAGACCATCCAGCACTTACATGTTTTCCTATGGAATCCACACTGTTTTCATTAAAATAGGTAATATAAAATATATATATATGTGAATGAACACATTACTGATACATTTTCAGTAAAAAGAAGTTATACCTGTCCGAGGTCTTTACAGGAAGATGAATACAAAGTAAGTTTTGAAAACAGACCTGGATTATTAGAGACTTGGCAAGACATTAAAGTAGACAAAATTTAAAATTTATTAAATTTAATCATTTAAAATAAAATTTATTAAAATAAAAAACATCTGCTTTGCATTGTTTTCTGATCACCCATGAGAGAACACTGCTGCCACCTACCCAATACTAACACTGGGGATTAGAAACAATTTTGTTGATTTCTCTAGCTGAATAAATTGCAACATTACCTTCCACCTCGTCTCAAAATTCTCAACACTTGAGGACTGCAAAAGACTCCTCTGCACAACCAGCTAAAAAGGCCCAGAGAGATTTTCCAAAATTTGTAAGTAAGCAGAGACTATGGTAGGAAGGCTGTCATCCTCATGGGCACAGCAGGGTCCCTGCCAAGCTCCCTTACCCTTCCCCCTCTTCCTCCTCCTCCTCATCTTCCTTCTTCACCCAGCCTTTGAGGAGGATCCTTTGTAAGCTGTGGAGTTGGAAGAGCTTGGACCAGGCAAGCACGGAGATCGCACAAAGGGAATTAAGTTTTACCTCCTAAAATGCAAAGATTTAGAGGCTCCATTAGCTACTCTCTTTTTCTGACTCCTTTTCATAGAATCATAGAATCAGCAACGTTGGAAAAGACCTCCATGATCATCTGGTCCAGCATCCCCCTAACACCAGTACGACCCACTAAACCACGTCCCTAACCATCATGTCCAACCTTTCCTTAAACACACCTAGGGACAGTAACTCCACCACCTCCCTGGGCAACCTGTTCCAATGCCTGACTACTCTTTCTGAGAAGAAATGTCTCCTCATTTCCAACCTAAACCTCCCTGACACAACTTGAGGCCATTCTCTAGTCCTCTAGTTCTGTCACTAGTTATCTGCGAGAAGAGGCCAATACCCAGCTCCCCACACTTTCCTTTCAGGCAGTTGTAGAGAGCAATAAGTTCTTCCCTGAGCCTCCTCTTCTCCAGACTAAACAACCCCAGTTCCCTCAGCCACTCCCCATAGGACTTGTGTTCCAGGCCCTTACCAGCTTCGTAGCCCTTCTCTGGACATGCTTCAAGGCCTTGATCTTTCAAGGGTCTTTTTTGAAGTGAGGGGCCTTTACTGAAGTGAGGGGCCCAAAACTGAACGCAGCACTCAAGTTGCAGCCTCACCAGAGGTGAGTACAGGGGGACGATCACCTCCCTGGTCCTGCTGGCTACACTATTCCTGATACAAGCCAGGATGCCGTTGGCCTTCTTGGCCACTTGGGCACACTGCCAGCTCATGTTCAGGCGAGCATCAATCAGCACCCCCCAGATCCTTTTCCTGTGCACAGCTTTCGAGCCACTCTGGCCCAAGCCTGTAGCGTTGCATGGGGTTGTTGTGGCCAATGTGCAGGACCTGGCACTTAGCCGTGTTGAACCTCATCCCATTGGCCTCTGTCCATCAACCCATCCTGTTCTGGTCCCTCTGCAGGGCCTTCCTACCCTCCGGCAGGTGGACACTTCCCCCCAACTTGGTGTCATCTGCAAATGTATTGAGGGTGCACTCAATTCCCTCATCCAAATCATCAATAAAGATATTAAAGAGGATGGGCCCCAACACCAATCCCTGGGGAACACTACTCGTGACCAGTCGCCAGCTGGATTTCACTCCATTCACCACGACCCTCTGGGCCTGGTCATCCAGCCAGTTTTTAATGCAACAAAGAGTGTACCTGTCCAAGTCATGGGCTGCCAGCTTCTCCAGGAGAATACTGTTGGAGACCATGTCAAAGGCCTTGCTGAAGTCTAGGTAGACTATGTCAACAGCCTTTCCTTAATCTACCAAGTGGGTCACCTGGTCATAGAAGGAGATGAGGTTGGTCAGGCAGGACTTGCCTTTCATGAATCCATGCTGACTGGGCCTGATCCCCCAGTTGTCCCATACATTCTGTGTGATAGCATTCAAGATGACCTGTTCCAGCACCTTTCCTGGCACCGAGGTCAGGCTGACAGGTCTGTAATTCCCCAGGTCCTCCTTACGACCCTTCTTATAGATGGGCATCACATTTTATTTATATCTTTGAGGAAAACCTGCAAGAGGATGCCCAGTGCTGACATGAACCTGTACAAGAAGGTAAATGGAGTGAGAGGGAGATAAGGATGTGACAACTCTGCCAGGCCACTCCTGGGACAATCCCTGATCCTCACACCATGCTGCCTCCCTTCAAAAGGCAATTTAAATTAGAAGACTTAGAAGGAGGTAAAATAACAGTTGTTGTACTTCTGGCTACTAAAGAAGTGAAGTGTGTAGGTGTGAAAGTTTGGTTGCAATCGGTAGTAAAAATAGACATTGGAAAAACAAGGTTTAAAGTAATTTCTCTTATTTTGTCACATTAAAGGCTGGTTCCTATTTAAATTTTATTAACTACTGTCCTCAAAAGCACAGAACTATTTAAAACATCTGGTGTGTAAATAGCACTACTTGTTCAGTATGTAAAAAAAAATCTTCCTTGATTATTTTACTTCCCACCAAGATACTAGACAAAGATGCATCCAGAGTGAATTATAGGTTATTAAATTTATTAATGAAAGGTGTTATAGAGCTATTACCTAGATAATTTTGATGTCTTTTACTAACATTAGGTAGTTTGTGAGACTCCTCTGTTATTTCTATCTTTTCTGAAGATGTTTACAAGTCTGTAGAAAAACTGCTTATGTACTCCATTGAATCTGCAAAATTCTTGGCATGGAGAAAAACAATTTTTCATGATTTTTACAATGTATGCTATAGCTATTCATTTTAGCTGCTTGACAACTACACTTTTAGTAGGAAATGATGACTGGTATTAACAGTTTGTTACACATTTGTATGATTTTTCTGAGACCCACAGCCTCAATCATCTCCAAGTACCAGTAGCTACAATATAACTTACTGGTATGACTTTACTGACTCAGCAAGTCCACCCTCTGATTTTAGCTACATGTAGAGTATGATTGACTACCTTAGAAATTTACAGTTGGGAAATTCACACCTGTGCTGATTTGTAGTAATTGTTTTGATTGATTTTCACCCTCAATTCCCATGTTGGAATGATTGAATAATGAATTTTAAAGGAAGTTATGGTGGACAGATGAGTGTACAGTAAATAGCTTCCACACACAACTAAATAATGAGTGAAATTCAGCACAAATAAAAAGAAATGAGAAATAAGTGGAAATCCAGCAACATGAATGGGATATTCTTGTTTTCATAAACACATACATCCATGAAGACAAAACACGGGGAAAGGAGGGAATAATAACATTTTTCTACAGTGGGTCTAATCAAGCAAAGAATATGGAAATGAGAAAAGTGTAACTTGAAAAGAAAGTAACTGAGTAATTATTCAGAAAACAAGGAAGTTTTTTAATGAGTACTGTTGTATATTTAGAAAGAATCGGGACAATGACCTTGATAGGCAGAAAGATGATCAAGACCTTTAATGCCCACAGGAAATGTTAGCTATTATTTAATCAACAAGCCTGGATGACTTTCTCTACAAAAATCATAAAAGAGGTGGCAGAGATCCCAGGAGCTGGGATGTTCAGCTTTAGGAAATTTTGAAAGACTGCAGAAATGTTAATTTTGTGCCAATTAAAACTTGTAAGCAGGATGGCTGGGTAACTTCAGGCCAGTTCATGAAATGTAAGTCCAGGGTAAAACAAAGGAAAAGCTGAAATGCACACATTTAGGCATTTGCTTTATAAAGAACTATATAAAAGGAAAACAATGCCAGTCAATATGGTTTTAAGCCTTTGAATATGTAATATTCTTGAATTGTTGTATGGCATTTGATTTAGTACCATACAACATTCTGCAATAGCAATTCTAACGTCAAGAAAGGACACGTTAAATCGCTTAGGAACCTTACTATTGATGGATTTCTTAGAATCATCAACATGTTGATGGTAATTATGTGATGTCCTCGTGTAATAGGGCAGTTTTAAATAGGTTTCTGCAAGACCTATGTTACTTGGTCTTGTAACTATGCTACAGTACTCCATTTTTCATTCATGATCTAGAATTAAGTCATTGCTATGAGAACTTCCACCCTTTGAAAACTTACAGATAACAAAAATTGGAAAAAATAATACTAATAAATTATGAGGATATGGAGGTCACAGAAAGAACTATTACTTGTTCAATATATTGACCATTCATGTAAACTAGAATTCACAGAATTTAACTGCAAATATACCCAAGGCAACAAGGAACATTTTGTCCTTGAGTACAAAATGCTGGACTTCACTGAAGAAAGCAGTAACCCTGAAGAGCTCATAGAATCACTGGAGAAAGGAAACATAACAGTACATCTCATAGTGATACAGTGGCCTTCCCCACACTCCACACCTGTATCCCCTATAGCAATAAATAAAGGTAGAGAGGCACTCCTAACACACCATTCTGGCAGCCCCAGTGACGGAGAAGGGCACGCAGCTCTGGCATCTCTGTTTTTCTAAAGGCTGACAGGTACAGTGAGTAGGAGAAGAGTTACAATTATTATTCAAGGGATAGAAAAAAGTGTTCTGTAGTAAAAGAAAAACAGCCTGTTTAACATTAAAAAAAAAAAACAAAAACAAAAAAAAAAAAAACCAAAACAGCAGTTACTGTGTAGAGGCACAAAGAAGAAAATACAGTGTGCCAGTTAACTAGCACTGAGGAAGCAACAAGAATCAATAGACAGCAGATGAATTGCAACCAATTCAAAATGCTTACAAGACAAATGTATTAGCAATGAGAATTAGTAAATTAGAGCACAAGGGCAGTGAAGTCATAGATTCTCTGCTGCCTGCTCTCTTCAAATCAAGAACGTTATCATTTTGGAAGCTACATTTTAACCCCAAACGAATGATATTTCAATTACATACAAGTCAGTGATTTCGTTACTTTCACCTTTATGTGCAAGTCAGTCATCTGAGAGAGACAGCAGATCTAGTAATCCACTTGGGTCTATGAGTCTACAAAAACTTAAAAGAAAATCAGGGTGGATGTCACATGGCCATTTCTAGCAGACTTCTGTCTCCTCCTTTAACAGAAGAGTAATACTTTTCTAAGCCATTTAACACATAGAAGTACATCTTACTTTCTGAGTAAAAAGCACACTGCGACATAGTATACCAGTAAATTGGATGCAAAAATAATATTAGAATGATCTTTTTGGAGCATTTTTTTAAATCAGCTTTCATACTAAAAACACAGCATGTTAAGTACTAGGTAGATCACATTCATTCAGGGTTGATTGTTAATGAAAGGCTTATGACCCCAGAAAATTAATCTATTTCAGATTATTGTTTTAGAAAGTCTACCTTATAAGTAACTTGTATCATGAAGGATAATTGCATATCTCCTACAAAACTGCTCTCCTTGAAAGCAACTTCAACAATGTAGAAGCTGTAACAACTACTTCTGTGCAAAGTTCTACAGTCGTCAGTACTTGTACTACTTAAACTATTTCTTGGTTCCCTGCAAAGCCCTGTACCACTGATGTAGTTATGACTACTAATAGATGACTATTAACCAAAATTTTATATTCCTTCCACAAGAATGTGAACTTCATTATTACACTGCCTTTTGCTGTTGTTATGCTATCCCATGTTTGTGCAAAGGCACATGGATTTCACCTATATTAGTGAGGATTTAATCCTTTTATTCATCTGTCATATTAATGCTCATGATTTGCAACAATGACCTAGAGATGCCTGCAGACCACTTTACAGCATACAGACCAGACCAAAAGATCCTAGGGAATATAAACTTCAAGGAAAAGCTTGGTTTCCCCTGAGATCCAGTAGAGGGCTTCTTATAAAGAGAAACATATTACTGACAAGGACAAGAAAGAGAATTATATCTTTAGAAGCCTGGCAAAAACCCTGATCCTCTGAAATAAAGCAACCATGTCCTTTTCTTTATCTTGGTAGTAAACAAAAACTCCTGAAGGTACAGTCAAACAAGCAAGTAAGACGGCTATGCTTCTGTCTTGAGGAAAAGGCTCAGGTGCCACCTTGTTGATTCAGTTGCAGTACTTCTGAGCTGTCCCTCTGGAGATTTACAGTCTCAGTGTTTCCTAGTGTTTCCTCCTGCAGGTCAGTAAGTAGTAATATGGGAGCTCCCACAGAAATGTGCTTAGCTTTGAAGGCGGGAGAACTGCTTTTTAATTCAACCACAATGCACTGGACTGTCTATAAAGCTGCACTAGAAGACTCCAAAGAGATGTCCAAGCATCAGCCCTGAGTATGAGTATACTGGATGCAGTGCATACTGTCTACTGCATGATAAAAAATTAAGAAGAAGACAGCTAAATGCATCCTAGATTTTAGCTTTTAAGGTTGTATGCTTGTATAACAGGAATAGACAGCCTGAACATATTTCATGAGCCAAATGATAATCCTGCCTGAAAATTATTAAATAAAAATAATAAATTTAAAAAAAGCATTTTTAGACTGACCTCTACACCAGAGAACAGCAACAGTCACACATGTCAAATCTGACTCCTACTGGTCACAAACACAAGACTGTTCCCATAGGATTAGCCAACTTCATCTGGCATTTAGGCTGGCATGAGCCCTAACAGAAAGGCTCTCCACAAAATGTAAAGTCCACCTTTTGCTGGGAGAGCACAGCAGTAAAGAATGATCATTTCATCCAGAAAGCAAGGGTGTATGGATGGACTCAACCAAGCCAAAAACCATAACTGGTCTGGAAGAAGCAGGACAGATGTGGACAAAGAAACAACATCAAATCAATCAGCTTCACCAATCTTCTCTGGGTTCTACCTAAGACTCCCTTACTGGAAGGAGAGAAAATTTAGAACTTAAAATTAATAATGAAAAAGAAAGAAATTTGGAATATATTGAGTTGTTCCAGCTGCAGCAATCGGCTGCCACACACCAAGAAAGCAGCAAAGGTGGAGCCAAAATTGTTTTTTACACTGATATCAAGAGATGAACTCCACTGGCGGCTAACAACTGGTGGCTGTAACTGGAACAAAGCCATAACTCCTCTGAAGAATCATCAGCTTTAAGGATCAGAACTGCAGCATAATTACGCTGCTTTAAAAAGGCTTTCTTGGCAGCCTCCTGCTTGTCACATTTACATTCATTAAACACAATGGAATAGCCTAAGCCATACCATTTTACAGATCGTTTTAGTTGGGAAATGATATATAATTCTCATGCATCAAATATGAGTATTTTATGTTGCTGAACAGACTGAAATGACAAAGTTTGTCTGAATTACTTCAGGGTAAGTACGTAGTAAAACCCAGCAGTCGAACTGCTTAATGAAGAGTTTGGCTCTCTTATTCATTAAAAAAATAAATAAAATAAAATAAATCAACTAATCAACTTTCTGGTAGAATACATAATTCAGTGTTTGTATTTGCTGCCCTCTAGTGATAATAGAAACATGAGCAATGTATATACAGGAACGCATTGCACTTTACTAGAGAAGAAATGTCACAATTTTGTCCACGAATTTTCAACCACGTTGAACCAGGATCTTAAGATGCATTCTCTACAATTGCAGTACTTTCCATAGACACTCCGGAGCAACTGCACAAGCAACATAAATTACACCCTATTTCAGCCCATGCTTTGAGGACTGATGTCAATCTTTAAGACATGATATTCACCTACAGTGTTCTTCCAGCAATTGTTCTAAACAATGACGGGGAACAGTAAGATTATAACAGATCTAAAAAAAAACCTTCAGTAAATGGAGTTTAATTTCGACACGTACTTTCCAGTTTACAATATTCTGTTATATATTCACTTTCCCCCTCAAATACAATGCTGTCAAAATGATGCAAGTTACACAAAAGCTACTGTTAAAAGCTAATTTGGATCGGAGAAAAAGTGGATTGGGACATGATTACACTTGCAGTTATAAGAGCAGATTTGAGGGGGCGATAGCTCCTGGCAGAAGCAGTGATGAATAGCTCAGGATGTTATCTCTCTATCCTGCTCTGTAACCGACTGAATTGAACATGTAACCACAATCCAGTATTTTCGTTCATTAAATTATTACTGTGAACATGATCTGATGTGGATATAGACAGCCTTTGAAGTTCTGCCCTAAAACACGATATCAAAATAAAATCCTTTACCTTTACTTGGATATATGTATCACATCACAAACACACACAACCTTTGTGTTTTCATGTATCCACAGCTATTGTTATAAATATTATATATTTCTGCATCATAACAGCCAAAGCTGAGAACCAACAGGGCAGTTAGTTGTACTTCAGGTCTGGATATGCCTCAAGCAAATATCCTACGTTTAAGCAAAATGTTTTTTTTCTTAAATACAGTTAATTCATCATATCTGCATATTTCTCAATGGACACCAGCTTGTTTTGCTCAAAGGTTCTCGCTCTAGTTATAAAAGATAACTGGCGCACACACACACACACGCAAATCAAATGTATGCTCAGCTTGCACTGGACATGAGCTCTGGGACCTTCGAGCGTACTATGATTTTTTATTTATTTTTCTAACCTTTACCTGATATACATCTCATTTATGCTAGGTATTTTAATGATGTGCTTCTCTTTCTGTTACTCCTCCATGACAATCAGCTTTGCAGTGAACAATCTTAAACAAACCTTTCAAAAAACAGCACCAGAGAAAGCTACAAAATACTGCAGGAGGGAGCCAGCCCAGACTCTTTTATAATAATTCATTCCTTTACCATACCCTGACAGCAGTCTGTTTGCTTCACTTAATTCCTGTATTTGATAGAAACTACAGTTTGGTTGGAAAAGTACAATAGAAATTAATTATCACTAAAAGCAAAACAAACAGCAACTCATATTATTACTAGTTTAAACATGTACTTCTGATTGTAGCTATTAATGTAAAGGAATTGCTAGGTAATGTTAAAGCAGTAACAAAAGACCTTAAAATGAAGAAGAAAGTTTAAAAGGTATGCATCACACCTTTGGAAAACAGCTAAATTAAAACTCTCTCTAAGCCTTTAAAACGGATAATTGTTTATGGAAACAGTTCAGGAGTTAGCAGCATCAATACCTCACAGGTTCTGTATCTGTAATCAACACTGATGCTGAATCCCTCTGAATTCCCATACAAGAATGGCAAATGTAAATTTTGCCATTTACATTCTCTTAAATCTATTTTTTGTATCGATCACAACAACTCCCGGTGACACTAAATGACATTATCATGCTATTATAACAAAGTTCTCTTTTGAGGGTATATTGAGGGTATAATTAAAATCTCTCTTGAAAGATTTCAGGAAGACAAAAACTGTATTTATGATCATTTTTTTTTTCCTTCACAAAAGACAGCACCTAGTCTTTATTGGCAGATATTTCTGCTGAACTACCATTAGGAACAAAAGCCTGCTGTAAACCAGTAATGCAAATTCCCCAGCTGGGAAATAAAAAAAATAAAAGTCCATCTACAGGCTCTTTAAGATTGGTTCTTCTCTTCCCATTTGTCCTCCCTGCTTGACTGAAAAATTCCTGGCCAGCTGCAGTCAAAGGATCAAGACAGATGACTTAAGGACTCTCCCCAAAAGTCCTCTTATATGACCAGCTAAGGCTTTACCACAACCATATCTCAGCATCAAATAGTTTCGTGCTCCAAAAAAGACTCATTCTCCGGCCTTCCAACCATGCAGGAAAGGAAATCATGAATAATACTCAGCTAAAGCTTAAAAATTTGGAATGGCTGTATACTCCTTTTAGGAGGAGTCTTTTCTTGGAAGAACAGATCCAAAAATCTATCATAAATAAAAAGGAAAAAAATACTTCCCCTCCCTTAACACTTGGATTATGTAAACCATATGTATAGTAACTTGTAGGGGACAGTGTAACATCCGTAACAATTCCCAAAATGAAAATAAAAGCAAGTACAAAATAAGTCAGACATGGGACAAAAGGAAAAGGTAAGACTTCATTAAAACTGCATCCATGGATGGCACAGCAGGTCAATTTTAGCCACATCTTTTTGTCCTTTCTCTGTTAGAGACTGCCCTTGGGGAGGTTACACTATTACACTACACTTCAGGTCTCTCACCTCAATTCTTTCTATTATATATATATATATATCCATTCATGTCTTTGCAGCAACTATGACCAGACCACCATACTTATAATATATATATATATATATATATTTAGTTACAGCCATACTGTACCGATAGAGCACTGCTATCAGCTTCAATTCTTTTTATCTGCAACCAGAGAAGAATCCTGTCTCTCCACCTGCACCATGCAAAACACAGGGACAAAACATGACGGAAATCTCAGCCTCAGACACAGCTGCAGGATTTGGCTTATACCATGCTTTGCATTTCATTGAGTTGCCATTTCTTTGTCATGCTTTGAATTAGGACATTTTCCAAGCATATTGATACCCATTGCCCCATTCCCAAAGTACAGCCCCAGACAAGCACGCATTTTCACGGCAACTAGTAGATAGAAATGGCAGGTTTTGTTGTAAGCAGAGCCCCAGGGCAGAGCCCATACTAGGCTATAGGCACTTTACAAAGAGGCTTCACAAAAAGCAAAGAAGAAAAAATAATTGGACTCAAGAGACCACTGTGATCTAGTATACGCACTTCCTTTAAACGCTTACTTCACTGCAGCTGGGCAGAGACTTTCAGTCCAAAGACACTGAAGAAATGAAGAGTAAATGTAGTAGAGGTACTGCGAAGCCATAAGGCTTCAATAATGTCTCTAAAATTACGTGGTACCTTTGCTGGAGGAACGCTGCTGTTAACAAGAAATTGTGCCGTGGAGATATTCTTGTTCATAGCTCCAACTAACTGCTCCTGCCCTGCAGCACGGGAATTCCTAGAACTTGTAATATGTTATCCAAACTACAGTAATGGCAGCAGCCTTTTTTTTTTTTTTTTTTTTTTTAAACTGTTTATTTGCGTAAGTTAGATTTACAAGCTGCATCTGTATAATGCCTCATAAGGATATTTGTGTTATGGGATAGGAACACCTTCCTTACAGTAAAGTTTAATCTTTTCCCAGGACAACTTGTGATGAATCCATAATGGCATTTAAACTGGAGGAATAATAAAGTAGTTTCTTCTAACATCAAAGCACTTGGCAAACAAGTATTTTGTCATTTAAATATTGTTAAAAGAAAAACAGTTGTTTTTTTCTTTTTCCTAGAATATATATTTTAGAGAATTCTAACAGATCCCTTCTTAGTGAATTGAAAGGATTTGGCTTTAAACACATCAGACCAAGTTTATCTCCTCTTTCTAGCTCACCTCTAGTTAACACTTGCCTAATAAACAGTCAGCCACATCTGACAGACATAGTAGGTGAAAAACAAAAGTAGAAGATTCCAGCTGGCCACCAGTAACAAAAAAGAACATTGCACTTATTCCTTGAGCACTTTACAGATCTTATGCAAACCTCAGAAACTTTTGCAATTTCCCCTTTTGTCTTCCCTTGTTTTTTGTTTGTTTTGTTTTCCTGTCATAAGTGTCAATTCAGACTAATAAAAAGGTCTGTAATAAAAGGAATATTAAATGCAGAAACATCTGAATAACTCACATATATTATACATATATTATATATTTTGTGTGCACACGCATGTGTACCTATCCCATAGATATCTGCTGTAGGATAGCTACAAAAGAAGCTTGTAGCCACATTATGCACTTTTGCACACATGAATTCAAATGTGCAAGGAACAGTGATTCCTAACTCACTAAGCTGTGATGGCATATGCATCCTAAAACTGATACAGCTATACCAAAACAAAGAGCTTTATAGAGAGTGCCTATTTCATACAGAAAACTGGCTTGCTACATAAGTACAAAAACCAGCTTCAGTGGTATGGCTGTGTTCATCTCCCTTCTGCTGTAATGTGACATTCTTACTTTAATGAGGTGTTCCTACTGTAGACCTGGCCAAGCACATGTTCTAACAGTTCATCAGAAATCTTGTTGAATAGTAGCCATTTCATACTAAAACAAATGAGTTTTTAAATATTTTTTAAAGCTACAGTCCTACTTAACATACATGCTATTCTTGTGAAAAAGCAAAAATTAAAACAAATGTTTCTTTTCTAATTTTAATATAAATGAAAACCAAACATGAACTAAAATTATTTTCTATCCTTATAAATACTATTACTCAGCTTAATAATAATAATAATAATAATAATAATAAATAATTAATTTAAAAAATGACAGAAGGTACAAGCCATATTATGAAAACCAAAAACCAATAATACTCCAGAGAAAAGCAGAGAACTGTGGACTGCAAATTAAGACTAACACGGAAACAAGCTCAGTGTGGCTCTGATATATACACGCCTTAGCAAACTCCCAGCAGATATCAACATTTTGAAAGCAGGCTGCAAGTTGTTTCATGCAGTTTTGTTGGTTCAGGCTCCAGCTCTCATTAAAGCGTGGCTCATACACTGCTAACTAAAGTGCATTTGATGGTGTCATTGTTCGTTGAAGGAAAAAGATCAGCGAGGGGCATTAACCAACGAATATTCATTCCACCATGTCCTTTGTATCTTTCGTTTGATTATGTATTTAGACTACATGCTATGAGTAGATGCAGATTCACAAAAATAATATCTATCAGTCCAGAACAGGACAAATAACCAGTCTTATCCATTACACTCTTGCCTCTTGCATAGAGGAAAACACACAAAAGTGTATCTTCTTTTTTTGTGTGTGTGTGTGAAAGTTAAAACTGCACCCAAGTGACCCTAGGTCAAATTAAGCAAACAAACACAAAACACAAGTGGTTTCCAGTTCCCCAGTCAGGTGTACTGTGAGGTTGGGTTTACTGGTATACATGAAAGAGAGATGAAGACAAGATAATAAAACCAGGCCAGAGGCAGCTTTATAATTTCCCAAATTGCATACTTACTACCTGTGTCTTTCCAAGCTCTCTTACAAAAAGCCTCAGTACTTGTATGAGGAAGCTCATGGTATATTCATGGAATTGTTTCCTTATTCCCTTGTACATTGATGCCCATAAATTGTCTCGTATCTTCCATATAGGATCCAAGTTTTGGGGCACCAACTTCTCATGTGCTTGCAGAGCTCAGTGACATTCTGCTCTGTTACAATTGCATGGAGCAATCACACTGATCTGTCATCTGATGCACCTCTTGCTAGCTGTGGACGTTTGCATATCTGCCCTGGGTTTTATAGGGTTCAGATCAGGACACACTGGGGAGGCATTAGCCAAGTGTTGGGAAGTAAGAGCTCTGTAAACAGTGACACATCCACATCTGACAGGGAACACTTCCCCTTGCAAACATGGACGGGTTCGTTTGGTTTTGGCAACCCTATTTAAAGCGTGCACTGGATCAAAGTGGAAGAGTGCCCAGGCTGCCCCAGCTGGGTCTCAGCCATGCAGCAACTAACTGTTACCATCTTTCACCTTCATCTACTGGAGTTTCTGTGTAGCTCATCACTCATAATATAGCCAGGATCAGACAAAAGATTGGACTTACTTGGGAGAAAGTGCTCTTGGAAATCATGCTCACCAAAAGCATCAGGAAAAATGGCTGGGGGTCAGGAGATGCAATGGGACACCTGGTTCTTCCATGAATGTAGACTTGAAGTGTCAGTTTATCCTGCAAACATCTGTTCCTTCCTACCTCACTCAGTATTGAGAGGCTGGGGATAGTAGCTCAGGTTCACTTCGATGTTCCATAGCTGATGTACCTTCAAGACAGGTGCTGGTTGTCATCTCATCATCTCTGAGCCCACAGCCTACAAGTGTGTATTCTCCCATATATAGCCACTTTTGCACTAATTGCTGTTTAAGGTAGCTGCACAGAGCCATTGAAGAACAAAGACTACGCCTACTGGCTTAGTACAGTCTAATCAAAGCAGTGCTCCTGTTTAAAGGATTTTGTACAAGCCCTCTCACCTGAGGGAATTTCATCCTTGTGTTAGATCCATTTCCAACCAAAAGTACCAAGATTATCTCCTAATATATAAGGGAACAGATATTTGCACCTATAGTTACCTTTGTAGAACTGGCTTTCAGGTGAGATATACCCTTAAGTGAATCCTCCAACTTTTTTTTAACAGCATTTTTGGATATTCACAAATGATTGTTCGAATGCAGACAATATTTTTAAGCTAACTTTTCAGATATAATAAAATAGGATGGAATATACAAAGTTATCAGTTTACTCCCTATGTCTATGTACTCAACCCCCAGTAATGTTACTGTAGGGTGCTCCTGGTTCAACACAGTGTCAATAAATTAGTATTTACAAGGAAACAATTTTAAAGCTAAATCAATATTTCCTTTCAAAATGCTCAAATGCAGCTTATATTTAGCAATGCTCAGCATGTACTACAAACCCATACTGTGATCAACCTCTGTAAACACTGCTTTTATTCATGTTTTTTTTTCAAGTGAATATTTCATAATTAATAAACGTAAAATTTATATTAGTAATAAATTAGTTTGCTTTAGCTTTGATAATTTAGGTCACTTATGAACTTCTACAGCATAGCAAAGCATTTAAGGAAATTAATTTAATTTGAAACATAAGACCTGCTTAATCAATGATAATCCACCATCACTGACCTTCTTTTCTGAACACTAAATTGTATTGAATCCTTCCATTCATGCAAGGTTAGAAGCCAAATGTAGGCTGAAAATAATGAAAAAGCATCACATACTGGAAACTGATTGAGCTTCACTAATGAAAGAAAAGTACACAGGGTATTGGGGTATATTCTCTGACTAAGCTGTCAAATAGGTACGCAATAGACACTATTCAAGAAAAGACTAACTATTAACCTTTCATTATTACTAGATATAGAGAAACAAGGCATCTTTCATATTTCAATCTGCTTAAACTGTTATTTTCAAATCTCTATAAAAGTCATCCCCTATTTGAAAAACGTCTTAATACCGAACAAAACCAATATGCTTTAAACAGATTTGGCATCTTCGGCTTGAATTCTTATTAAAAAAAAAAAAAAAATTGCTCAGAAAATCTGTCTGCTTTTTGACCATTTACAGATTCACAGATTCACATACGATGTTTGGAGCAGCTGGAAAGCCCTAAGCAGTGCATGAAACACTGGAGACACCTTGTCTACGCATTTACATGGGGACTCAAACAAGCACCAGTGCATTTCTTCTCTAAAACATGCAGAAGCATTGAAACATAGAGAAGCAGTAAAAAAACCTCCTATTCTGCAAAAAAATGAAACTGTTCCTCTAGTTCTCCAAAGCTCAACAGTTGATTCTACCAGTTCTTTGAAAAATATGTAAAGATGCTAAATAAAACTGGCTATGGGCTCAACCCAAAAGCCTGGTGGAGTCAATTTAAAAATACTCATCAGCTCCAGCAGGCACTAGATCAAGTTCTAGTTGAATCTGAAAAAACTGCTCAAATGCCATGGGACATGGAATGCAATGCTCTGGTGCCATCTTCCAGCCCCCAGTGCTTTTGCTCAGGCTCCAAAACAGAGAAAAAAGTAGTATAGTTCATCTGCATATGACCATATAGTTAACTAGGGAGCTGATTTCTTGTCTGATGCAAATTCCTTAAAAAAATGAGTTAGAATATAGCATTTGATAATTTTAATGGATAGTAAAGTTAATGTTCATATTCACTTCATGAGGTTGATCTGCCTGTTCTATTAACAACTGCTTAAGTTAACGATGCATGTGTAAAAAGCATGTTCCTAGCTTTAAAAAACAAATATGCTTCTGTATTTTTTTTCCCCAGCACACATTAGGTAATGTGAATTCCCAATATTGTACAGTCCACTGTAAGCACACCACATACTTCTGCTGACTAGAAACAAACACTTGCCTTGTGTGCTGTTCAGCTTACTGTTGTATTCATCATCTCACGTTAAAATAATAGTATAAATATATAAACGCCCAGTCTTGCTTAGAAAATTTTCCAAAAACAAAAGGATGAGAAGCAAAGCTGAGCTATTTGAGTTTGCAAACAGGCTTGAAGTCCTCTGGCAATGGAAAGGGATGGGTCACAACAGATCGCATCAGTGACACTGCCACCAACTACCCCCCTGTGACACAGGCATGCACTGAATACGGGAGGGCCTGGTGTACCGCTGGCTTCCCAACAGGATTACTTGTGTCCCTAAAGGCAAGAGAGTATTGCAGGGCAGGAACCGGGTGAAAATACAAACTGTGTAGGTTTGTGCAGAGTGTGTTATTTCACAACAGCAAAGGCACTGGGAAAGGAACCAAAAAAGAAAACAGAAACAGCCCCCCCCCCCCCCCCCTCCCCTGGCTCCTCCTTCAAGCAGCAATTAAGGTGCAGTTTCATTCTCAGATGCTTACTGTTTAAATGACAGAGTGGAAGTAAGATTTAAGACCCAAACTTGTCCTCTCATCCCCTACTTAGGTCTGTCAGTCAACTTCAGTTTCCTATGACCATGAAATTGTTCAAGTTCTGATATTAATTGAAAAAAAAATAATAAAAAAACAGAAAAACAAACACAAAAAACCCTCTATGTACATCTGCATGCCTCTATTTATACCACATCTGAAACATCTAAAAAAGGTATGAGCACAGGAATAATAGCTACCTGGAAAGGAAAAAAAAAATAAATCCCACAATCTCAGTATAATTGTTTCCTTCTTTCTGCACTTCTACTTTATCTCAAGAGCAGTTTTATTTTTATATCATTTCTATAACCAGTTGATCTTTCACGTGGCTGAAATTGTGAAACAAAGACAGATGTATGTCTCTGACAACAAAAGAAAAGCTTTAAGTTTTAGCTCCCAAGTGCTACTAAGACTTGGTTCAGCAGAAGTTTTCCAGTGCATTTTATCTTCTTGCAGTTAAAATCTAGTCATTCCATTTAAAAAAAAAAAAAAAAAAGAAAAGAAAAAAAAAGAAGAAGAAAATTAAGCTCTGTATGCAGGGATATACTAAAAGCTGTCCTAGAAATCCCAAGCACCGACTACGTATCGACCAACTGCATTATCTACATGGTGGGGAGCTTTCTTTAAGAGCTCACCTCTGATAAAGCCTCTGAAACCATTTCAGCAACAACCAAAAAGAACTGCAGCAAATCCCCTCCCACCCAACTAGGAAATGCACATATGTTTTACTGACGCTAGTAAAATAGGAAAAAAAAAATAGCACAACTAATTCCCAAATTAGCAAATGCAATCTTACCTTGGTCCAGTATTCAGACATACAAAACTTTGCCCATGCTTCATAGTATAAGAAATACACAGTCATTTTACTGAGAAATATCAGCTTTGGGCTTTAAAGTTTTTGCATCCACAGAGATATTCTATGATTTGTCAAATAACTCATCACCATTTCTCAGGAGTAAATATGCTTAGAGGTTTTTCCAGCTAAAATTTTCATTGCAAGTGAAAAATAATTAAACTCAAAGACACCCTTATATACTTAATTTCAGTTTTTGTTTGTTTGTTTGCAACCTGTCTTCTTGCAAGTAGTGTGTTTCATAAAACCTCTGTCTGATGTGCACATACAGAACAGCTTTGTAAATCCAGTCAGATACTTTCTGTTGAGCCACACCAGCCTGCCTGTACTCCAAAATGGCAGCCTCATCTCTGCTTGTTGCTATGGCCACGCCATACGTCAGGGCTTGCACTTTTTTTTTTTTTTCCCCAGCCCTGTTTGTCTATGACAGGCCTAGGTGCTTCCTATTATGGTGCCTGCATCAGCGCAGCGTGTGCTCGCAGCAGCTGCCGAGGCGATCAAAATGCAGCAGGGGACGGAGATGCTGAGGAATCCGAGCATGCTCGCTGCAGAGCTGTGCTCCAGGGCCGCCTCAAGAAACATTAAAGAGCCAACAAATACCAAGCCTAGGTTTGGCCGGAAAAGCCCTTTCGGTGGCAAACACTGAACACAGCTCAGCTAAGGCTGAAAAGGGAGAATCACAGGGAGCTATGTGTATGAAAGTAAAATAATTAAGGCATTTTGCAAGATGTCAAACACCTGTCCTTCTGCCTGGTTCTCGGATGCTGCTACTGAGTTTCAAAGAGGCAAGCATTTTAATTCACATAGCAAGAGCACAGTAAAAATCTGATCCTCATTAACTTTCAAATCTCTATCTAGTATTTTATAGCTTATTTTCATTCCTTTCAGACACAATAGGGGAGGGAACTGAGGCTGTTTAGTTTGGAGAAGAGGAGGCTGAGGGGAGACCTCATTGCTCTCTACAGCTACCTGAAAGGAGATTGTAGTGAGGTAGGTGTCAGGCTCCTTTCTCAGATGGCAAGTGATAGGACATGAGGACACAGCCTCAAGTTGTGCAAGGGAAGTTTAGATCAGATATCAGGAAGAATTTCTTCACAGACAGGCCAGTTAGACATTGGAACAGGCTGCCCAGGGAATTGGTGGAGTTGCCATCCCTGGAGGTATTTGAGAAGTGGATATAGCACTTAGGGACGTGGTTTAGTGGTAGACTGGGTAGTGTTAGGTTGGTCATTGGACTTGGTGACCTTGATGGTCTTTTCCAGCCTAAATGAGAGATACCATGAGATATGAATATCTATGAGATTCTGTGGGTACTGAAAACATTTTGGTCTGTTCATGTGTACTTGGAGGGGAGGTCAATTTGTGCATAGGAAAACACAGCCAAAAACAAAGGTATAGTAACTCTCATACCACCCACCCATCAATTCTAATGCATCAGCATTCATACCCACTCTACGGTAGGAAACTATGTCACTGATGTTATGTTTGTGGCAAATAAAGTTTATCAACAGTAACTAAGCACTTACATAGCCGAAGACTGGTAATACTGCTGACATACTGAAGAACATCAACCACCTGCAAGCCTACTGGTAATAAAGCTTAGAGCCCAGTATCATCCTTCAGAATCATCTACAGAAGCACATAGCAAATCAAACCTTCCCCGCAGCCCACCCACCCCCCCAAAAAAAAAGTGGTTACAAAGTTTTAAAATATACAAATATATTCAAATATTCCTTATATCATCATTATTTATGACAGCCCCAATAAAGTTTGGCAAATTTCAAGCACAGAAAACACAGTTCACAAGACTGAATGCATGAAAAAGTCTATTTTCTAGTCTTTTGTGCCCATTTTTCATTAAAACATGCTCAGATAAGCTCAAGTCCACAATGCCTATTTGGCAGCCTACTTTTCACTTGCTTCTGTTCTTCAAATTCTTTCTTGCTCTATTGTTGAAACACCACTATCTTGCTACTTCTTTAGTTCTTCGCTAACCTCTATTATGCCTTCTTTCTGCCATTCTTTTCTATTGGAGTTAAACCACTTTTCCAGTGTCCCAAGTTTGTAGAACAATCTCTCAAGAGCACAGCCAAAATGCCAACACAGGTGTTTACCCTTTCTTTGTAGAAACCAGCTCTGAAAACTAATGACTGCTTCCTTGGGTCAGCAAGTACACATGAATCATATCTTCACTTAGTAAAAATTACTGTTCATTTAGAACACCCTTTCAAGATCCAGTGGGTGGCTGATGTATTATGAAAATCATTGTTTCTACATATAAGAAACACTTCATGGTGAGCTACCTTTTAGTTTACATTTTATAGAGCATTTATATACTGGTACCTTGAGAAAAAGTACAAAAGAATATTTGGCTCCTTTATTTCTAGCAGTTAAAATTATGTTTTCAGTACAAACTGGTGCAGTGCTGCCTTCCTGAATCTTTTGACTGGTATCAGCATACAACAAGATAAGGGCATTTCATGATTAAATTCTACCTTATCGCTTCAATGGAAGATTGGTGGTCTCCCCTTTAAACTTGATTTCTGGTACATAACATTGAAATAAAATACAAAATATAAATATTTAGTCATCTTGCTCTTGCCTATCAGAAAAGACATCTCTGTTACAACTGTTCATTCCAAATTGCCAAAATCAGTTTAGGAAAGCAACATAACTATTTCAGCTGGCAGCACAAGGTTGTCTGTGATTCTGGGTAAATTATCGCACTAAGGCTCTACAGTCAACCTTGGCCACAACAAGATCAGATAGTCTGGTTTAAATATGTTAACCCTTACTTGAACAGGTCCTTTCAATCATATAAAATAATAGAATTAAGAAGTGCACTGTCTTTCTATCCATCAAAAAATACTGCTGAGTTAATGTATCAGAGGAATATTACTGATACAGCAGAATGGTTACGATATTGCAGCTAACTATAAATTTCCTGTAATCTATTCCAGAATAAAGTTAACTCTACTTTTGTTCTGATATCTTTACAGGATTTTGAATAAATTGCTTGTAAATTTCTTCAAAAAGACAAGTTTTGGGGACAAATGATAATGTTTCTAGTTAATATATGGTGCTTATGAATGTATGCAGGCAAAAAATACCATTAACACATACTAAATTAGTGAGGGAGAATGATGGAGGAGCTTGAAAACCAGCCTAGACTAGTACACATTAAAATAATTGCTGCCTCATTAACATTTTGCCAACGTCTAGTGTTGATGAGAGTGGATTGCATTCTTATGTTCTGAAAACACACTAACGAGTGATCATTCTAACTGTAAAACAACTTCTGTGTGGATGTGTGCTCAGTGAAATCCTGCTGCTGGGCTGTCCCATATGGACACTCCACCCGAACAGCATGACTGAGCACATAACAGTCAGAGCAAGCAGCTCTGAAAGATATTTTCAGTCAGTCAATGACTATGACAGCTACAAACACATCTTAATCACTCCATCTCAGTTCCCAAACCTGCAAAACAGAAATATTTCTCATCTACGAACACAGTGGCATACATGCCATGGAATATCACTGTAGCATAGCATAGGCAATTTTGTTAAAGCTAACTTTCAGGATAAGTAGATGAAAAAGACCTGTGCGGTTTCACAGGTGAAATGCTAACTCAGAAATTGATGTTATGTATTCTGTGCTGTTTTAAGTACATCCATAAGTAGCTTCCATATTTTTTGTATAATTTAGAAACCATCTTGAACTGGGAAAGATTGGCCATTACTACGCAGAACTACACTTGTATATTAATTGCAACTCAGACATTTGTCTGTTATACTAAAAGATGCAAATCAATCAAATTTATCTGAAAGGTCTGCTTTCAGTTTAACTTCCCTTTGTCCTTTTGCTTTGCCTCTCCATCTAAAGCCAATAACAAAAATGCATCAATAAGCCAGCAGCCTTTCCCACAGCAACGGCAAGAGCATGTTTAGTTAAACACTCTCTTGTTGAGGAATTTGATAGAAGTGGTCAGTCAGCTCAATTTCATTAGCTGATCATATACTAGTGGCTTACAACTTAATTAATAGAAAAAGCTAGCTGTTTAAGTTTTATTTCCAGATAATCTTGTAAACAGGCCCTGCACACCAGCTTGATTCACTGCTGCTCCGCTGCTTGTGATTCATGGCAGATACTATCACCAGTGCAGCTCCCCTCCAACACCTGGAGTGGGCAAGCAAAACCAACGAACAGCAGCACTTGCACAGCAGTGTCTCCCTGGGCTGGACGTTCAGATGTCCCACCACAGCCAGGCTCCGCCACCAGCCAGGTAAGGGCAGCCACATGGAAGCTGCAGCTGGTCTGCTCAGAGGCAATAACCAGCTCAACGCACAGGTGCTGGCCACCGTGCTGCTCGCAGTTTCAAGGCAGGATGAGTAGCATTGCCTTCCAAGACGCTTTTGCGTATTTACATGCAGTTTTGCAGCTACACAGGGGGCTGGCTGCAAGCAGCTAGAACTGGGATTCATTTCTATTACAGAAATGTTCTCCACATTAAAGGACACATCCATCTGTTACACACTTAATTCTATGGTACGTCTCCTAAATGTGGAAAGTTTTGGCAGATGACACCAAACAAAACCCCTTGCTAACGTAACTGAGAGAGCAGAATGGTTTCTTAGGGCAGTTTCTTTATGAAGCAGAGGCTGGATTGAAGTTTCAGTTCACACCACATTCATAGTACCAAAACTTTATATGAATGCAGAAGCTGCCTTTTATTGGAAACACAAAATAAAATAATAAAAAAAATCCACTTCTTTATGAAATGCTTCATATCTTACTGTCTAACCTTGATTACAGCAATGCACTACAAAGAATACAATACAAGCTTTAAATACTGACATGAGCCAGAAGTAGCTAGACACTCATATCTTTCACTAGCCATATATTTCACCATTATTGTTAAGCAAGAAATTATGAAGTATTCATATACATGAGGCCTTTTCCAAATAACATCTTTGAAACATTTGGTATTTTATGTAAATGCAATAAAAAGGTACCTTGATGTCTTCATTTTTACTTCATAATTTCCAAATCCTCTATTATGGTTGTGGTTGGAAGTATTTTCTCACGTCAAGTCCTATTTATATACTCCATACTATTTCATCTATATTATTCCATGCCATTACGCTAAAATGAAAGAACCTTTCATGCTGCTGCATTTCCTAAAATTGAAGAGGCTACAAAAAGGGCTGTTTGTGTGCATGTATGGGCCATTTGCTTATATTTATGGGAAGTTCAAGAAAGTTATCAAGTTATAAATTACTGGAAAGCTATGCAATAATCCAAGAAGAAGCTAAGAAGCTGAAAAGTGTTAAGTCATAGCAAGTCTCAGACATGCATCATTCCTCTTAGGTAGCAGGGAATAGGAGATGCAGAACTGAATTATTATTATTATTATTATTATTATTAAATTATATACTGAATCTATGAAATTAAGGGTTACTGATTTGGTTTAGTGCCTTGAAATGCTACTTTGTTCTTTGTATTTACCATTATGGGTCAAATCTAGTCTCCCAGGTTTGTAAATCACAAATGCCTGCTCATCGTGTCCCAGGGTGGCCAACATTTACCATTTCTGCACAAAGAGAAGGGGCTAGTCTGAACCCAGACATTTAACCCTATGCACCACACTTGTTTTCATCTCTCTCAGCAATAAACCTACATCTCCAAAGAGGCAGGTGTCTCCAAGAGACCTACAACACCAAAACCCCCTCTTCTGGCCTCAGAAGAACAAGGCCTTCTTCATTTGACACCAATCTAACAGCCTCTAGGGAGGCAGCACACATTGGCACCTATCAGATTCAGCCACTACTGATATGATGTCACTGTTCCATCCCCTCATTTCTGAGAAGATGGATGTGTTCATAAGCGATAAGGGCAGCTGGGGCAAGCCATGTGCTGGAGAACAAGCTTCAGCTGCTATCTCATTCTCTCACCGTGGCACGTCTTTGCACAATATACGCAACAAAGTGCTATCTCCTTTATATAAATATACCTCACTCATCACTGCAGTTGCCCGAGGGCAAGTTTTCTGTTCTCCAGAAGCATGAGTAGTCTGACATGGGAGCAAGTAAGGTTGCTCCAGAGGAACAGCACTCCAGCCCAGAGGTCTTAAAATTTGTGTGTGCTGGCTTCAGACCATGAAAACGGAGGAGAGTAGCTGGGAGGGAAGTCTTTCCTTAACTCCACAGTCCTCTTCCTTTTCTCCTATTATGAAGTGCAAGAAAACGGGTGCATAAATATGCATTAATTCAAATTCCAGCTCACCACTTTATCAGGACCCTTTTACTCTGTCACTGTGCAAATTGAAATCTTTGATGAATAAAAATTTTCCTTACGTTGTACACAAACAAGCTTTTCCTTGATAACAGCTGCCCCTTACTTAATTGTAATCTTCATTAGAAGCAGCACTCTAAAGCGCTAACCAAATCCTCGGATTTTCCTCGAAAGGTCTAGGAACGTCAAGAGCCAATTAAACTATCATGTCAATGAGCCAAGTGTGATGGCATTGCTAGACATTATATAAGAGGACTGTCAAACAATAAACCCCATCAAGTTTTTCCATCTGCTTATCTTTATGTCTGAGAAGCAAAACAGAGGTCTTGTCTGCTATGCAACAATTTAGTCATGATAACAACAAATTTTTTTTCTACTCGTTTCCAGCATGTATTTTTCATGCGCCATAGCTGAAACCCAAGAGAATGACTGATGTTTAAATCCTCGTAAATGGATATGACAACATTATCCTTTCCCTTAATTGGAAACAGGTCACTCTAATGGGTGTCTATGACAGAAGAGGATACAATTTTACTCTGGCTGAGCTTTCACATTTGGAAAAAGCATTGCAGAAAAATTATACTCCTACATATGAAATGGAATTTCTGAAGATAAGCTTCTAAACAGGTGACAAACCTGTCACCAAAGTTGACAGTGACAATTCAAAAAAAAAAAAAAGAAAACACTAAAAACTAGCCCAGTAATACAAGATTTAGCCAGAGACATTAGACGTTTTTATTAGTTCTAGCTCATCCAGACTCCTACAAAGTTACCAACCACCACGCCATCCAAGCTTTTCCACAGAATGAGACAAAGATAAAACAGGGATGCAGGCAGCAGGTGCTCTCCCTTGTGGCTAGGACACCCATCAGTGGTAAAACAAAACTTCTGTTTGAACCATGATAGGAAATGTATACATAGTCCATTATTTCAACTAAGTAATTAGTTTAGCTTCACTCTTTCCCTGGATATTACGTTAGTTGGCTCCCAGTTGCCCATGTGAGCCTTTTAATGTTGTAGAGCAGGAAAGGAAAAAATACTTTGTAGCAGCAGGAAGATGTGATTATAAAACAGCTCAAATTGGCAGAAGACATCATGAGGGAATGTGAAAAAAAAAAAAAAAAGAAAAAGAAAGAAAAAAAAGAAAAAAAACAATAACTGAGCAGATTAAGTTGTCTGTTTCCTTCATGCATAACTTTCATTTACACTAAATGTTTATAGCTTGGAAACTGTATTTAAAAAATATAATAATAATTAAAAAAAAAAAAACACAAACACATCATTAAGATTATCATCTGAGCTTAAGTAATGGGTGACAAGTACAGCACCATAAACATATACCAAAACACCACTAACATCTGCAGTCAGTATTACACTAGTGTAGTCTTTGGAAGGTAGTTGGTAGATAACACTTTGGGCATCTTCACAGCACTCAAAAATTCCAGGAGGGTTTTGAAATACTATCTGTCACTAGGAACAGTCTGTAAATAGACATTTGCTTTAATCCGGTAGCATTTTAACATACTGGTGTACAAGTTGAACAACTATAATAGAGGTCTTATTTTAAAAAGCATTTTCAAATTCTTTTTTGACCAGTTGGCACGGTCAAACTACGTGAAACCTAAAAATTGTTAGCTTTGATAACTACAAAAGCTTCCTCGAGAAAGGAAGTTTATATAGCAGGAAAGGAACCTCTGTCACAACCCTTGCATTAATCTCAAGTGACCTCTTCCACACTCCTGTTTGTGACCAGTCACTAGCAAATCCTGAAAAAAAATATGCTGTAAACTGCAGCAAACTTAACATTGAAACAGAAGCAATACAAATTGAAATTTTTCCATGTCTAAATTCAAATACTCAGGCACCCCCAAAGCATTGCACCAGAGGTGTTTGCAAAAATCATGATTACAGAAGTGAAAACATGCTTTTGCATATCAGTTTCATTACAAGTATTACTGCACGTTTGACTAACCTACAAGTAGTGCTGTCCAGCAGAAAGTGTTTGCTGCACCTTTGCATTGGCTGTCACATGTTAGAAAAAGACAGTTATTCTCCCAGAGAACTTTAAACCTATGAAATTTTGCTTTTATCTTGTTTAGCCGAGAAAGGAAATTAATCATTAAAAGCAGAAAATAGTGAATGAAAAATAAATAAATAAATAAAATAAGGAAACATCACTCTGCAACCTAGATATTTTAAAAAGATGATATACTTGTGAAAGCACATTGAAGGGTGCTTGTGTCTGAAGTTAAGGAATCACAATCAGCAAGCTAGTAGCCACATAAAAACTATGTTTTTCAACAGAGACATTACTGACAATTCAGTTCAGAAGAAACTGTTGCAGGTTAGCATCTCTGGAAATCAGAACATAGAGGCAACTGGTTATGCCCTGGGATCCTATCTTTAGTGACCCAAATTGCTAAAGCATTTCCTAATTAATTTCTTTCAATTCAAATAAATATCACTAAAAAACAAAACAAAACACACCAACAATGATAGAGCCACAGTCCACAGATATTAGTCAATATTAACAGTACATCGCATGTGGAAAACTAGAAATTAGACTCCAAACATGAAAAACATTTTCATCTATTTTCAAAATTTAAAGTGCTCATTTGTTTTTTAGTTTCTGAGCCTAAAGATCTTACAGGTTTTTTGCACAGGTGTAAGGACAAGAAACTTCCTGTGTTTTTAATTAAAAAACTGGGATTCTGTAGATAACACCAATTCCAGAAGCTGGTAATTTAAGAGAACACAAGGTATTGTAAGAATCGTAATAACAACTGATAATGCTTTTAAATACGCGTCTTCTTCAAAAGGGATTTATCAAGAAGCTACGCCTATGGGTGTATCATGGCCCTAATCCACCCGTTACTTCATTCGCAATGCCTCTCAGCCCTTGGAAAGCTCCTTATCACCAGGACAGATGGACATGGGGCATCTTCTGGATTTTACAGTGATCCCAGTATAACTTCGTCAGCCAAGCACTGTGGCTGCCTTCCCATGGAGATGACCCAAAGCACGCTTTCAGTTTTCAGGGTTACACTTACTGTCACAACATACCAGGGATCATTCCCTGGGGAAAATGCACCATGCCTCCTGGTTCAAGCAGTTTTAAGCAGGGAAAAGAAAAAAAGGGATCTTTTCATCTCTCTGTATCACCTTACTTTCAGTCATGCAAAGCTGTGAGCTGGCACATCACTGTCTACTACTAATTGAGTACCAGGAGCATCTAAACAAAATAAATACGCTCGGATTGGGATATGCTAAGGCAAGTCCTACGCAGGCATCACCGCAGTAAGGGGATTCCACTAGGACACAGGGGTTCTGGCTGCCCTCTCGCCACCCAGAAGAGGGATCAGAATCAGCCCTGGCCTGCTTCAGGCATTCAGGACATGTCATATTGTTTCTTCTCTGTTATTTTGTACGCTGCTATGGTAGCCGTTGCATGTTGGCCAAAAGCTCGTACATGATGCAGAGCTCGCCCCCTATATCTCACACAAGTTCATGTAAATAAGCAAAGCTAAGATGGATGAAAATGTTGTTATATGCAAAAAGTGTGGGGTATACATAAGAGAAGTAGCTGAGAATCTGGGGTAAAAGGAAAAAAAAATTACAAATTATTTCTTAAAGAAACTCAGATAAGGGGAAAGGAGAACATAGTGAGAAACCATGTTATGTACCTACAACGTTCCTTCTCCTGATTTTCTCTAGGGAACCTGCTTTTCTCTAGGGAACCTGCTTTGGCAGGGGGGTTGGACCCAATGATCCCTTGAGGTCCTTTCCAACCCCTACAATTCTGTGATTCTCACCTGATTCTGCAGGAATTTTTCATGGTATAGAGGGCTGGGTACCTTTGAATACTCCTGATGGACTTAATTCTATTTCCTCAACCTTGAGAATGGTTTCTGTGCTTCAGGCTTCAACATAAACTAAAATAACTTCACATACATATGTGCTTTACAGAGACATTGCAGTTTGCAGTTACATTAAGATAGGAGGTGCTGTATAAATACTGGATATGTTTTCATACTCAAGAGTACCATGATTATTTAGAATAACCTGTTTCACACCTAAAAGTAAAATTCTTCTGCACTGAGTTTTCTTGCATTATTACACGGGCTCACTTATTTATATGCAAGATTGTTCACTTTTTAACAGTAAAAAAAAAATATAAAGCCCTGAAAGACATCACAGATTTTTATACAAGGTGGAAAGATTTCCCAAAAATGGGGATAAAGATATACCTCAAGGATTGAGTATGACCTCCAAAGCTGGACAGTGGCTATTCCTTCCCAATATAGTAATAGCAGACTCTTCCTAAATGAATATGAAATTACACAATATGAAATTACACATAGCAGCTAAGTGCTTTAGAGATGTCCATCCATATTTGATAGATCAAGCAGACTGAGGTAATACACTGCTGTAATACCAAATTCCAATTTTGATGTAAAACTCAGCATCATTCTTACTGACCTTCACATTAACTCTGACAACTAGGATTACTGTGTGGTCCGCATGATGTTACGTTTGAAATTACAAGATGACAAACTTTCTCTGAATCACTTTTTCCTTTTCATTTGAATAAATACACATGAAGAGTATTTATCCTGTAATCTACAGCAAACAACTCTCTAAGTAGTTCAAACAAATACAAGCAAAACAGTGTTAGATGTAGCACCCTTGTATTTTCTTAAAAATATGAAGCAGTCATCATGTTGTATATTAAAAATAGGCCCTCTTTTAACAAAAATGTGAGTATATATGGGAGAACTTGAGTAGAATTGATTCATAATTGGTTTTATCTTATTCTTCATTGTTTGTAAAATATACCAAATGTCAGTTTTAGGGAGGTAACAAATAAATACCTGAGGTCTATCTGTGGTCTTGTGAAACAATGGTGATGGGGACACTACAAATAGGGGAATTGACAGGTGTTCAAACTTGTCGGTAAGGCAAGATCAGGCCCCAGGCATGGGTCTGACCTTACTCCCTTTGAAAATAATGTAAATTTTACCACTAGATTCAAAGTGCTGAAATGAACTCTGAAACTCTTGACTTTGTATCTTGATGGCACATACCCAGTATGTCCTGAATAATTAGATCTTTCAACTGGCAATAAAATCTGAAAATGGTTCTGAGAATAGGGCAGTGCCAAGCAGGTAACTCTTAATAATGGAGATTTAATTGCTGCCAAGAGTCTCCAAAGACTTGAAAAGCACAAGGCATGACAAAGAAATAAACTGGTTTTATTACAGGACAAAACCACACTAGAGTGCGAACAATCCACATCTTACCCATAGGCTGAGTTGAGCATAAGCTCAAAAGCAGACAAGAAAAAATAGCAGATGTTTGGTAAGGGCAATCAAAACAAAGCAGCAGAATTTAAAAAAGGCATAAGCGGAGACAAAATACTCTCAACATTTTTTTTTTGACTTTCAAAAATCCTAATTGCAACTAAAAGGGCTGTAAAATATAGCTGCTAAACTACAGATCATGAGCGGCTTTTACAGACGTAAGTGAGGCAAGAAACAGCCCATTTATTTGCTATAATTAAAACCTTCTTCTATCTTATTGTACATGTAGCTCCCCAAATACTTGGAATATCTGTTGATGACAAATGCAAAAAATACATTCTGAAGCAAGACAGCAGGCTTATTAACTTGGCTTCAGAAATTAACACCAGAAATGTAGCAGCTACATGCTGCTCATAAACCAAAATCATGAAAGAAAGTGTATGCATGAATGTTGTACACGGAAACTCTTGAAACTGCAAAACAAACAAACAAAGTTTCCAGTCACAGCGGAGCCCAGCACACGTTCCCTAGATAATCTGAAATTTGATGAAGGCAGGTGCACTTGGTCTCGGCAACACACCTCTGGGTCTCAGTATCTATCATGACTGTTATAACTGCACACCAGTTGAGCGTGTTCATCCCTACCAAACTGTCTTAGGAAAACTGGCAGCCTTACCGCTGACAAATACAATTAAGTCTGTATCACTCCTGGAATTGAGAACTACTTTTGCTGCCTCTTCACACCACTGCTTTCTACATGCTTCTCTAGGAAAGAGCCCTTGCTCATAGTGGGATGCGTGTGAGAAGAACAAGCAGTTGAACATCACCAGCAGTCAGGAACAGTCTCTTCTGGTTTAGACATTGGAACGCACAGCGAAAAGGAGTAACTTTCCAAGTTCAAACGCCCGCATCACTTTCACAATTTGTCCCCGCGGTCTGAACAGAGCTGCCTGTTTAAAATGACCAACGCTAGCCCTTGGGGAGCACCAGCAGGCTCCCTCTCCGCCCGCGGAGCGCCTCCCAGCCGCTCGGGCAGCGCATCCCCCCGGCGGGCAGCGCATCCCCCTGGCGCTCAGCCCCGGGGCTCCGCCGACCCGGTGCCGCCGTCCCACGGCCGGGGACACGCCGGCTACCCCTGGAACCGGGACCAGAACCGGGACCAGGACCGCGGACCGAGGCGTCCCCATCCCCGCTCCGCGGGCATGCGTCGGGCGCGGGCTCCTACCTTGTTCGAGGCCATTTCGCTGACGGAGTGCCTGGTCTGCAGGGTCTCCAGCTGGTCCAGGCACCAGTCCAGTTCCTCCAGGGTCTCACTGGCCAGCTTTTGGTAGGCCTCCTCTGCGAAGAGATAGGGAAAGGCGTACTCAGTCCTCAAGCGCTTCACGGGGCTAACAGCGAGCTGCAGCGCGCCCATCCTGCCGCGGCCGCCCGCTCCCCGCTGCCCGGTGCCGGCACATGGATGCTGCTCCTTCATATTGCCACGGCCGCCGCCCGGCTCCGCTCCCCCTCGGGGCCCGGAGCCCCCGCTGCGCTGCGGCCGGCGGCAGCGGCGTGAGCCGGGCAGAGAGCACAAACTTCCCCGCTCCGCCCCGTATCGCGCCGGGGACGCGTGTGCCGCCCGCAGCACCGCCTCCCGGGGCCGTGCGCGGAGCTCCGCGGCCGCTCAGCGGCCGCCCCGTCCCGCCCCGTCCCGCCCCGTCCCGGCACGGAGGCAGCCCCCGGCCGCAGCCCCGGCCCCCGGCCCGGCGGCGGGGAGGCGCAGGCAGGGCTCTGAATCAGCGCCGCTTCCTGTTTTCCTCGGTCCGCCGACGGGACCCGGCTGCCCGAGGGGACCCCCGCCCCGGCCCCGTCCCAAAAGGGCGCCTGGCCGGAGCAGCCAGCTGCCAGGGCTCAGGTACTGCAGGGATATTTGCTCCAGCCTCGCAGCCCGCGTGTATCCGTGCGTGTGTGTGCACACAAAGAGTTAGATACTCTTATCTAACGCACGTTGGCCCTAAGTGAAAAAAAAAAGGATGGTGAAAGTTTTGGACAGGGACTCCACGCGCGAAACGGACCCTCGGTAACGTTTCGATCACGATTGCCCTACGGTGCCTGGCCTAAACCTTGCAGAAGTGACCCGCACGCAGGGAAAGATGTTCCCTTATCAGCTGCAGGAGATCTGTCGGTATGCAACTAATTACAGAAAAATAATCCAGTGTCTAGGGGTGCAATCTCCCCTACACAGCCTTTTTTTTTTTTTTTTTTTTTCTTTTTTCTTTTTTCTTAAATATATCTAGGGAAAATGCTGCTCTGCACTGAACTGAGAGCTGGGTGCGTTTTAGCCCAGGCATGCTGTCTTCGCACGCACTGTATCTGAAACATCAAGTTTTGAAACTCCTGGCACGCATGGTTCTGGATCAGTTACATGCAAATGTAACTCCGCAGTAGAGAAATGTTTGTTCAGTGGGCTTGTTATTCCCATCTAAAACATCTCCATCGACTTGTTCCACACAAAAATAACTTTTTCTTTCTTTTTTTTTTTTTTTCAAAATATCAGACACAAAAAATCAGGTAAGCAAATTAACTAAAACTCCTTTTACAGTAATAAATTCCAGCATGGGCTAGTGCCAAATAGCTCAGTGCTTTACTGTTCAACATCCAGGATACCAGATTCATATTTTTTTACATTTCAGAGCACATGCTCCAGACCTTTGGGTTCCCTCAAAGCTGTTAAACCTTGTATAATTATGGACTAGTTCAAAAACACTCTAGAATTTTGAATAATGTCCATTTCCATTTGGCAGAAGGCAAAAACCAAGAACAATTTTGGATTGAGATTAATTGGCAAAAGTGCTTAAAGGAAATGTTGCAGTGCTTGCCCACATCAGGATTAATCTGTCACCTCAACAAACACAACACTTAAAGGCAGTCACCAAAACTGATTCTCACTGAATTGTAGATACTGTGTTTCAAACATGTCATGCTTACTATGCACACTGTATCTGATCCCCCCAAAAATCCCCTGGTAAATAAAGTCAGGATTTCCCAGACTATTTAGCCATCAGAAGAGAATCTGTGGCCTGCTGTAATGCAGCAGGCATCACAGCTCACTAGCTTCGTACATTATTTTTAAAGAGTGGCAACTGCAGCTAATTCTTGGAGGTGGCTGGTATTGACCTCATACTGTAGATTCCATCGAGATACATACTAGAAATAGAAATCACTTTGTTTATAATATGTTTGTAATAGTATGTTGTGTTAAATGCTTTTGATGAAGCAGAAGAGGAGGTTAACATATGCATAGTTATCTGATGACCTTTACAATGATTTCATCGCGGATAACACGCATAATGAAGTGAGGTAAAATGAATCTGTGCAATGCTGTGTTGTTGCTAGCCTGCAGCCTGCCCTTCAGCAGTTCTTGAAAATCAGGTATTGGGAAACTCATGTTTTTCTTCAAAACTAAGCATCATCCTTTCTAATACTTTACAACTAAAAGTGTGAGATTTTTCCGAGAAGTATGAAAACAACAAAATAAACTTGCAGGATGCCATATTTAGGTAAAAGTAACAAAACACTCTGTTATTTTCAAACTTGAACTTCTTGTTATCCATGTAGCAATGATTTATACTTCCAACAGCACCTTACATTTCCAAATCTTTACCTCCTACCCACCTTCCCAGTATATCTTAGCACACATTAGAGAACAGAATACATCACCCACAAGCAAGTTCCATCCTCCTGTTGCTGACTCCCACATTCAAGAATGGGAATGGGGTGCAGTGAGGACCCCAGCTGCCCAATCTGACTTAGGAAACTTCTGATGGCCAATGTTTGCCTAAATACCACCAGAAAGACCTGCTGGACTCAGCACAAGCTCTCAGATTGCAGAACCATCAGGTTAGCTCCTTAAACTTAAATGGAAATCAAAGGAACTCTAAACAATGACAAAGTCCTCATCAAGCAAACATCCCCCGCTGCTCCAGCAGTTCTGAAGAGGAGAACTATAAGGGAAGCTTTTCTAAACAGTCCTGAAGCTATAATTGTGGCCCACACTGTTGTTACACAAAGTGGTGGAAAATGTTGTCTAGGTTAACAGGTTTCCAAGTATAACACCTCATCACCACTGCACTAATATATATACATACACATATATATATCAGCCATGCAGTTGTGACTGCCTCACAACACTGTTTCTGACCTCCGTCTTATCTCTAGAGTAGCACCCTGAAATTCCCAACTAGGACTCATGCACTGATCAGTTTTCTGGCATAAGCACCAGACCAAGCTTTAACTTTTGTAAATCAGAGTTTTTTTGACATTTAAAAAGTTCTTTTTTATAACTTATTAGGGCTTAACAGCAGCGTTTAACACCAGTTGTTTTAAAAATTTGCATGCTGCTTCTTGTATGCTTTTCGAAAAAAAGGAAGTGACAGCAAACATTCTCTTCACAGTTCACAGATTAATACAAACAATCCCACCACATGTAGCTTTCAGTGTGGTACATAGAAAAAATAAATAAAAAAATCAAAGGCTAGCAAGATGAAAAAGCTCAGACATAAGCATTTGATACTGCACAAGTTTTTTGTTTTTTTTTTTTAAAGGATGTTCTACTGACTGTTTTTGTAAAATACTTGATTCTTAGCACAGCTCCTAATGAAACACCAGAAATAGCTGTGCTTTTATCTGCACCCTTCTTTGGGAACAACTTTTGTTGAAAAATTTCAAAGGGGAAAATTACCATATTACAATAATTAGGAATTATGTCCTCTTAATTAAATGGTTTGTCGTGATTTTCTTATACAGTGTCCTAGTATTCCTAGAGGACAAAAAGCAATACTATTCTTTTCTACGAAGTGTACTTACACTAACCTTTTCAGTACTTCAAGCAATTTTAGCACAGCAGAAGGAAAAGGTAAGTACAGGTTCTTCATTGTTGTCTAATCAGTCAAGACTGTGTGATGCGAAGAGCCTAGAAAAGAGTTGACTCAGCAAGCACACAGTGCAGGGCTCTGGCCACTGTGTTGCCTTAAAATGGGAGTGCCTTGGAGGCAAGATATGGTCACAGAAAAGCAGTGCTATGCTCCAGATGGGCTCAACATGTGTATTGTCTTTTGAGGATGCTGGCAAGTGGAAGAAGCTCTGGAAACCCCTAGGCTACTCTAAATAAAGACGAGCTGAATATCTACTGTGAGACTCAGACCCTGGTCATCTTCTGAGTTTTCTGACCACCTTCACGATTTTCCGCGTAGCATAAGATTGAAGTTTGGAGCAACAGAATCAGTGGGCCAAGAGCTGCAGTTTCTCTTAATACTACAGCATTTCAAAAAATCTTCTGTGGCTCAAATTACTATTATTATTTTCTGTAAATGAGGATGCTAGTACTTAACTTAACTGATGGCTTATATATTCAAGTGACTTCAACACTGTAGTCAACGTTGGCACCTTCTACTATACATAGCCATATTAACATTGATTCAGCACAGAAACTGCATCCATTTTCTTAGTCACCCATTTCACAACTGAAAAAAAATTATTTAGGTATTACTGAGAAATAAGTATTGTGACTCAAAAGGCTTTCTTTGTGGACTGTTCACATCTCATACTGTTGATAAAATGAAATTATGAAGGATATTTTTGTTTAGCATCTAGAAATCTGGTAATATTTCCTACCCCCCCCCCCCCCAATCATAAGCAAAACAAAATACTCTTGACCAGATTTTGGAGTGAGCGTCTGGGTAGACTACTCAGCTGCAGCGGTTTTCTCAAAAGCTTTTTTGATGGTTCCACTCTGAACGCTCACTTTCTTCCGTGCCAGGAATCTCTCCAAGTTTCCATTCTAGTGAAGAAAAATCCTTTATACCAGTTAGTGGCCTCATGCATGGACAGACTGTGTGTTGATGACCAGGACTAGTCTTCTTTCAGACTGTGATGATCAGTAGGGCTTTCCCAATAAACTGCTTTACACCATGTCACTAGCTTTAGCCTTAGGCTATGGAAACCATCCTATCTCCCTGAACAGAAAATGCTGTAACTTCCATGAAATATTAGGAGCAAAATGTTAAAGTCCAGTTATGCACAACTTGTCAAAATATTAAATTATTTCTATATTATATGTATATTTAAAAAAATGACCATATAGAGAAATACAGATACAAAACACACATCAAATGAGGACCTAAAGGAAGCACACTACTATTTTCACAGGGGGAAAAAATGGCTCGCTAACCAACATTTTGTATTTCTCTCATGGTCTCAGAGAACTCTATGTATGCCATATAACAATCTCTTTATAACTTACATATGCATATTTCAGGGACAAAGGTAGGAGCAACATACTTACACTCTTACAAAACCAGATAACAGAAAGGCTGTGGACATCTAGGAAGAAGTTACCAGTCTCTTGAAACAGATCAATTTTAGTTAGTTCAGAGTAATTAAGGCACTGACTCCTAAAAATTTGGAAGAACTACATAATTAGACTCTCACTATGTAGTGTAGTTTCACTACATGGGGTGTTACTTTTGGTGGCTCCTCTATGGTGTTCCCCCCCTTTTTTTTTCTATTAAATATTTGGTCTACTTCTTGGAAGACGCTCTGGAATGAAGTCACTCATACAGATATAAATTGTTGTGAAGTCTAGAAGTATGCCTGCATTAAGTATTTGCAAATTCATCTGAATAGTCTTGCAATGCCACAGTAGTACAGCAGACTATCAGAAAAACATTCTTCCGTTGAAGACAAGCAGAAAAACATAGGTTCAATACATGCAGCATATTTAAATGATTTACTGCTTTAATGACACAATGGGTCAAAATGTTTGCAGTGTGAATGTTTGTTGCAGCTCTTTACTCTTATCAAAAATCCCATAAGGTCAAACAAACTTCTGCTACCACACATTCCTACCCAATGCTCTTCTCCCTTCTGGCTGCTTTTGGCAAAGGATCAGCAGGTTCCTGCTAGTAGGTCGAGTACATTCCTACAGTTCTTCGCTGTCCATAAGAACCTGCCAGAAGGACCTCATTTGTTCACTGGCAAAAGAAGTAAATTCTCCTGTAAAGCAACCAACTTTGTTCAAAATAAAGAAAAAGAGGAAAGTTTGTCTGAGGTTTTCAAGTAGTACTACAGCAAAATGTCATCTGCTTACATTTTTATCACTTTCTTTTTATGAACAACCTGCATTTTGAGGAAAAGCATGTACCTTTTAAAACCTTTTATTTTTCCAAACAGTTGTAGTTGGTTAGATTCTGAGACTCTTGGACAAGGAGTCCAATACTGGGTTCATTGTTCAAGCTGCTTTGATATCCTATTTATATCATACAAAATTCTAGGTGCTAGGATGTATCCTGAAGATAAGTTTCCCCTGCAGATGTAAAATATTTGGTATCTGAGTAGGATACTGCTGTTCTTTCAGCATGAGAGGAGTCACACATTTTCAAAGTAGAACAAAATTAAATTAACAGTCAAGAAAATAAAAGCCATTTTGGCAAAAAGTTGGTGGTTCAAATAGTTACACTTTCATGTTTGCTGTTCTATAGTAGTGTCTGATCCTACTAGAAGAGATCAAAGGACATTACATTGTCCCCATCAGCATTTTGCTGAAGAGCTCAGCTGTTATATATGCTCGGCACTTGGATGAAAGTAACAAGAAATACAAATCACTAAATTTGTGTATGGAGAACTTTAGTGTTAAAAAGACCTACTAACAATTTTGATTTCCTACTTTCTTAGAACATATGATCAGAAAACACACACACACACACACACACACACAAAAATGCTTGAGTTTTTTAAAAAACAAACAAAACCAACAGCTCGTATAAGCCATTAGAAACCACAGACTTCACTTTTAAGCAGATTACTGATGGTTTTGTCTGAGATGCCAATAACTGCAAGACCCAGAAACTCTGTTTTGTCATAAAATTTTTATTACCAATTGAAACTTTTTCAGACTGAGAGGAAATTTGTAAACTGGGAATTCCATCTGCGAAAGAATTTCAGGATCCCTGTTTGTTTTTCAAAGGAAAGTTCCTCAAAAACTTTACAAATGCCTATTCAGAAATTACCACAGAATAAAATAAAAATAAAGATATCTGTAAGTACCAGAACTAGCAGTTTGTTTTCCTAAGCTTTTGTGTCTCCTGGTTGATTTGAGTTTTGAACTTAACAACACCTAATGGTGCAGCCTGAGCTAACACAATATTAAAACTTATAGATGCCCAAGTTTAGAAAAAGTTTCAGCTGGACTTTGCCAAAGAAACATCAATAGAATTCCTGGTGTCTGATAAAATGGGAAAGCTGAGTGAAAGCTTTCTAAGAACTGAGGCATTCATATTGGCTCTTTTCCATCTAGTCTCTGGCATCTAACAAGAAGTATGCTCAAATTAGACTATTTTTCTTAAAAGAAAGTGTTAATAAGTGTCCTTTATAGTTGTCCATTTTCATGTTGCACTAAATGAATTTAACAAATCACCACCTCACTTCTAGACTTAGCTAACAGCAGTTAATGATTTCAGAAGTTAATACTTCCCTTTTTCTAAGGAAAACACCCCAAAAATATCCTAGTGTGTTCCTAGTGTTAATTCTAATTTGAAACAGATTTGCACAGTATTGATAAGATAAACTAAATGAACTGATGGCAAAGGAGAGCAGCTGGAGACCAGTCTTTATCAGGTCATTGTGGGGCCCTGGAGATGTAAGAGAAAGGAAACCTCCAAGTCTTGCGTCAGTTAGGCAGCAGGAAGCCTTCTCTCTTTTCAGCAAAGCAAATTGGGAATTAGGAGAAGGTGCAACTTCATTCAGCTTCACTGCTGAAAGCATCAGAAAGGGCAGTAGCAGGGATCAATTTTCCACCTTTCCTTTAATGAAACTGTTCTCATTCCCTTCACATGCCATTAGCTGGGCTGTATTTACATGGGACAAAGCGTTACGCTTCTGCACTCTTCAACTAACCAAGAAAACATGCAATGTATCTCTTTAACTTCAATATTTATTTTGTTCATAAAGCTTCTCTCTTGGGTCAAGTGATGTCTGAATAAGCATTCGGGCTAGCAGTATGCTTCGTATCAGTGGACTCCGGTGCACTACTAAAGATAATAGAAAAACCTGAAGTTCCTGTCTGAATGGATACTCTTGGTGAATGAGTATGTGCTAAATCAGACCCTTACTAACATCTGCAGGTCATCTATTGCACCTCCTGTCTTCTATAAAACTCCAATTCTAACAGAACCTTTACTGTTATCTTGAATGTTTTTATCTCTTTTGTTTTAGTGTCATTGCTTGATAATATATTAAAATGTTCTAAAAGTAGTGCTCATGAGCCTCATTCAGGATTAGATCTCATTTATATAACAGGTGGTGCAAAGCCTTCAAGCCTGTGGGTCCTCTCCCATGATTTTTAAAACATAACCTCACTTCCTATTTATGCTGTTTACTAAGCAAATACTGTTCCCATCCATTTGATTATTTGCTTTTGTGGAGGAACACAAATAATCCTCTGAAAGTCAGATGCACAAAACTTTTATTACGTTTGTGTCATCAGTAAGAAACTTACGGTTTAAACTGAATGAACTATGTTAGTCATGCAGTTTCTTTACACTGGACAATGAGTAAGTCATTCTTTCTGCTACATTTCTGTGTCATATTGTCTCAGGAAATTATCCCAGAGTCTACCAGCCCTCTAGCTGACATTGTAAGTAACAGTCACTGTTACTGCTGCCGCGAAAAGGCCAGGCTGGGAGAGGGTTTGTTTTGGATGATAGGTATGCAACGGATAAACGTCATCCAGCAAAACCACAAGACAGCTCAACCTGCTCCTCCATGCGTCAAGTTGAAAACTCGACAAACACTGTGTCAGTCTTTCCCTTACAGCAAATTTCAGCTCTTTCACAATATTCATTAACAGTTCATTTCCCTGAAACCCACAGAATGATTTTTTTCCCCTTATATTTTCTTTTAGTTAAAGCCCTGAGCCAAATGTTTAACATTGATTTAAGTGGTGCCACACTCTTTCATATTAACTGATGATCTCTGCTTCTAACTTTTAGGTAGATGAAGTAAAAGAGATCAAAAGCAGGGTAATAAATAAAAGGTGAAGGAAAGATACATTACTGTAATTATTCGTCTACCTCATTCTGGAGCTCGTGTATTGAGGAAGATTGCCCAACACTTTATTTTCTCCTTCCATGAGTACAGATCCAAATTAAAAGTGATGGGAAACTTTTTTTTCCACAACATAAAATTTTTGAGATTTAAAACCAACCAAACAAACAAAAAACACCAACAACTATCTATATATTCTGCTCTACAGAAGGGTGACACCTAACTGGTTCAAAGTTTGTTTGTTTGTTTGTTCCTGAAATGCAATAATATAAAATCTTACCCTAAAATAGCTAACAGCCTGGTTATTATGCAACTCTCTTGGAACAAACAGGGCTAAAATTTTTTTACTACATTTTCCCACTTCCTGTACAAGCATCCTAAATGCAGGGTTGTTTACTATTTTCAAGGCTGGTCTCTCAATTTTTTTTTCTGCTGAAGTTCTTCTGATATGGATACACAATAAAGAGGAAGCTTTTACCCTCCTAGCCCTGCAAATGATCAGTATCTCTGTGGCTCAAAGCTTTATTTATTTATACAAAGTGAAGCAGCTCTAAGAAGAGATACTGAGATGCACACCACAACTGCTTTGTCTGAGATTCTTCCCCAACAGCCAGGCTGTGGAGGTACTTCAGTCTGAAAATGCCCTTGTATTGCTCTTCTCATAATGCCATCTAAGAGAGATAAGACATTTTTCTAAGTGATGCTGGTACAGTTCCAAAAATTTTTGAGTGGGTTTGAAAATTATTATTTTCTAACAAGGAACAAGAGCAAGATTTCTGAACCTCTGAAGGTAATCAGCTAAATTTGGCTAATGGGTCTGGGATCTTACCAGAGGTAATTGTGACAGGTTTGATAGTGCTGACTGGGGCTCAGGTGCAAATTTGTCTGGCGAATGAAGGAGCCTTAACAAGATCGCTAATCCTCATCAGTGCTGCAAAAGGAAACTTGGCATAGTAAAGAATCAAACACATGTTTCCCGAAATGTTTGATTTCCTAACAGCAAGGAAGAGCACTGTGGAATCAAGATCTGTACTTCATGACTGAATTCATCAATAAAAGCACATTGTCCATAATCCTAGGACAATCATGTAAACAAAAAGCCAATTTCATCATGTTAACAGGTTATCTTCCTATTTTTTCTTTGAAACACACGGTTTGATTTATATATATATATATATATATATTGTTTTGTTATATATATATACATAACATTATATATGTATTATATATGTATATGTATTATATATATATAAAATATCCCTAAAATATATACATATATTTTTAGGGATATCTTTTACCAGATGAGCTAGAGCTGCCCCAGTTTCAAAGCATCACTTCTATAAGAGGTTCTCATCTACACGGGTTTCAAATAAAATACTGGAACATACCTACAGAAACACAAAGAACTGTTTTTTCACTATGAGTTACCTCTTTCTTCTTTGTATACAAACCTGTATCTAGACCCTATAGATGTGCCCCAATGTCCTACACACTCTCTCTTCTGGAATACAAAACTAAGCATAAATGCATTGTCCTCAGAGCTAAGTGCAGAATCACTAAAATTCTGCAGCTCAAGGTGTGAATATGATGGCAGCAGGAAGGTAAGAGAGTAATCAGTTTTCCATGCCTCGTAGATTTGGTAAAAGTAATACATGATTTTCTGCCAGCAGGGAAGGTTTCATAGTTTCAAAGTGAATGTCTTCTATTAAATGCTGTGAGTGAAAAAACTGTTGTTGTTGTTGTTGTTGTTGTTGTTTTCCTAATTCAGATGTAGTCTACATGTTTTATGCTGTTCCAACAACTTTGTACTAATAACCTCTCTGAAAGGATAAGTATTTGCCAATAATTAAAGATATTTTCCCATCAGTAATTTATTGGTAAATTTATAATTTTGTACATTTACATAACAACATCTGTAAACATTTACTACACCAAGCTTGACCTTAATGAACACTGCTTCTGACTGAAAGTCAAAAAAGAATCAAACAGGATAGCTGCTGGTTGCCTAGGGCCTTGACAGTCTGGACTGCTGCACTTCTTGGTGAGTCCTTGACAGTAGTGCTGAGCATCTTTCTTGATTTTAATTTTAAAGTAACTTGGAAAGGCCATTATTACATTTTGAAAGAAGAGGAAATTGCATTTCTTTTAAAGTAAATAATGACAGTGATGAATCTAATAAGAACTGTAATACAGTACCCTGCTCTCACGGTACAAGACTGGATTAACAAACCATATCTACATTATATCCGTTCAGATCATTTTGCTCAACACTGACACAGAGGAGTGGCAGCATGCCATTTACAGATTCTGATAACAAGAAGCTGTATAGACTACAGCAACTGCTTGAAACTACAAAAGCTATTTAGACATGAAAGGTTTTCCAGCAGCAAGCCAGTCACATCTACAAACACCCTCATATTTTAAACTGCCAGCCATGTAACAGACTACTAACTACCACGGCATAGTGTTGACTTAGAGAAACGGACACCAACCACCAACTTAGCAGCACCTTCAACCATTGTATGTCACTGAATGTGCCATGTCAGTATAGCCAAACATGACTCTACATTTCCTTTGAGACCTGACATGTGCAGAGCTTCTGGTAAAATGGATTTGTTCTGCTTAGCAAAGCTTGCTTAGTCAACACTTAGAACCAGTTTCCAAAGCACTGATTATTTCTTCATAGCATTCTAGGTAATTTTAAATTAACTAGATTAGTGTGTGTAGCTTGATAAAGTAATTGACACTGTGCCTGGGCATACCAGCATTATGTATACATCAGATTTTTTATTATTTTTTTTCCATAATGTATCTAGCAACTTTCCACGTTATGGAAAGATCATTGTGATATATTGCTCAGGTCACAGGAAGTTTAACTACAGATCATTTTCTTTAATTTTGGCTTAGTAACATGAGAATTTTGTAAAACAACATGAAAAAGCATCAGAAAAAAATGGTGCAGCAGACCAATCAAGCATAAGAAATGTTAGTTATTTCAAAACGGACCATCACAAACCTACATTTATTATACTTTAATTGGTATTTTTTTATTTTAATTGTTTGTTCATTAGTTTTAATTTACTAGCATTTCTTATTGTTATTTTATGTATACATAAAATTATTTCTCCTTCCAAAACCTGTATTAAATTACTGTGTGCTTGAACATGGAGCATAGACAAATGTCCTCTACTATCTCTGTCCGTATCTGCTTAGTAGCAGCTCCTTGCTATAAATTACTAATGTGACCACATTGCTTGAAGCAAAAAGAGCTAAGATAGCTCAAGCAGTTTAAATTGTTGATCTAAATTATTTGATTTTGTCTGAACCATATTAGGAAGCACATGCAGAAAACTATTTCACTGCAAGGTAAATTTGGACAGTTTTAGCAGCCTGTAGTAACCTGTGTGACAAGAATCTGAAAAAGGACATCTGCCTGTGGTTTTAAATAGCGATATTTCCCTAAAAGCTCAACCAGAAAACAAAGACCTGTTGTGCTCCTAAGTGTATTTACACTGCTTCGCTTGAGAAGAACTCCATTGGTTACTCTATTTATTCAAATGTTAAACAGAAAAGTAGTTCTCACAAGATGACAAAAAGAATGTTTTGTAACCTTACTACAAAGTTGTTCCTGCAACCCCATAAAATCTCAGACCTGTATACTTTATTGTACATCTATTTATTCAGGAAATACTCAAGAAAAAAGTTATCTCATGCATAATTTATCTATATTGATAAAACAATTCTTGTTTACATTCAAGGCTACATGAAAAAAAAAAAGTGAAAACCTTTTATCTTTCCACCATAATTACTTCTGAAATTCAAAATATCTTTTTGTATCAAAAAACAGCTCTACAATCCAGAAAAAAAAGTACAAAAGAGGAAATGAAACTTTCTGAGAATACATCTTTATACCAGACCTTTGGCTATATTCAAAGACACATACTGTACTACTACAAATGAGTAGAAGGAATTCACAAAGTACTTTTGTTCATGGAGGTCTGCCTACATTTAAATCTTTTGTGCAGTCTGAACCAAACCCAACAGAGGTGTAAACATATCAAGCTTACTAGATTCGGGCAAGTTTCTTGAAAATAAGTCATGAGCTAAAAGGCAAATCTTTATTAAAGTCTCTACTGAGAAACCATACGAAGTGTGTGCTCACTACCTGTAGACTATATAGAAGCTACAAAGGAGAGAAAGGCTATGCTTTGGTAGCGAACACTTCTGTTGGAAGTTGTATCTGTTAGACATGAAGCAATCTATTTATCAGGATTTCCTTAAGAAATCAAACTTTGCTAAGCCTGCTGCTCACGAAAGTACAGAAATACCTCCCTTTTTTTTTTTTGATCTAACATTTTTGTCTAACCATTTCATGCATTTATTTTTTTTTACAATTAGAATTTAGAAAAGTTTTTTTTTCTAATTTTTGCCAAATGAGAGTCCTGAACAATTTTTCTTTTTTTTCCCTTTCTTTATTCCTCATACAAAATTCAGTGCCCAGTTTCAGTACCCTACATGGACATGCCTGCTGCTGTGACAATATTGACTGTGGTGGCAATACACACACAGGAAGGTGCCTGGCTTAGCTCTCAGCTCTCACAAAGACTTCCCTCACAAGAAAGGAAGGTGGTTAGGAGGGAAAGTGATCTTTTTATTTACAACCTGATAAAAAATGGTAAAGGCAAACACAGGAAAATATGGGACCCAGTAGTATCATTGTACAGTCACTTTTATTTCCATGAGAAAAGTAGTTTCTAAGCAGATTAAGTATTTTCTCCATTTTTTCTACATTTAGTGTCAGAAGTGTACAGTCATGTTACAAGACAATTCTTGCAAGCAACACATACAGGCAAATGCAGAAGCTGGCTGTACTTTCTGTACAAAAGTGACTGCCCAAGCCATTTTTGTGGTTAAGAAGAGATGGTATAGCCATTGTTTGAAAAACTGCCTTTATTTTAAACAGCAAAATGAAATACCCAAGTCAAGTTCACTTTTAAGGTAGGAATGAATGGAAATTCTAAAGAATCTTCTCATCTGACAAAAAAAAAAGAAAAAAAAAAAGGAATAAATTGAAAAAAGTACATGTACTTTCAAAATGATTTGTAAAAGGCAGAGAGGAATCACTCTATGTCTCTCCCACCAGTTAATGAGAGGCTGCTGGTGTGAGGTCACTCTCGTCCTTGGCAGCCCTTGCTCCTGTCCCAGAGGTATAACACAAAATAATGCAAAGGGTGTACACATCATGTTTCAGATGATGGATGAAAAATACTTTGCAGAGCATAATATAATGGACAAAGAACATTTAATAGCTAAAAATCAAAGCAGAAGTGGAAAAAAAAACACAATACAACGTAAAAATTTAAACACAGAATTGAACTATAGAAGTAATCTAAAACTTAAAAAAAAAAAAGGAAAATATGAAAATATGAGTAATGGTAATGGTTTTAGTCCATTAACAAAATTCACATGTGGACTTCAATATTTCCAGTGACTGTATTTTAAAATCAAAATAACACTTCTTGAGTTATAGCAACCAACAATATTACCCTGGAAGCAGTTAGGACATTAACAGCTGAATGGAGCAGAATTCCTTTGCATGTTACTGATGAAATCAGCCCACATAAGGGAAACACAAGTTTTCCAAATTTTGCCAGAGAAGAACAGACATTTTACAATACTTTCATTCAACATTCAGCTTATGGAAATTTCCAAGTTAAGATAAAACAAATTTCTAAACTGCAACATGCATCTCATTTATATTTTTGGGGCTTCATTTCATCATTAAACTTGGGCAAAAATGTACTATTGCCGCTGATTGTTTTTTCAGAGGAGGGAGATTGAATAATGTGTAAAAGGAAAGCAATAGTTTAAAATCAACTATTGCATGAATTTCCAGGTAATTTTTAACATGACATACAGAGACAGTGAAAAAAAAAAAAACAAACCACAAAACAAAACAAAAAACCCCACAATGATTATGAAGAATTACCATAGGACAGTTGAATGACATTATTCCTGAAAAGGAACAACTTCCAGTGAGGGTAACCCAAACTCATGGTATCTTTTGGATTGCAAAGGAAGGTCATGCAATACGTGAAGGAAGGAAAGAGAGACCAAGAGTTAAGTGTATTGCTGAAAGAAAGTCTAAGAGGAAGGTCTAATAAAAACATTTCTGCCTGCTTAATCTGTGCTGGGTACTTGTGCTAAAAGTCATTTGAGTCCTGGGTCAGCGTGATCCTGGGCAACCTGCTTGAAGTGTCCCTGCTTTATCAGGGGGGTTGGATGGGACCTACAAAAGTGCCTTCCAACTATTCTGTGATTCTGTAGAAGTTCTTAAAGAAGTATCTGTTGTCAGCATTCATACCAAACTTCCTGTATGATAACAGAGGCAAGCCTCCTGAGGGGATAAAAATGCCAAATACAGCTTATGATAAACATTTTGTTCAATTATTTTCAAAGTAATTGTTGAAGATAATGAAATTCAATTAAGCATATATGAGCTGATTTAAAAGAGAATAAGATTAACTATAAAACAAGAAGAGATACACAACTTGGCCAGATTCCAGAACACAGTGATTTTTCTGAAAAGGTGCAAGTAGAAAAGGGGAAGATGTTCTAAACAGAAAAGCAATTAATACATCATAAAACTTTTCAAAGGGAAAAACACAGCAGTTAAAATCCTGGCTCAAGTGAATTTTGGGGCAAAAGTCCCACTGATTGCAACAGATCAAAATTGCACTGAAGAACCACTCCGTAGAGCAGTCAAGAGTGGTATAAGAAGTGATGAAGAAAAGTGACAAAATGACAGTAATGGTTGTGTTTTCTCTTTTTAGGATTTGAAAATTAGGGTGCTACTATATATGGCAATTTGCACATTAAATGACTTCTATATTTTGCTAGATTTTTTCAGATTGCCAATCACCATGCACCTAGTGTTAGTTCTACTTGGATATAACTCTACTTTTTTCTTCTACGAGTTATTGAAAAGTGACCATTTTAAAGGCTGCTTTGGGAGAACTTCCCTTAAGAAACACAGTGTACAGTGCACATTAGCCTGCAGACTTGATTCTTGTACCATCTGGAAAATGGCACATCGTAACTTTATTGGAAGTTTCAGACTTTTGACATTCAAAACTGATTTCAAAAGGAATGTTTACATAATAAGAACACAATCAACTTAGCAGCAAGCTAATACAAGCAAAGTGGCTGAACCTTCTGCCACAAGAAATACTAAATCAGGCTTTGATTACTAGGTAAACTCTCTTAACCTCTGTGACATAACTAACGTAACACACTAAATCGCATCTTTATCTTAATGGATTTCGTAACCAGTTTTAACCTTAAACACAGAACAGTGTTCACTTTAAATTGCATTTGGTCTGGTGTAACAAAGGGCATTTGCTTTTTTAAGGCAAGAAGAGTGTTTTATATTGATGGGAATAACTCTAACACTATCCTCTAAACCACAGTAAGTCTCTGCAAGGGAAAATATTTTAAAAAAAATAAAGAGCTACATCCTTCTCAACAGGTAGGTACCAGTGATTTTAATAGGTGAACACTAATTTACTGAGTTCAGGATGTGTGCAAGCTTGCATTGTTTACACAAATGTGCTAAAACATGCAAAGACAACTGAATTCAAACTCATGAGTAAAAAGCTAAATAAATATGTCAAATTAGTCAAGGAAACATGACAAGCCACGTTTTCTTGTGAAATTAGACAAGCGGTTGAAGTACTGAAATGTGAAAGACAAAAGTGAATACTTCAAATAACCTGCAAGTTATCTCATAATAAATGCTAGGATGAGCAGCGAGGGCAAAAAGACTACTTCTCTGGCAGCTGCAGCAGTTTGTCTCATCTTAAGTGGGGCTGCACTTCTGAATTAAAAAAAAAATAAAATAAAATAAAAATTAAAGCCATTAGCAGTCTTCATACTATCCTTCCTTTGGGGACATGTGATAATGTAGATCAGACACCCAAACGTGTTAAATATAGCCTTGCAAACCCAGTTCTTTTTGACCTGGCTAAGTTATCACCAGTTTATTGCATGCCTTCATAAACAATGGTGCCAGCACAGATGAGAGGATGGCCTCAGGGTAGGAATGAACAGCTTGGGACAGACGATGGATCTCTTGACATTGGCACTGTGACTAAGGTATGTAGAAGAAACACAATCACAGTGGAACAACCATTCACCAGCAAAATACAAAATTGTTAGAATTTACAAATATCTGTTTTGACTGATAATATCTGAGTGACAATCAGCTCATTTGTGGACCCACCAAAAAAAAAAAAATGTATATACATATATATATATATAGAGAGAGAGAGAGAGAGGGAGTGTGAGCAGGACCTAGCAGTTTAAAGTCTTTGAGCAATTTCTTGAGCATTAGGAGAAATAAACTCTCTCCCATCCCCTGAAGTTGGAGAAAAATATTATAGTATAGTCTAAAAGAATATGTATACATCAAGAGAGGGAGAAGCACAGAAAAATTGTTTGAAAACAGGAAAACAAGACAGATTCCGCTGACCAAAGAACTGTACATGGTACAGACCACAAATCTGAAGTATCACAAACCTTCTTTTGAGAACATAATTAAGTGTAATAAAAATCTATAGTAGATCTAACAATTTTTTGGCAGACCACACAGCGTACAACTACTCTTGCCATCAACCACCGTATGCCAGCAAACAGGTTTTTAGATTTAACAGAAAGTCACAAGAATGATTGGCAAAATATGACAATCATTAGAAAAACAAACGGAAAGAAAAATGACTCAGATTAAATTCCATCTACTCCAAAGAAACATGCTATAGCTGGAAATGACAATCCCTTTCTTAAATGGTGCATGTAGCTTCCTTAATAAACATATAACAAGCAAGCCAATAGGAAGCTCAGTTTGCCACTGTGGACTACTAAAATACTTTGAACTACAAGCAATATGCACACCCAAATTATATACTGTGATACTTAAATTTTTTGAGCTGTTCCACAGTGCAGAAGCCAATTATTCTTGGCAAGCATGCTCATCATGCCTTCCAGCTCCCCGTCATTCATGTGTGGAGTACTGCCACATCAAAAGAATCCAGTCATAATTTCTATAAATCCTTACAGATGAAGATCAAGTGGAAAAAATACTCAACCTTTGGGAGCAAGGAAGATTTCAAATACAGTGCCATTCATCTGTTCAGAATTGTTATCAGCATAGCCCTTTGCAAGAAAGATCAACTAAAATTCTGTTTGGATAGACTGTTAAGCATCATAAGAAGTTTAATAATGACTTTTCATTATATGAATATAGCAAATTATGTTTATGTTTATATGTAATTACATTACATGAAGAAAAATCAAATAGGTAACTTTTTATGGAAGTTATTTATACATTTATGTATAATTTTGGTCACTAGTTGGTGTCAGCTGTGTTAATTATACAGATTTCAAAAGACCCCAGCTGAACTTGAAGTTTCTAGTGCTACTTACTGTAGAACATCACATTAAGAGACAGTCCATGACCTATGATACCTGTATTCCAGCAGACACAGAAGCAAAGAGGGGCAAAATGAGGTTCCCAAGTCTATACCACCTACCTTGTTTGTCCCACGACTGTAACTGGAAGCCAGATCTCTGAAATGCAGTCCAGGATTCTACCTAGGGATCACACTGCCACGGAAGGGATAAGAAAGTTCCCAGCTATATTTTTATTTTTGAAATCTTCTATTTTCCTTCATAATACAAGACTTATTTGGGGGATATAATTCGACTTGCTACTCAAGTCACACAAGAATCACTTTTGGGCACAATCTGGCTTGCAGCTTGAGTTAATACGGTAGTGACGACAAGCTCTCAGAGAAAATAAAAGATATATCTAACTTTAGTGTTCCATAACACTGCACCACCAAGGGCTGTGATATTTGAATGACAGTCTTTAATGTACCCAAAAGAGCAAAATGTTATGCTTGGGAAAGGAGCAAGTGTTCCATTTATATCTGCTGCAATAAATAAGAATATAGGAGCTTTCCAGTTGAGGCATTTAGGGAATCAAATAAAAGAATTAAGATCTGCTTACTTATCACAAGAATAACTTTACTGTTAGCAAAACAGTGAAGTAGAAGAAAGAAAGGCTGAAGGAAGAGGATGTGAGAAGAAATGCAGTATCTATAGCATTCAGAAGGAATATGATATACTTGCTGGGTTGCCTTTGTGCTAACAAAGGCCACGACTCAGTGATATAAACACAGTTAGTGGCTTACAATAGAGTCATCACCCAGCAGTCCTGCGTCAGGCCTGAAAAAAGCAAAGTTTGGTCAAAAAGAAGCACATTGGTGCCAGTGTTAAAGAGGACTGCGCAATTAGCTCAGGCAGAAAATAAAATGTATTACTAGGAAAACAACTACTTCAAGGCTATAGCTTTTAATCAAAGTAACCAACACAGCAAACCCCCTCAGATGCTTGGGTTATGCAGGCAAATGTGACATAGAAGGTAGATGTTGAAACAAAAGAATTTCTAAAGGAAGTTTGTTCTCTGTTGTTCTATGCAGAAAAGAGAAGTGCAAGAAAACAGAAAGCGAAGTTCTCAGTTTCATACTATACTTATTTAATCCCTAAATTATCATTTCAGGAGAAACAGATCAAACATTTCAGCAAAGTGCTAACATCTGATTTGATATTTAAATATAAACCTATATTATTTAAATATATCACATAATCAGGCATGAGCTGATTGATGGGGCAAGAGCACATAGAAGCATGTGACCAAAACCCAAGGATTTTTTTGGAACTGGGGAATGTGTTCAGCTAATCCACCACAAATGCAGTTCCTACCAACTGAAGTTTTTCCTGAATCATCTAGTCAGGGGTAGGAAGTTTTATTATCCTATTACAAGCTTCCACATGATTCAGTTCTAACACATACTGCAGCATAGCTAAAGTACATTCCCCAGAACTGCTAATTCATACTTCAAACGTTTTAGGAAAGTTACAGATCACAGATGCCCAAAAGAAAAGGGCTGTCATGGTACAGCCCAGAACCCCTGTATTTCACGTAAAACTTCTGTAGATCTTAAATCCTCACGTTTGGAAATGTCCTGAAACGAGATTAAGATTCACGTTCCCAAAACCTCAATTTACCTGTAGTTTCTCTCCTACATTAATGCTAATGCAAGCAGTTTTGTTATATTCATGATCTGAGATAATTCAGATTACTTCCCTTTACTACTTTGCAAGATTAAATAATTCATCTTGTACCTTTAACTTTAGTTTCTTTTTAAGAGATAAACAGAAATCACAGTCTTAATTGTTACAGAAATTCAGCAGTGAGGATTCTGTTACTATATTTTTGCCAATTTTACACAGAACATCAATTTATACTCCTAGGCATAAACTATGAAAGATTTCATTGCACTACTCTACCTTATAAATCCCTATTCAGAAGTGCTGCCTGATCTACCCAAATTAGTGTTCTTATTACCATACACAGGTGTAACAACACGTGGCTGAAGCTCTCTATTGTGCATAAACACATAGAACCAGTCACCCAAATTCATCCCATTCACAGCATCAAAATGTGTGAAGTCATGAAGGCGAAGAATTAAAAACTTGCCCCACACGGTCAGTTAAACACATGGAGACAGAAAATGGTTTAGCACCTGTGTACCATACAGCATGCCCTACTACATCTTACTAACTGAGTGTATCTGCCCTGCTACGTCCTACTAGCTGTATATATATGCCTCCTGTACAAAAATACTTAATTACCAATCTTGATTTACATCCATGAGGCATCAGAATAGTGTATGTCTGAATTTAATTTCTCCTTTGCCTCTATTACAAATTTTCTTTCAAAAGGATTTTAATTTCATGTTATTTAATCTTTCCTTTGAATAAAGACTGAAATGCAAATTCTCATCAAAGTACAAACTATGCTTCAAGTTCTTGCTCTCTAGCCATACCATGTGTAAATTAAGGCTTCCATGGAAGGCTAATTCTGTTTGTTTATTTATTTGTTAAGCAGACTATAAACAAGGAGAAACTACAGCAAGAATATATTTTTCTGATTCCATATGATGCCTCTTTCACTCAGAGAAAGATTCTTATCAAACCAGTGCATTCTGCAATATAATTAAAATTAAAAATCCCACAACACCTATTATGATACTAATAAGGCAAAGAATAATGTCAGCCAACATCCTCTGGTAAGAAAGTTGAAAGAAGAAGGGAGAGGATATATAATGTCAATAGACTTCAAAGAGAGTGCCAAGTTCAAATGTAAACAAATGTAAAACACCAGCAACACAATTCAAATTAGTGGTTTCTAATGATGTCATCTCATAGTCTGATGTCAGGCCCTAAGAGAATAAGATACAGGCAGTGGAGTGAAACACATTTGTCCAAAGTCCACAAGACCACAAGAAAGGACTGTGTTTACCCCACAGAATTAAATATATATATATATATTTATATATATATATATATAAAAAAACAATTCTTAAACAAATAAAAGCAGTACCCAGGGCAGGATGCTTATTAAACTTTTAAAAGCTATTACTCTGTAAGTGGCAATATTTTCAAATATTTCTTTTCTTGTTTTTTCTTTCTTTCTTTTTTTTTTTTTTCCTACTCTGTCTACTGGAACTTGCTAACAGAAAGGGACACTTCTGTTACAGTTAACGTAGCCCTGTGAATATAACACTAATGGAACAAAGAGATATTGATTTTATGTTTCCTTTCAGTTGCATTTTTAATGTTCAGATAAAGTACCTTGGGTGGGGGGGGTGGGGGGGGAGTGTTTTATTATTTTATTATCAAGTTAAACAGAAACATGACCTTTAAAAAACCTCTCTATAACCACCCTAGTGGATGCCTAACAGTTTTTCATTGTTGAACATTTTATGAGCTATTCAATTATCTTACTGAAAATACTTACAAAATCTGTATACTGTGCTTTCATTTTAAACCATGTTCTGCTATTATTTCTTTTATAGGAAATTATGCAAAAGCATGCATTCTAGTATTCTATCACTAGCAAAAGACACAAGTAAAAATCAAATATGCCATTTGTATTCCTTCAGTTTCCTTGAAGTAAGAGTGAGCCAGATTTCACTACAGGACAGCCCAGTTAATCATTATTCATTAAATGAAGTCACTAAAGAATGTTAAATTGTACAACTGGCTAATGATGGGACAAGGGGCTTTCTAATTTTCCTCCAGATACTGCTGAAAAGATCATAAATATTATTGTTTATATTGATTAAGTGTTGCTCACTTCAGGCACTAAAAACTATTGCTTTTGCTTCTAATGCTGTTAGCACTGATTTGCAGAACCTAATAGTTCAGTCTTGCACCGGCAAATTCAGAAAATAAATAGCTCCGGCAGTGGACATGTGTTAACCTGCTCAGAGAACATCTACAAGTATACTGCTTGCCACCTTTTTCCTTCCCTGTGGCAGTAGGAGAGCTGTAATAGTTAATACAATTGCAGTAAGAGTAACAAGAGAGTTGCTGAGCTAGAGACATGCTTATTCAATGCTACTTCAAAACAGTTTTGGAGCTTGAGAGAGAAGACGAGCAGCAGGTCCTGTACAGCGTTGGGACCTGGCACCACATGGAGATAGGAGATGACATGGCCAAACTGATAACTTCCATCAAAAAAAAAAAGAAAAAAAAAAAGACAGATGACTTGAAAATTGGCTCAACTCTGGAAAGCGCAACAGCAGAGAAGCCATAACTAAGTGTACTGGAGGGGTTTCTTCTATATTTATGATACATATCCAGGTAACGCTATACTGATGTAAGACAATGTGTGAGAAAATCTGGACACAGATTTGAATTCTGTAACTGGCTCATTCTCTGTATGTTTGTATTACTCATGACATCCCTCCTCTGGCTTCTTCCTTTACAGTGTGCCAAAACTTAGCTATTTACATTATAAAGTAATGTTTTAAGTACTTTACTTTCTCCTCCCTCTCTTTCAGCCCTCATTGAGACCTGAGACATTATTTTCCCTCTCTGATCAGGTCACTATGCTTTTAAACTGACACAGTTGGATTTCTCCCATCCTATTTTACACTTGCAGGATTTTGTCAAAATGCCAATATAATTTTCACTGAAATTGTATCTGTTAATTCTCTATTGTTGTGATGACTCTAAAATCTTGCTAGGAATGAGGCTGCTGCTGCATTGGGTCTGTTGTCTCTCATTCCAAATAATACTGTCAATGCTTTTTATTTATACATATATATGTTTTTCCCCTCATAAACCATCACCTCCTTCCTTTCTCTACTCTTTCTATCTACCCTTCTCTAGAATTCTGCCTTTACATTATAAACAAAAAACCCTCTGAGACATACAGCATCAGGTATAGTTTGTTAGTATAAGCCCTAGCCTAGAAATGGGGTTCCTCGGTGGTACTGTAGTGACTGGAAACGACAATGAAATGTTGAAATTTTCCCTAAGTTTGAGAATGTTTGGATACATACTTCATCTCTAGCTCAGGAAATGCATTTTCTCTTTCTTGGTGTTAAAATCAGTGCTGAAAACATTCAAGAAAATTGAGTATAGACTTAATTATTTTCAGAAACACTGGAAAAAAATAAAAATAAAAAGCATGCCATAAGCCACATCTTACAAGTTCTTCTAAGACTAAAGTATTTGCAGTACCTCAGACTTCAGCCAGTATCAGTGATTTCCTACCCTGCAAAGTTTAACCAGATGACAAAAAATATTTACTATTTTGACACGTTCACACAGAAGGCCCATCTGATCTCATTGCTTCCATTACTGCCTTTGTACTCCTAATTGTGTAATAGAGGATAAGTATTTAACAGTCAATTAAAAAAAAGAAAAAATATTTTAGGCCACTGCATTAAGTGGTCACCATGTTCTAGATTTCAGAAGCTACATACAATGAACTGGTGGAGGAAACAATGTATAGAAATTATTGACAAATATTATTTGTCAAAACAGACTTTAACAGTAATCTTTTTAATAGTTTATATATTTATATATTTTTATTTTTAAATATGCAGGTCTTTCACTATAAACACTAGCCCTCTAAGAAAAACTGGAGCCTCTTTGTCTAAGAGCCTGATTCGGAAATCCCACAAAATAGCACTGTGCTGTTGCCTTTCAAAATAGCATTGGTACAAGAGATGTTGAGTCAAAAAATACCAGGACACTTGCAAGAAAGCTGATCTGCAGACTTTCCTGAAGGTGACAGCTGAATGCTCTGCCCCCAGCAGCAACTGCTTTATGCAGCAGCTCACGCTGGAGGCAGTGGACCATGAAAGGCCATGTGGAAGGACTTTAATCTTTTGCAACCCTGGTTGATGTTGGCTGAGTTGTAGCGGGAAACACCATCATGCCACTGCTTCTGTGAGTCATATTTTTATTACAGCATATATTTCCTGGTGAAATGGATTAGGCTGCACCATACATACTGCCTTATGTATTAATAATGCACACATAATCTGCTACTTTATCACTGGAGTGCATTTTTATAGATAGAGTGATGTAAATACAACCACTCCCATTCCTGGAAGCTCTTGTACCTCAAATTATATTCATAAAATTATACACCTATATTGTAGCCTGATGTTTTGAGCAAATAAATATGGAAGATAAAAGCCAATAATGAATTCATGCTTTGTTATCTAATTTAATAACGTGCAAACAATCCATGCTAAATATTACACAACAAGGCAGAGTCAGTCTAGACTTATTTCAAGGACAGCTGAGTTAAAATACAATTGTAACAGTTAATGTACACTGCAATACTTCTGATACCATCTAAGGATTTTAGACAGCAAAAAAAAATTAGGTTACGCACCAAATAAATGGATACTGGTAGTGCCTCTTGTCTTTAGCTGAGCTATTTCATGGAGCAGAATATTTACATGCAGGAAATTTGTCATGAAGGGATTTTAAGCCAATCAGTTTGTGGAAAATAGAGAATATCACTGCATGTTTTCTTTTTCTCTCTCCCCCTCTCCCCTTTTTTTTTTTTTTAAATACACACATATATATATGTATACACATGTTTCTTGTTACCAAGATATTTTATGAATTACTGAGCAAATAGGTATGATATTCAGACAGTATGAGATATGTGATGTGTAGGGTTAAGAGAAGGAAATCTATAAAGGTAAATAGAACAATGAAATAGGACCCAAGCAAACTCAATGTGTTTCACAACAGGAGGTGGGTCTTTACAAACAGGGCTTTTCTCATTTCATGGCAAGCACTGCTCTCTGAGAAATTATTTATAAAGTGTTTCACTTAAGTGAATTTATTCCCATATCCATGAGGCCATGTATATGTAGTCATCTTAAGCCGCATCCAGTTAGAATCCAGTAATAAATTTTCATGGTTAGACAGGCAGAGATGGTTTATTTTATCTCCACTTCGCAGTCCATCCTACGGTACGTCCATGCTGCATTCTGAAGATGGAAGCTGTTTTGCATCCCCAGTGCACTGATGCTCACATCCAAAGTTGGCAGGGGTAAAGACAGGAGGCAATTCTCTGCTGACCCCAGGCTCACGTCACTTAGGGGGAAGTGGTTTATTTGTTGATAACACATTAATGTTCTAGATATGAGAAATTTGCCTCTCCTGACACTACTGCTCTGTAAAAACCTAGTTTATTCTAAGTTATTATACAAACATGCAAATTCTTAAGAAATGTAGAACACCCTTTATATCTTTATTTTCAATATTGCCACATAATCCCAGCCTAAAACAGAGAAACTTGTCATCCTACTGATTTTACCTTACTTGACGCCTTTTCTGGGGGGCATCCATAGTGGGCGGGGGCATTAAAATTACTCAACAGACTACAAGGCATAAAGTATTACGTAAGACAAAAAATGGCTACAACTTTGATGGAGTAAAGTCAGATAGAAGTAGGTTCAGATTTGATTGCAGATAGAAAAACACACCTGATTTTGCTTTGACACTGTAAAGAAATATTGATGTCTGTGATGATTTTACGGTGATATTCACGACTTAGGGAAGATTCAGATGCAGTAAGCACAAAATCATTTTTTATCGTGCATACAAGCATGTTACCCTCGAGCTGGGAGGTTTCTCTGCATTTTTAAGGCAGCTTCAGCCAGAAGACATTATTTTCTTCCTGTCCAGAACCTCTGATTTCACAAGCACCTAAAGCTACTCCCTTATATAGAGATGAAAGCAGCTTCAAAAAACAGCTCGCCAACACGAGTATAGATTTCAAACGCTGTGGCACAAGGCCACCAAGCACCACGCTTTGCCCCCGTTACCCCCCTAAAAGAAAAAGCTGAGGGGATGTCTGCACCCAGCAGCTCGCCTCAGGACCTGGGCAAGCCTTGCGAGAGGGAGCTGCTTGCTGTGAAGGCAGCACCTGTCCTGTGCGAGTGAAAACACAGCGGTGAAAACACACAAAAACACGCGCCCGCCGCGGCCGGGCGCTTCAGGCTGCCGGAAAGGAGCAGGAGGGGTGAGGGGGGCCACGGGGGTGCCGCGGCCGAGCCCCCCCCGCCTCGCTGACGTCAATGGCCGCCTTATCGCGCCGCCTGCGACAGCAGCCGCAGCCCTCAGAGGCCGCCGCCAAGCTGCGGAGTGGAGCCGGCGGCGAGAGCGGAGTATGGTCGCCTCGTATCGGCGGCGTGCCTGACAGGGACCAGGCCTCCCCTCTGCTTTTAGAGTCGTAGAATCATTAGGGTTGGAAAAGACCACCAATATCTTCTGGTCCTGCCACCACCCTACCACCAACGTCACCCACTAAACCGCTGTGGCCACGCAGAGGTCGAGGCCGCCCGAAGGCGCGGACAAGGCGTTCAACTGCAGACGCTGCCTCGTGGTAGACAAAAAGGACAAAGTCATTCGATGTTACAAAATTAAATCCCTTCTACAGCTGTGTCGAGAGGAAGACCGCGGCAAAGAGGCACAGCGACTAGGTTCCCAGGCCGGTTTGGTGATGTCAGGCCTAACGGGATTTACATCGAAATCTGCAGCACCCACGTATCTGAATTCGCACAAGGCGGAGTGTATCAGCCAAGTTTCAACCTCACAACTGACTCAACCAAGTGCCATTTACCCCAATTAGCTGCTTTTACAAATTGCCCCGAACGTTTGTTTTCACAAGCATTCCTCCCTGTCTGCACCTCTACTATATACCCATGCCACACATTTGACATATTCTGTACATGCAGATACCGTATGTATAAACCCCAGCAAATCGTATGTTGTGGTGTTTCTGTCCTAGTCTCTAAAGCACAACCAATTTTGGAATGAAGTACATTAGCATCATTTAAGCCCAAGTTTTTGTATCTACTTGTATCAGTCCCTGGATATATTTAGCCAGATACATGCTAACAGAGTGTTCACACACCTATACACCGTTACTGTATGCGGCATGAAGCAAAAACACTCCCACCCACCCAAGATGTGAGTGCTGAATAATACTGTCCTAGCAAAAATAGATAAAACTCCATTAATTTGCAAAAGAATTACAGTTGCTTGCCTTGTATCTGAATGTCACCAGAAAGCAGGAAGCCACACCTTGATGAGTCTGTAGAGGCAAAGCATGACAGGCTGAAAAGCTGCAGACACAGCTGCTCCTCATGAAGTTCTTGGACTGTTTCAATGTAATACCTACACTTCACAAACTCTGTTGTTACTATTGTTTTGAAAAACATTGTTCTTCAAATGGATGGCAGAGGAACTATGCACAGATAATGGAATAGAAAGATGATATGAAGACTATACTTGTTCCTTTCCTGCTCAGTAAGCACATCACTCATTTCGGATGCCCTTTTTTTCAATTACAGGAAGTGAGTAATTTCCACAGAAGCCAATAGGAGTCAAACAGGCTAGTCTGCAAGAGAAATGAGTGGAAATCTAGTGACTTTTTCTTAATCGGATAATCATGTGCAATTCCAGGTCATGGTGGCAACTGTCTTTTGCAAGAATGGAAGAAAATGTAAGGAAGAAAATAGTCAAACAAAGTCCATCCACATATCTACACTATTCAAAATAGGTGATTCTTCTTCTGAAGGTTAGTTTTATTACAAACACATCTTGCCAGTATGAACAGGATTAAGCCATAATTGGCCAAGGCTGAGAAGTAGCTGAAAAAAACTGCACCAAAAATTGTTTGCTGCAACCAGGCTTATTCAGTTTACAGACAGCTCCCTAAAGCCATGACTAAACTCTTTACTTTCTATATTGGTCTATTGTTGACACTCTTTCACATGTAGACATGGTGCAGCAATAAGGGGGCAAATACAGCCATCAGATTTGACAGTGAAAACAACTATTACAACACCAAGTGGCATGTTGTGACAGGACTCCTATCATTCCTGCCACCTATGCAGAGAGGTGAAAATCCAGTGAAAGCAAAGCTGAGAAGTTAAAGAAGTCAAATCTAAACCAGACCTGAAAAAACTTTCAAATTCCATTCACTGAGGTTGTTGTTTTAATCCCAGTCTGCACAATCAAACCAAGAACAGCAACTGAGATGTGAATGAAATGGAACTAGACTTTAAAAAAGTTCTCATACTTCATGCATACTGTCCAGTCACAAAATCTGAGAAAACAATTTTACCTGAATTCTGTTTATACTGAATCTAAGTTTTAAGGTCCAGTAGAACTGATAGCTTTGAATGGGGAGTTTTATGCCAAAAGTCCACAGCTGTAGCCTATGGTGAACTCAGGTTCTCTGGCACCAGGAAAATAATATTTTGCTCTTTGTATAGATTTTGAATAAAGTTATGAGATCTATGAATCTAAGCTCGTAAAATGTTGATTGTGTAACTCTTAAGAGATAAAGGGTAAGAATGCTGTTTGTCTAGGATGTAGATTTCAGTTAAGAAGATCAACATAGCAGCAAAGCCTGCCAGAAAAGAACTGCTACACCATACAAAGTGCTTTCTCTCTCCCATTGCAAAAGTAAATGAAATCCCAATGATGCTGACATTTATAAAGGTATTCTGAGGCCATCTAAAGATAATAAATTTGAGACTTCTTATTAGTGTATTCAAGAACACACATTGTTATGCTTTTCCAAATGCAATATGAAGATACTAGAACCATTACTGATAATAGCAAGTGCCAACATATACAAAGTTATTATACATATTGTACTGGGAAAAGATATCAGAGTATTGAAAAGTAAGAGTCAACCAATTTAGAGTTAAAAGCCCACTTATATTTGTTTCCATAATAATTAGCCATAACATATATATTTCCTCAAGTGTAATTTCTTAACTGGCTGGTTTTGATACATTCAACTAGCAGGCACATGCACAATTACGACCACTGATGCATGCTCTTAGTTTGAGGAGTAGCATAGAAATTTCTTTCCCATTTACAGTTGTGCTCCCATTGGAGACTATAGTCTGTTTGTTGTGCTGACATTTTGACTTCATGGGAGAGCCTGACGTAAAGAGAAAAAGTCTTAAAATACGTTCAGATAGACGTAGTGGCTGTGTAAGTATTCTGAATAATGTTATCTTCATAGAGGAATGCTTCACAGAACAGCACAGTAAGCAGAAACTTATTTATTTATTTATTTATTTTAAAGAACGATTCCTGTTCCAGCCTCAGGTAACACAACAGACAGTATGGAGAGGATGAAGTTAAGGATACATTTTTCTAAATCCTTTTCCTGTGCTAAACACGTTCACACTTTGAACAACTGATTGAACACATGGACCCATCTTTTCTATGAAACAGTTAATGCTTTAGTTTATTATGCCAATTACACAGATTAAAGGCTGTTTTGTTTTTTTTTTTTAATGAACCAGAATAGCACCCAGTAACAGTCTACTCTCCAGGAACACAATGCCTGGTTTGAGCACTGCTAAAGTCAATCTTGTATAGCAGGAAAGTGCCTAGTTTGGACGTTACACATGTGGTATGTGTTGTTTGAAACTATCTTGACTCTGCAGCAAGGGATGTGATCATAGCATGAGCAGATATACCTAACACAGCTTTAACCTGATACCCTCAAAACTGGGAGAGCGTGGGCTTTAGTCTGGGACATTACTAATTCTTCGGGGCCTGGGCTCTTAGTCAGAAAGATGAAAGGCACGCCTTCCCACTTCATTCCTGTTGGTACCCCCATTAACTAAATACATTAGCTCACGTGTATCTGTATGTCCTGCAGTTCTCCCCTTCTGCAAGACAAGCTTACCTTGCAAGCTTGCCTTTGAGCGTGCTAGGGAAGGTACCTCCCACTACCAAAATATTAACAATGGCTTCCAAATAACCTTGGTTAAGCATTGTCGGATGAGACAATCAGTAAGTCAGACAATGAAATGGTAATTTGCTGAAATACAGTAATACCGGGCTTTGTTACAGGAAATATTTGAGGTAGTGATAACAATGCTTTATTTTTCCTAAAAATAAAACCTAGAAGGTGTTTATTATTAATTATTTTGTATTTAGGAATGGTGAAGCTATAGCATTGGCATAAAGTGCACACAAGGCAAAAAAGAGAATGTTCCTGAGTTTATTACCCAACAGATAGAGAAACATATTTCTTGGTAAACAGTAATTGTGAAAGAATTAAAAGGCCTGGAATGATTTTGACTTTTAGAGAACTATTGTTACTTACATTAAAAAACATAAAAACATAATTGAATCTAGTATTCCAAGTAGGACTGGTTGATTCCAGTCCTGCTTTTATAACTGTTCCATGTTCTATTTTGTCAAGTTTTTCCATATAGATCTAGAATTATTCTAATCTCTCTAAGCCTCTGCATCTGATATTTATTTTTGACTCTGTGTTTTTTGTTGGTGTTTTTTTTTCTTTTTCTTTTTTCTTTTTTTTTTCTTTTTCTCCTTTTTTTTTTTTTTGTGGCTACTGCTGTTATTTTGTAAAGAGGATGTGAAGGAAAATAAAGATAAAAAAGATAATGGAGCGTAAAGTTATGATCACACTTTGCAGGATTGCATTTAAAGTAAAAGATGACATTTAAATAGGAGAAGGCACATTAAAGTCAGGTCACAAGATAGGTGAAAGAAAAAATAATGAAAGAAAAATAGGTATGAGGAGAAGATACTAAAATAAAGATCGTCTTTGTTTTAAGGGAATAAATGGAAGAAAAAAAGTAATTTGAAAGGAAGAAAGAGCAAATACACTTCTTTTAGCAAGATCCTCTGCTTTAACAGAAGCCTTCTCAGACCTGCGCAACTTGCTAAACAAATGTAAAAAATGAAATTAAATTTGTAATATACCCTGTTTCTAGACTTTTTCAGACTAGTATGATCATACAATATACCATTACTCCCTCTTTCTCAGTAACTGGATTTTTAAGTTGCTGATCACCAAACAGACTGTCAGAGCATCTCACAGACATTAATGGATTTTTCCTCACCACATGGTAAAAGGTGCGAGATAGGCTGTTGCAAGAGAGAGTGGGATCGTATAAGAAAGCTCAGGGCTAATTCCAGGTGTGAGTCTCAGTGCAATGCTTTATCCATACAACCACCATCCAAAGGCAACCTACATTACAGTCAAAGGCTTTACTGCTGCTGTTTATAAACAATCTACTGCGTGCAACCAGAGTAGCAGTTTTAGGAGCATGAGCTGTGCCTAGGCTATAGCTCACAGCTCTGCAGTGAGCTCTAAGATGAGCTCTGTGCAGACTTTTGGGCTAAATTGTTTACGTTTTCTTCTGTGGTCAGATGGCCAGAGTTACACACGTATACAACACATGAAAATGTCATTCAAGTCCTATGACCTTGCTTTGTCCTGTTGGAAATGTCTCTCTACATCTTGCCCATTTATTTCCAATGCAAAGATTGAAAACTTTACAAAACAGTTTTAAAACATTGTCTAAAGTAAAAACTAAACTGCAAGATTATGTCTAGTTACTGTTTTTGAACAAATTAACAACTGATCGCATTTTTTACATTTTGAAATCCAGGTAAATGAACATTGTTGAACTTCACTAATTTCATTTTTAATAAGCAGTGGATATTTATTTTGATATACAGTCATTTTCTCAGCAAGGGGAAGATGAAACTATTGACCTCAGCAAGCTGCTCTCAAAGTTAAGAGAGTAAAGCATTCTGGGCCACTACATCACTTTTCATTTCAGTTTTTACCACACATTGCTTATACTCACTGTACAGTTGAGTCTCTACAATTAAATCTTATTTTGGACTTTTTCCATCCAAGAATCATATGTTTTCTCAGCTAGAATCTGCCTCAGAGTTGCTTGTTTTTCTTCTTTTCTCAGAAACGTCAACTTGCTGTGCAATGCATTTGTGTTTCAGGTCTGAGTGTCATATCTGGATAGTGATCTCTCCTACACTTTGATATGCAAGGCTTTTTCACATATATGGGCAGCTAAATCTTTAAAATAGATTATTTTTGTTTCAAAAAGAGAGCCATTTGGGACAAAGACTTAAAAATAAAGTAAAAAGAAGCACTGCAGACACAAAAGATGAGTATTTCCTTTTGCATTTTAAATGTTAATCAGGTAAGCGAGGGATATGAAGCACATCTATGTTCCATGTAATTTTGATTCCTTTCTAAATATGTTTGAAAAACTAAATCCCAAGTTGGATTCAACTGCTTTATTGAGATTCTGGGAGAAATAGTTCTGCTGTATAATCTCTCGTGCCTTATTTCAACATATAGTTTCATTTTCAGCAATTCAGAGTGCCACTTTTTAGGCATTAAATAATGACAGCATGATGAAAGGCAGTCTCTGTTCATGGGCTCATATGCTTCTACACAGTTCCTTAATTTATTTTACAAATTTAGGTATTGCCAAATCTCTTAATCTGTTTAACATTTATTTTATGGCATTGAATTACTTGAAAATACTTCAGATGCTGCCTTTACTTCCGGCTGGCTTCAACACCATTTGGAAATGTTTGCCTGTGATCAGCTGGGCCTTCTTTCCGTCAATCAAGTAACAATCGTATTTCTGTGGAAACTTTTCCAGCTGTTGGCTACTGAGTGCTCTAAACCTGCTAAGAGCCTGAGAGCAAATGATCGAAGGAACACTTAAACACCAACTTTTCTTCAGAAATATGTAGAAACCCAATAACACTACTTCACAGTAGTACAGTTTAAATTAATTTCAGGCTATTCCACCATTTGCTGCTAAATCTATCCTTGGGCTGCCCATTCATATATATATATATTTTTTTTTTCAGACAAGTATTTGAATAGCTGTGTAGTAAATGAGTTGGAAAACAAATAGACTAAAAAAAAAATACAGTGTGGTTCCTTGATTATTTCCCTGTATGCCTGCACAGCCAACTTGATAGCATATTGCAGGGAGTAGAAAGGCAAGAAATGAGTGATAAGGTTCAGGAATTCAATAAACTGATCCTTTTGCTCAAAAATACATGTTGAACCTTAGCCTATGTGCTATTAAATCTGTAGGACCTAAATACATGTGTTAAGTTTTCTGAAACAGAGCATATTTTAAAGATTTGACAAATAGTTAATTTACACACTATTAAAAAGAAGAATGGTTTATTTTTAACCCAGTTGAGTTGATATTTGGATACATCTCTCAGCTGAGCAGTTTAAAAAGAAGCAGAATAAACCTGTGTGTTGTAGTGTGAGAGGCAAAGCTGGTGAAGCCATGCAGAACATTATAGTCAAATGCCCTTCTTGGACAGTGGTATAACTACAAAAGAAAAATGTTCCCACTCGTACTAACGCTTCTATGGGAAGTGTAGACAGGAAGCCTGTAGATTTTCAGGGGACAAAAAAAGGGCTCTTGAGGAATATAAATTACAGATATTTCAGTCCCTTACATTATGTAGTATGCATTACAGAGTTTAACTGGTAAGCCTGACTCCTTTTAAATAAGGATTCAACTCCTACAGCTGTTTCATACCTTTAATTACTCCAAAATAAATTTTATCAACCTAGCTGTAGGAACACTTTTTCAGACAAAATCACTAAAGTTTCCTTAAATATTGGACTCATGTCCATTTGCATGATCATTCACATAATCAAAATTCATCCGCCTTTTGAATTTGAGAAATCTATTTCAGATTATTGCAATAGAAGTCAACATTTTGTGTATCTAACGTCCTGGGAGAAAGAAGGATATTTTATGGTTTATTTTGATTTTGGGGCTGTATGGAGTTATTCTTTTTACACAAAGAAGAGCTATATCTGATGTGAAAACTTATATGTTAATTTTATTCTGTGATTTTTTTTTTCTCTTTAGAATGCTGATGTCAACTTTTCTTGTTTTGCAAAAGGAAATGTGACTCTAGTAGACAGCTCTGCAGAATCGAGCCATGCTTTGGATGAAGGCCTATGAATCATAGAATCATAGGATGGCTCAGGTTGGAAGGGACCTTAAAGATCACACAGTTCCAACCCCCCCTGCCATGGGCAGGGATGCCGCCCACTGGATCAGGTTGCCCAGGGCATTGTCCAGCCTATGGTACCAGACTCTCACAGAACCATCAAAGCCAAGAATCAGTGTTCAAAAATCAGTGTCCATCAGTAAACTATGAAGTATATGTCCAACATATACTATGAAGTAGAAACATCCATTTTAACAATCAGTCATCAAAAGATTTTTGGAAAAACTGTGCTAGACTGTATTGTATAGTCAAAACTAACAACACTTTTGGAGAAAAGAGGTTTAGAAATTTAGAAATCTGAGATATAGAAAAGTTAGAACTGGCAAGCATTTCAACATGGAATGTTGAAAGGGACCTAACAACATGTTGAATGATGAAATGCCATAAACAATAAACATATTATGTGTTGAAGCAACATTTACTCATTTGAACATCAACTTTGTGTTTCAACGGGTATGTTTAGACACTAGCATTTCTACAAACGAATTGTATCTTTCTTCTTTGAAATGTATGCTGAGGTCACAAGGATCCCATCTCCCTAGTACCTTCTCCCACTATGGCTTATCACTGCTTCATATCATACTGCCAGCTATACCTGCTTACCTCAGCAAAACTGGAAAGATTGTGAGATATGGAACTCAAGAGAGTATAAATCTGGAAGAAGGATAGAACTGCACTTGATCAAAGTCCTGTAATAGGCTCATTGGTGCTGCAGGGTCAAGTTTTACTCAGCAAAATAAAGTTTTGCAGACTAAATCATGAGAATTAGCTGGAGCAAAGAAAACACATTTTGATTTCACCATATCATACAGTGAAAATCTATGTCTGATAAGTAACATGCTTACACACATTGCCAAGTAGCAGAAGCATATGAGAACAAAGTGGTTTCACCACCTGACTATTGCTTTCCTGTGTGAAAGGCATATACGTAGTATGTATGTCAGCTGCTTGCTCTTTCTCTGAAGGTGGTCTTCAACTGCAAGGGCACAGTTTGCTCGAAGACTACAGAATCCTTCTCTGCCCCCTCTTTGTCTGATAGATTTTCAGGATTGAAGATTGAATGTGGAATGACAAAGTTCAAACAGCCTTTTCATCTTCTATCCCTAAAAAATGTTTCTAGATTCACCAAAAGAAAACAAACAAAGAAACAAAAACAAAGAAACAAACAAAAACCACATCATGCCACAAAACAAAACAATACACCTAAAAAGAGAAAGAAAGTATTACTGCAGCTGAAATACTGAAATCCACTATACAGGTCCTTTTTTTCTTCAGGAAACAGAAAGGACAGAACATGAAAAACAGATCTGGGGTTGTTCATTTCCCATTGCTGCTGCTTCCATTTGCCAAAGTCCAATAAAGAAGAGACAAATCTGCCTTAAATTCTGATTTTGCTTTTTCTCTTTCTGAAGTGGGATTCAAAAACTGCACTATAAATAATAATGATAAAATAATAAATAAAAGTAAATAAATAGTAAATAATAATAATAAAGACTCTTCCTAAAACAAATATTGTTTTCGTTTCCACTAGCTGTTCCTCCTCCTCTGTCAGACCTTTCTGCACCCAATTGCTAACAGTTAGCTCAGGAAACCAGTCTGCATCATGCTTTTTTCCAGTTTTCTCCTTCATTTCTTTCGCACTGACTTCTTTCTGGGCTTTTTCTTGTAGCCATCTTCGCACTCCTTCAATTAAAGACTAAGTAGTCAATGGTTCCTATATTATGTCCACTAACTAAGCCACTACAACATGGCTTAATAGACAGGAAAATTCTACATGTCTGCTAATCCAGTAGTTACTTCTGTAGTCTGTTCCTGAGTTATTGCCTGTTTCTTTAGTATAGGTAAGTGGGTAAGCTGTCTAGTGACAAAATTCACTCACTCAGATGCAATCCTACCTTGTTCATTATTATTAAGGTAAAACTCCCAAATTATTATCCTAATGAGAGACTACCTCAATTTTTTGTCTATCATCTTATTATTATTATTATTTAATCAGAAAATAAAAATGATTTATTAAGGCTTGGAACTAGTTCAACTTTGTACCTACATTCCTGGTACAAAAAGATCTACTTCTACTCAAGTTAGAGCTGAATTTCTTCAACTGTGAGCAGATTAAGGACTATGATTAAAAAAAAAAAAAAATCCAATTCTGTTAACAGAACTAGACATACAGCTGTCCAAACCTGCAAGAGAACTATGGTTTGTATAGGAAGTTTGAAGGAAGTCACACCCTGATGCTTTTAATATTTAAAGTGAAGACTGTCCAGTAAGAACTACCGTCTCTTTCATTGCTTTCTGCCATTTCTCCTATTTCTCAACAGCAAGTCTCTTAAATTCCTTGTTGCAACTCTTTCCCAGCTAGTAAATACGATATTTGGGACTGTTAAGCTTCCCAGTGGTGCCTCTTTTGCAAATAGTGACACCGAAATATTGCCTGTTGGGTGATTCTTGTGATATAATCTTGCCTAGGTGCCTGGGGAGGTAAGGCATCCACAGAGCTCTCAGATGGCCTGAGATAGCTCTCGTCCTTCCCTGACTGTAGAGAAAGCCTAGTCTGAATGGATTTAATATACTGAGCCAGCTAGAGCCAGCTAACTGGAAGCATTTAACATAGGAACGTCTGAATATGTGATTGACTAAGGTGTACTCAACAATTACTTCCATGCAGACCTGATTCCCACCACTAAAGGTCTTCTGAGAAGAGTCACCTAACATAGGAAGAAAGTTCTTTTTACATGAAGGCGTTAGAACATCTGGCTTGAGAGCAAAACCCTGAGTTTTAGGGATTTCTTATTAAATGTTTTGATCACAATTCTTGAGAAAGTGCAGTATGCACAAGTAGATTTTCCTAATGCCAGACCCGGAATTACTCCCTCCAGCTAAAGATGAGTCACTTTGCAGCATGTAATGCAAAATGCTTGAGGTGAGAGAGGGAATGAGTAAAAAGGAGGCTGAGACTGTAGTCTGGTGATAAGCTCACTCCTGGAGGAGATGTGCAGGGGCAGGTCCTAAACTGTGATCACTGCTCCTAGGATAATTCAGTCATTTTATCTGAGTATGGACGAAGGCTATGCACAGGGACCTGCAGAACTTCCTAGTCCACAACAGAAGAACTGTTATTCTTGTTTGTCTGACCCTGGCTGCTGGGTGCTCTGATTCATGGCTTTCTTCAGGGTCTATACTCAGGAGGCAGGCTATAATAAAAGCAGAACTTAGTCACTGTAACGGGTAGTCTTATTGTAGCCCTGAATTTTTAAATGGATACTCAGTAAAGTGAATAGGCTTTAATGGACCAGTTTCTCAGTAACCTGTTAATGGAAAAGAGATCTACTTTCAAATCTATCTTTTCAATAGGACAGAAGACAATGTATCACTGATCACAGCTGTCAAAAGCTGGATAAGTTGTGAAATGAAGATGCACTCACGATACACCCAACAGTCATACTAGAATCCACATCTTCACAGTTTTGTTTTCTATATTCATCAGTCAATGGGCTGTATACGTAACAGGAATGAGAAAAATGACATAGACAAGAGTCCTGTTTTTCTGTGATTCTTCTCACCTCAGTCCTACAAACCAAAACACCTTTCACTCCTTCAATTGTTCTGCTATTATTATTGATACAGTAAATGCAGTCTGAGGTCACATACATTTCTCAGCTAACAGTGACCGTAAGTGACATAGCTGGGCTAAAAAGAGAAGAGGAAGCACATGAAGCTTATCATCCTATCTTTCCAGTAAAACGGACAGTTTTGCTGAAATGCTGATATATTGACTTTCACTGATGTAGCAAAATATGAGACCAATATAAAGGTAAGAAGCAAAAATTGATGTTGGGTTGCATATTAAATTATCTTTGAGATGACTGATAATATCTCTCATGTTTTCTTTTTAAACTGAGTACCTACTCCAGAATGTGTAAGTATTTTAAAATCAAGGCTGTACTAGAATGCAATCTTAAGGAAAATAATCTGAAGTGCTGGATGAAGTTTGCAAGCAGAGATCATCTCTATGCTGCCTTTTAGTCTTTATGCTCTTTGTTAACCTAACCCCACATTTCCAACAAAATTCACTGTTATGAAATTAAAAATAATGTGCAAGGGCCAAGTGTTGTAGACCACACACTGCAAAACAACTACTTTTATTTTATTTTATTTTGATAGATACAATTCCACTGATATTCTTGCCAGGAATGTTTTAACTATGATTGTAGTTCTCTCTGTTTAAGTAAGTTGCCTTTTTTTTTTTTTTTTTTTTTAATGAATGCTTACACATTTACACTGATACATCAAGTATCAGTGTTAAAACACAAACCATAAAGTGCATATAACACTGGGGAAAATACAACTTTTCAGAATATTCATTACTTAGCATTTTTAATAATGTAATAAAAAACAAGATTTTACAACTAGTATGGTTAGGGCAAGACATTGTTTAAACATATCACAGGTGATCCTGAAAGCTGTCATACTTTCACTGTATGCAAAGCCTGAATTCTGAGATTTTAAAACAGTACTGGGCAGTAGCCAAACGTAGAGATTATTCTATTTTTCAGCCTGATTTTATTCATTTCCTTGAATGTGAGATGATACACAAACAGCTTATGTTGTCCGAAACCACATCAATCCTCTTCCTGCTGTTCTGCCTCAAGAAAGTTAATCACCATTTCACAAACCCAGCAAACCTGAACCAGCACTAGATTAAAAAAAAAAAAAAAAGGACTTTTGATTCTCCCAGTCAGTTAGATTTTTTTTTCAGCAAGCCTTCACAACTGCACCCTAGCAATAACCACCTCTGAACCGAGGAAGGGGCTAAACTGGGGACACAAATACTATTCACTTTAAAGGGAAATACAGTTTAATAGTTACTTTCTCAGGTAACCAATATTAAGCAGCTACATTTTCATTATAGCACATGATATTGTTGCACAAACTGTAACACAAAGGGATAGTTTTTTGTTTCTTTGTTTGTTTTAATATAGAAAACAATCAAATATGGCCTAAATTTATGCATATCAAATGCCCACAAACTATGTGCAATGGAAGAAGCTGCTTCTTCACCCCTTAATGTGAAAAAGCGACTGTGTACGCCTGGGTGGGGAGTGGACTCCTCTCTCTTCTGTTCCTTGTTTTTCTCTGCATTTGCTGTTTATTCAGGGCAGGAGATTTATGAATGAGTATCAGTCTGAATGTAATTTGTGCCCTATATCTCACAAAAGAGTAAAATTTTGTTTTTATTCTGGATAAGAAGGCTGTAAATGAGATAACTCTTCTTTTAGTTATCATGACCTAGATAAGGCCTTTAATGATTAACTGAAAAGACTAGCTCATGTAAATATTGTTATTTTCAAATTCTATTTTATTTATGCAAAATATTATTGATCATTAAAAAAAAAATACAATATACAAGTCTCTTTATACCTGGTATACCTTTATACCTATACAAGTACCTTTATACCTGGAGATTTGGACTTCAGTGAAATTGATGATTGTCAATTCTTTATTCAGAACACTTGTTAGAAAATTGTGAGCTCATTTTGCAAATTGAATAGTTGAAACTAGCTAAAGCACAGGACACCTGCATTACTAGTTAGTTACTGAATTACGTGAACCAGCTGGAGAAATTTCATAGCAAGCTAAAGCTATATTCACTCTGGACTGCACAATATAAATCTATTTTTTCTGTTACCTGGATGGCACAACATGAAAAGAAAAAGTTATAGTCCATAATGTATCACCCTGAATATTCACCAATGTCACTACTTTTCCTTAAACCAACACATACATTTGCAATCAGAGTTTATCACATACATGTGAATTGAGGTCTAGTATAAAAATGCACCCATCAAAATAAACCTTTTCAAGAAGGCACTGTATACCATGTAGAACAGTCATTAGGATTTTAATCCTCCTTCCAATCTCAACCATCTGTTTCTGCTGTCCTTTCCATATGTAAAGTTCTGAGATCAGTGCCTTATGTAACTCTAAAAGAGAACAAGGATGTGGACCACAAATAAAATTCAATATTATATAACAACAGATTAATGAAAAGTGAACAAGGCCTTTTAAAACTCCATTCCATATGAAGAACTACTGATCTTTTCCTAATTGCATTCTTATTTTATGTATTAATATCAAATTTATATTGATTCATCCAAATAGTGGATTATAAAGCAGTGCCAATTGCTTTAAATTACTATAACTTTTTTTGGACAAAATAGATGTGCTGACCTTTTCCTCAGCATTTGTCTCTGCAGATTCAAGTTGCCTACTGAACTTCAAAACTTGCATGGCAGATGTTAAAAGGCTTCAGAAACACCAACAGCAAAACAAGGCAACAGCTGAATAGAATTGACCTTGTACATTGATCTGTGCTATATAAAGGTCTAGATAACACCACCAATAATTATTCTGAGGAAGGAAATTACTTCTTTAAGGAGGATGGTTAAGTTCCCAAAGGATGTTACAGACATAAGAGAGCAGTATGTAGGATTGCTCAGACCACAATAAAATGAATAGCCATGCAGGAAAGCAGGATAAGTCAACTCTGAATTCTACAATGCTTTTGGTGTCAAGTACCTCAATTTATTATTAAATAGCAGATTATTAGCCTGGCGTGTGAGTTTGCAGGAGTCTTTTTTTGTTGTTTTTTAAAGGCATGAGTTGAGTTGCATAGAAGTAACAAAAATGAAAACTACTTATTTATCCAACTGACAATGACAAAGAATGTTTACGTGTATGTAGCATAGCATTAAATCCACACCGCAGAGCATGATGTGCTATTTTTCTTCAATCTGAGAAATAACTTGTAATTCATGTGGCTATCTTCATACAATTCATAGATGGGAAAATTTCAAAAGCATTTGCAGAATTTAAAAGGAAGCATTTAACTGTTTCTCACTAAGAATTCTATTTCTAAATGTGAGTTTTGAAAACATTCACCTAGGAAGTAAACTGAAGGTGACTGGTGTGCATGCACCTGTGACTTTTGTGCCTATATGGCACTTCTAATTACTGAATTCAGCTGCTAGTGATGTATGCTGTTGCACCTTCTGCAAGACTGCAAATACACATTCGCTAATTTCTCAAATAATAGATGGAATTTACTACAGGTTAAAAGATGTGAAAATGCTACAAAACACATTCAAAAATGTAAGTGCCTGTGTTACTTACCCTGAAATTATGATAATTGTCAGAGGTGAGTTAAATTCATTCTAAACATCCATAAAGGCATGAGTATAAGCAAAACTATGACAATCAAAACATTTACATGTCGTCCAACCTTCTGCACAAAGCACAAAGCCATTTTACAAAAAAAACATGCTCCTTTAGAAACATGGTGTCAGGTTCCTGCAGTGCTTCAGGAAAGCACCCTTTACTCAAGTTAATTGAGTGAGAATTTCTGAATATTTTACCTCAGCTCTGCCAAATATTTGGCAGTGAAGTAGGAATACTTCTCTATAATGAGATAAAATATATTCAGTGGGCAGATTAAATGAGAGTGGGAAGTCCTCATTATAACTGTAACTCTACTGACTAAATCTAGAGGAGTGATGTATAGAATGCAATTATGTCTTGAACAGGGCATGTTCTGGATATCTACTAAAACCTGGGTATGAAATCTAAAGTTTTCAGCATTTTAAAAAGTGGCACTGATATTGCATTATGAGACTTTTCTTAAAAGTCTGTGATTTATTTATTTATTTATTTAAACCTCTGTTCTCATAGACATTAGAAGACACTCAATTCCATATATATATTCCCTGTAGCCATTACCCTGGTGTTGCATGAATTACCCTCTGTAAGGCATGCAACTTTTGCTTTTTTTCTGTCCACTCATGTATTCTTGCATTCATTTTATCCCCGTCTGAATCATGGACACAGGAAAGAATTAAAAGCATGTAGATTACTCAGGTCATCTTCATGTAGTGGTGTACTCTACAGTCAAGTCAGGTCCCGCAGGAGTCAACAGGATATGCAATACTTTGCCTTCTGGATTTTTGAAGCTTTTAAAGCATCTCATGACAAGGAATGTTACTTCTATTTAAATCTGAACAACAAATTATTCTATTGGAATTCCATACTATTAATCAATAAAATCTTTCAGTTACAGAACTGGTATGAATGACAGAAACAGTTATATTGAGATATACAAACTCAAAATAATCTATCATTTCCAGTAGTATATGATATGAACTACAGATTTTCATATGTAACCTTTGTTTTTTCTTTTGTCTACCTGCTTATATTTAGGAGTTTCAGTCTGATGTTTAGCTTCCCATAGTGATATTGGTTCAAGTGCATGATACTGAAAGACAGCAAGCTAATCACTTAATTAGATAACGTTATTTAATTATTAAATAAATAATGATTGATTATACTTCCAGTGTAATAAAATAAAAACAGGTAGATTACACTTCAAAACCATAAGTTTCATTGGAAAACCTGAAGCTAATTGATACAAACCAAGAACTGTGTTGAACAAAGTCTACAAGAAACATGCAAGAAGCGCCGTTTAAGAGGATATTGATTTCTGATGGATTTAAGATGCAGAGACATGCATGTAAAGGGTATAACTCAAGTCCAATAATAAGCAATGAAAGTATATAGTAACGAAGTATTTTAAGGCCCAGAAACTTCTTTTGGACAAACTTGCCTCCTTTTGCATGTATTCTTTACACGTAAAAGCATCTAAAGCATCTAAAGCATCTGGCAGACTGAGTTTGAAAATTGTCATTAGCGGGCAGAGAATTTGTGAAATCTCCTATCTACTTTAAATGTACATGAAGAAAGACCTTATATGGTTCCTTCACAGCTCGTTGTACTTTCAGCTAGAAGCGCATATACTAGAACTGTAGTATCCAAAAAAGATGTAATGCTTGCTCATTTTTTCATTAAAAATGAAAACTTTCAAGCTCAGTCCTTGAGTCATAGATAATAGTGGTTTGTTGTTGTTGTTGTTGTTTGTAATTTGAAAATGAAATGCTATGTATAATTCACTGATGTGATGCATTAGGAGAATTACTATAAATTTGAAATGAAACACCGTTCACACGATTGCTTGGAAAATGTGAATCACAGTGAGAGGAACCCCTCTTCTGGTTGAAGAACAGAACACCAAGCAAGAAATCACCATACAGCAAAAGGAGTTATCCAAAGCTAGTCTCAGACACAGGACAGCAATGGCATGTTTAGGGACCAATTTAGGGAACCTTTAAAAAAGACACCTAAAATAAGTCTGTTTGCATGTCTGTTTACAGTCACACTGACTGTAAAAGAACTCTAAAGAGACTCACCAAAATAGATATCTACATCGTAGACATCTAAAATGGATAATAAAAGTGTTATTTAAGAAGTTTATTGGTACATGAAAAACTCCCACCTCCTACTCCCTAATTTATCTGTACACCCAACATGCTGTAGGATACTTGTTTTATACTGAAGATCAAGTATGCCACTAATATTTATTGGCTTCTGTCAACAGTTTCCAAAAGGGAATAATGTGGGTATATTGAATAGAACAAGCCATATTTTAATAATTGGCTTCTACATATTTGCATTTAAAGATGATGCTAACTTCCAGGCTGCTATGGCTGCTATTGCTTCTAACAATTTGAACATTTTATTCCTGTGCTGCTTCAATTCTCCATTACACAGTTTCCTACTTTTTTCTTAATGGATTTTCTCAAACTTTTCTACCTCAGGGTGAATTCTTAAAATAGCAAAAAATAGTTTTTCATCGCAATGCGAGAATTTTGTTATTGCTACTTGAGTCACTTTGCTTTACCAAATCCCTTTTTATTTTTCCTTTATCATTTTTCCCATATGGTCTGTAACAGTTCTGTCTTACTACACTTTTGCTTTTCCTGGAAGACGACACTTTCAGGAAGCTTAGCAACATAAAACTTCCACCTTTTGTGTCTATGTCTGTTTTAGTATCAACATTGTTTAGTGACACTGTGTCTTCCAGTCACCTAGTTTGTTGCCAAGCTCTTGCCAAGATAGCTAGCTGTGCTGTCTGGATGATCTGATGGGGTCTACCTGTCTGGTGACTGGATACTTGGTAACATGAACTCTGAGAACAGCATGACCGGGAGGATTTTTCAGCAGGAAGGACTCTGCACAAGATGCATTACAAATATTCCCAAGAAAAATTCAAAAAGCATAGGAGCATCCAAAAGGATTTTTAATTATTCTAAGAAGAGCAGGAAAAAAAAAAATGTTTGTAATATATCTTTCTCTTTGGTATAGTGCCATTGTGCAATGTGTTTTACTAGCATTATATATGCTTCAAGAAAGCATCTACGCATACATCTGTGCTTATGCCATGAAATTAGTTTCTATGGAAATGCAAAAAACAAACAAACAAACAAACAAACAAAAAAACCAACACAGTGTATGACTAAGAATGGGAAAACCCATTCAGGCAAAATAGCCTGAAATATAATAGCAAAAAAAAAAATAGCAAAAACAGCCTCAATCTCCATTCAGCAGTCAAAGTGAATTGTAGCCATTTTCATCCTTTATAGCAACATAATATTTTTTTCTGTAGCCACTTATATCCAATGCACACAGGCGCCAGCTCAGCTAGTTCAATGCATAATTTGGGCACAGCAGTTCCAGCAGCATCTCCGTAGAATCAGATTGAACTCAATTAGATTAAATTATCCTTGCTATTCTTTACCTTCCACTCTTGCTTCCTTTAAATTTCTTGGCACAGAAACGTTTTCTATATTAGCTGCACCACTGACTGCACTACCTTCCTTCCAAACATTAAAACCTCAGTTGATGTATTGCTTCTGACAAGTACTGTGCACGCTGGGGATTAGCGGAATGGAAACCTTCAGATCAGGGGGGAAAGAAAAAAGAGCAACAGTAACTTCCAGCAGATTGTGTCTTGGGTCCTGATGCCTGAGCAGCTTCTCCTGCTGGAGAAGAGAAGCTGTCCTCAGGCAAAGCACTGGGGGAGATCATGTAAGGTAAGCTCCCTGAATGTTCACATGTATGCATACCTTCTGTTCTGGATATCACATTTTCTGTTACTGGCAGAGATTGTACTGTGTTGTAGGTGTTCTAACGTTAGTGCCTTGGAAGCAAAGAAATAACCTTACTTTTTAAAATTTCTATCTCCAGTTAGGATAACAGACTTCTGGGTGACTGCACTGATTTGTGAGACAAAATCCATGGTTAAAAAATAGATGTAGCATCTCTCAATAATTGAGATGTCTCATGGTTAGTAATTTGAAAACAACACCCAAAATGACCTCTTAAAATAATACATTAACAAATGATTATGATTATAGTTGTTACAGGGAAGAGAAGCAGTTCATGACAGAACTATGTATTCATCTTTCTCCTCTCCCTGTTTATTTAATTACCATGAATTTAAGTATGATTGCAAAACATTCCTAACTAAGGATGATTTTCTGTGTATAGAATGGATTTAAAAAGATTTAACCCTCTGTTCCCTGATAAGGCCATACAAGTGCTCACATTACACGTTGAGTTCTTTGGAGAGTAAAATAGTGCAGAACTCCCAAGACTGGATCTTTTAGAGGGATATGTGGATATTGTGTGAGGATAGATGAAAAAAATAATGATGTTACCACTATCCAGAGCTTAAGGAAAGAGATTATTAACATGACAAAGGCGCAATTCTCTTCAAAAAGCTGAAGTATAATTTCTTCCTTTACTTACTATCCCATTATCACACAATTAAAAAGACAAGAGCTTTGCAGAGGATCAGTAAAAATCAAGCCAAGATCTACCCAGAAAAAAATAAATAAACTGAAAATACTGGAAACTATAAGCTTTTGCTTTAAATGATAAATTGCTTGTATAGTAAGGGCCTGTATGCTTTCACTAAGAGGCAAAGCAAATCCTTTCACTTTGTCAACAAGCCATAGAGAATGTAGCTACTTGGAAGACTACATGGAGTAATAATACATGTATTAATATATTATAAAAAATACAAGGTCAAAAAAGTGTGTTCCCATAAAACTGTCCAAGACCAAGTTGCCATGATAATAACCAAAGGTACTGCACAGTAAAATTTTCAAAAGTGTTTACGTATTCTAAACCACCACACCTTGTGATCCTAATCCTGTTTCCAAGTAAATATTTCTTCAGAAATAGTACTCTATTATAAAGAAATTTTCTTTTATACATCTACAAATGTTATAGAATTAAAATCTACAGTTCTATATCAGAAAACTCAGTTTTCAAAATGTCTCCTTATTGCCTAAGGGTATGTAATGCCAAGACTGCCTCAGAATAGCTACAGAACTCCAGATCCCAAATGAAAGATCAATGCATTCCTCATACTAGTTTACTCTACTATTTTTCATTGCAAAAAGTTATTAATGAAAGTAATCATGACACGGTCACACAGTTGTATATGAAGAGAAAATGGAGTGCAAAGACCATCATATTAAAAAAACACAGTTTGGGAAAGAACTTAAATTAAAAATAGAATAATAAGACAGAAATCAGAAAGCCAACATGATATAACACCAAAAGCCACCAATTTGAGGCACCACATGACTCGAATTCTCCTTAATATAACGGGCTATGAAATAGTGTAAGGGCATTATTATAAAATTCAGTTTTTAGTGAGACTTTCATTTTTATAAACAAATATTAACTTTAGAAACCCGTGTTGGTTTCTTACCTGTTATAGTTGCTTTGTTAATGGATGGTTGGTTACACATTGGTGACCGTCTAAGAAAAAAAAAAAAAAAAAAAAAAAGAGTTATAAGCCTGATAAACTCACAAAGCTATTTGGGACTGAAACACACTAGCATAAATAAAGAAAGAGTTCATTTAGTTATTTCTTTCTAATGCAGAAAGGAATTCACAACTGATGCTGAAATCTTTCTGCAAATTGGGAACTTCAGCAGGGATATTTATAAGCTTGTTAAAAACCTGCTTAATCATAGCTCGAGTTTGTACACAGCTTAAAGTTTGGTCTATATACATATTTATTATTCTTACAAGGCTTTCACTACCCATATTCTCTTATATGAGATAAATTCTTAAAGCAAAAATTAGTTTTAAGTTCATTTACTATTTTGCATATACATTTCACAATAATCTTTAGGACAAACAGTGCAGTGGAATCCTTTGCTCAATGATAAAGCTAGAATTTGCTGAACTGACACAGCTGCTTAGGGATGTATGGATGACTGCAAGCAGGGGCTGAATATTCCAACCAAGGGGCCTGGAAATATCTTTGTATAGCATTGCATATGCAATGATAGGCAGTTGTCTTTAGGTACTGAAGTCTTCAGTGAGAAACTGATGCCCTATCCCTGGAGGTGTTCAAGACCAGGTTAGATGAGCCCCTGAGCAACCTGATCTAGTGGGTGGTGTCCCTGCCTATGGCAGGGGGGTTGGAACTGGGTGATCTTTGAGGTCCCTTCCAACCTGAGCCATTCTATGATTCTATGAAACTGCTATGGGAATGAGCTTCCATGAATACTAACTACTTCTAATTTCTAGAGACACACATTTTGGATAAGTGAAATTGCTTCATTATAAAACGTTCCAGTTTAACTAATGTTAATGTTAGCTATGATTCTGTACCAGAACTGGTGAAAGGTCACATTTATAATGTCTCATTATAATCATGAACTACTGTGGATATGTAGGATGTCATTATTTTGGATGATTTCTAGCTCTGGATCATGCAAGTAGCTCACAGTGAGTATAGCTGTATGCTCACTTTCATTCATTTGCACAACTCATACTCTTTGCCTGAATGATCACTTCTGAATGATCTTTGACATATGACTAATTTATTGAAAATCATAGAAATTGCACACACACACACACACACACACACACACACACACACACACAAACCACCCAAAATTTATGCAGGAAGAGCAATGCAAGAGCAGTTAGTAGGCAAGGGGGCTGCTGTCTCAGCTATTGAGTATAGTAGCTTTAAAGTATTAATAAAGTCATTAGTCATCACATGTTTTATACAAGCTTGGTGACACAGACTGAAATTTGTAACATCTAATTATTATTCCTAGTTTACAATTTAAATATACCACTGCAAAAAGTTTAGTGGCCAAAAATTGACACTCACTTGCTGGGTGCCCGATCTTGTAAATTGGTTAATGCAGCAAAGTTATTCCGTACAGTACGTAGGCTTGCCAGCACCTGAAACATACAAAATGGTTTCAGTCTAAATTTCTGCACAGGTGAGACTGAGTTAGCTGCCATCTGCTGTGCTGAAAGAAAAATGGAAGGACATTGCAAAACATAAAAGGTTTCCAGGGTTGGTTGTCTGAAGCCTTTGACCATTACTTAACATGTCTGTAATACAAGGACAATAGTTTATTTCTTTTTTCTCTCATAACAACTCATTATTTGTTTAAAGACAGACTTACTTAAGAGGAGGAAAAGTTTTTCACAAAATACTAAATTCTCCAAAATGACCATAAAAGCATTCGTGTTTGGACGATAATAGCCTATTCAAACCTAATACTTCATACATAAGAAATGACTGCAGATTTTTCCATTTGCAGTTCAGCCCCCACAAACCTCAAAGGACAAAGGGAATGAGACTGTCTAGACTGGCAGGAAAAATAAAAAGTGTCTCCTTTAAGGGGCTGAATTCATTTGGAGACAGTACAGGAGGACAGATAAAGAGGAAGGTATCACCTGAGCAGGTAGGAAATGCCTGTAGGCACAAATCTACAAGCTCCACACATTGGCAAAGATGATTGAAATGGAGTACTCACTTTCTGGACTTATTTTTATGCAGGACAGCAGCTAGAGGAAGCAGCAAAGTGCCTTCTTTGTATAAGCGGCATAGGCATTCCCCACTGGAGGAGGCTGGATAAATGCAACAAATTTTGCACTATGTAAGGACAACAGGATACTTCTCTGACTGTGGAGAGGCAGTTCAGCTGATGTCAGAGCGGGAACTGTGAATTACTTAACACCAGACTGGGAATGGGAGGAGGCAACAAAATTAATCACTGTGTCTTTGTGGTATTTACCCACTGCTGCTCCTCAGCACAGATTATTCTGGTTCCCTGGTGAACCGGTGCTGGCATTTTAGAGACTAAAAAAGGTGGGAACGGGAATTTGGCTTTCAGAGGTCTAAGTCATGGAAGATACAACCCTCTTTCCACAGAACACTTGAATTTATACATGAAGTAGAAAGGGGGATGGAGAGAAATGAAGGAAAAGCTCTTAATAGAAAATACTCCAGAGATAACAATCACTGGAGGTAGTCAAGCTATTATTGTACGTAATTCCTAAGTGTGTTGAAATAATAAATTTATTGCCTAATTCATTCCACTATATTTTTCTTTCAAGAGATTGGGAGGCAAAATCGCATATTCTACATTCAGAACTGAATTCAAATAATTATTTGTGCCATCAAATTTGCATGCCCAAGTTATAGTGACAGTAACAAATGTTACTTTAGACGTTTTTAGACGTTTGATATACACAGATGGAAATGTGGCATGAAGTGGAAGAAGGAGCAAGATGTTAGAGCTCAAAAGTTCAAAAATGAAGACACTAAATACAAAGGAAAACTGCTGAAGTCTTAAAATATTCTAAAAGGAAAGGATGAGTTGCAGGTGCACAGACAGGAAAGGAAAAATGTTGGGTCTGTTAAGGAAACACACATTTTAGTGACTGCAGGCACTTTTCATTTTTCTTTGGTCAGTGTGCCTGGGTTCTGGTCTATGTGTGCCAGGATGCTGAAATTTCTTGTATGTGCTAGTATTATGGGAAGCAGTGCACTAGGTAAACATATCTATGTGGCTCTCAGAGATGTCTCAGGCTATGAAAAAACATAGTCAGTTTTCCCAGTTGCAGGTTCCTCCTCAATAATCCCTGGTGGACTGAAATTATCTGCGTATTCAAGGTGCACGGAGAACTGGGAGCAAGCACAACTGTAGCTACATGACTGTTCAGTGAGCCATCTCAAACGCATTCATGCTTATTAGCTCCCAGCCTCCGCTGGGCTGAAATGAATGACTGTACCTGCTGCATGGGACTCAGTTTCAGAAAGGTTAGTAGGCTACGCACAATTCCACATGAAAACATGAACCTCATTGAAATGAGTTGCATCTGAACTAATATGATACTGAGCACCTGGGGTCCTGGAGGAAGGAGTGTGCAGAGCTGCCAGATTGCTCAGGCCCAGTTTTGAGTGGAAGCTAATGAGCCTAGTTGGACCCACACTCGGGTCCCTGAAGAGATGTGAGGGAGTCCCAGTGCCATGCTCACCACTATTCACATTGTCTAGGTTTTTCCACTGTCTGAGACATTATGAATCCTTCTTTGTCGGAAAGTGGAGACAGGACTATTCAGCTTTTAAGTCCTCCTATTTGTTCTTCCTAAAGGTTAGAAATCTGTTTTGTAGGTCCAGGGATAAAATGGGCAGAATCTGCCCAGCATTCCTGCTACAATAGGATAGCGCATACATATTTTGACACATTCTGCAAAAGCAAGAGGTCCCCAAATAAATATAAAAGATTGTGAGAATGACAACTAAAACTGGCCATTAGCTCCAGAATTCAGTGTAGCCAAAAAAATTGATTTATGGTGTCAAAGTGTAAATATCTATGCATCTGAGATATTAAATATATTAAATGACAGTTTCTCTGTTCACAGAGCTCCCATTTGTGCTTAATGTTTCCAGAGTTAGATCTGTGAGCAAAAAAGCAACCAGTCTGCAAACCTCTTTGAGGTTTAATCCCTGAATAGCTAATATAATTTCAAAAATAAAGGTGTATACAGTCATTAGTGGGCTTTAAAAAAAAATCAAATTCTTTGATGATAAAAAATATGGTCATTCAATTTCAAATCACTCAAATTATTTTATTCTGAAAGCTGAAATTCTAATAATTAAATTATAGCAGTTTCTTTATATTATCTCCCAGGGATATCCCAGGATATCTCCTAATATTATACTTCAGACAATTTTTGTATCTGGTTTACTGAATCTTATTTCTGGTAAAAGTAGTAAATTGTCTTGGGGGCAGATTCTATGTGAGGGACACAGCATGCTGTGCTGCCTACAGTAATGAATGCAGCCACAGTGCCATGGTAATGTGCTGAACAGTAATCAAAAAGCTAAAACTGGAGTTATTACCACCTGGTGGCTCACAGCTGGATGAAACATCCTTCCTGATCAATGGAAGAAAACATGGATATTTTCAAATAAATGGAGCATGCATTCCAACACCTCGTGTCACCAGGAAGCTTTGGCCGTTTACAACACAAAAATGCATGTACATGATGAAATATTGCTCTTACTAAGAAGAGGACATTAAACAAAGCTAAAAGCTGTTTTGTGTGATGTATAGACATTGTACTGGCGTATGGGACAAATTCCTGAAGTCCTGTGTGAGATCCTAATGCTGCTAATGTAACTCAGAGGGATGAGTCCTGTGTTTATCTGCAGATGTAATTTGTGAACAGGCCCCACAAGCATAGGATTTTGCATACTGAAATCATTCTTAGGTAAGGGCTAAGTTTTTCCTAAGAGTCTAATCAGACATCATGTCTCCTCTGTTAGGCACCATTTCTCAAGTGTATATCAATTCCTCTTATGTTGGGGAATGTGATGTGATAGCTCACCCTCTGAGTGCTCTTTCTCCTCTCCAATGCAAATGAAAACAGGATGATTTAAACCACTGCTAACAGGGTTTTGCATTGAAACAGTAAAAAAAATCAAATAATGTTTTACAGCAACTTGGTGCAACTACTCGTGCTCCAATTGCCAAAGCATGTCCATCCATGCCCACAGGAATACCAAGCTGCCCTTGAAACAAATAGGGTGTTTTGTACCAGGTGAAAAAAGCCTGGTGTAACACTTATTGTTTTTATAGGCATACTATAACTTGTCTCATCTATGCGACATAATTTGTAATAAAATTTGTAATAAAATTCAGATAAAAATGAACATAAACTCAACTAAAGTAAGTATTGAATTTTTTGACCATCATACAATTTGTATTTTTTCTCTGCTTAAGAGTTAGTGTTTTTATGTTTCCTGTGGAACTAATGGAACCCAGAAGTGGTTTTACTTTTTTTTTTTTTTTCCTTTTTGTTTGTACTGTAATTTCTTCTCTTTCTATTATTGAAGTATATTTACCATTTGGGAAGTCGTAAAGCATAGTTAGAAAAGGCCCAGACTCAATCTATTCTCTGCTAATAAAAGATGAATGTAATCTTCAAATTAAGGTTTCAGTCAACCAGTGTCATATATGAAGACACTGTATCTGAACTGTAATGAAACTGAAATGAACTGAAAGGACACCAAACTTTACCAGTTAAGTTACACCACAATTACCTGTAAATAAATATCCATTGTATGCAACAGACCAAAGCAACCTGTGTATTTAGACTAAAGTTGGACACATTATTCTTATTTGAAATTGTCGTGTGTCTCAATATTTCTCTTTCCATTCACCTTCAATCACATATGACTTCCAGATTTATTTTTTCTGTACTTTCACTGAACTAACTTTCTTCCTATCTATTACAGGGTACCTATCATGAGTTCAAGGAATATCAACATTAATTTTTCATACATGACAAGACAGCTCTGCTGCTAAAAATCGAAATTACTAGATTTGATCTAAATTATTGAGATTTTTGATTTGATATTTTATAGAACATAAAATCTTAAAATAAAAATCAAATAGATTTGATTTTGTAAAAGAACATAAGTATTCTGGGTACAATCTTGCACCTAAAAATTACCTTGTATTGAATGCATAAAAAAAATCGTAAGAAGGCATTGTAATTGTAAACATCAGTATAATAAGAGAACAAAGGTTTGTCTCCATCATGACTGTCTGCTACAGTATTTGAACACCCTGCAAGCTAACATGTTTTTTGTGTTCTTGCACTTCACCTTTTCAGATAATTGAAAAAAAAAAACAACATTTAAAAAGATATAGAGCATACAGGTATAGATAATAGAGTCAAAGGTATATGAGTGTTTGTTTAGGGAGGTTTTTCCCGTTTCATGCAAACAAATCTTATGTAATATTAACAGTGGAAAAGAACTGTTTTGGCCTCCTGGACTTTAAGTTGCAAGATCATGTGAGAAATAAGGCAAAATTGTGCCTACCTGAGCAAATGGTGTCACAATCAAGTCATCTCCATGTCTGAAAAAATGAGCAGAGTTGTTAGATATTAGTGAAAGTCATCTCACTGCTACTACTTTAACAGAGAGAAAATGAGGTTTTACAATGCACTGTGGGTTACTCCACGTTTACTCTTCAACGGTTACACACTACTGTTGCTTCACAGATTCTTTTGAAAAGCAAATACTAAATTAGTTATTGCTCAATTACCTGTGTATCTATGGGACAGCTGATGAACCAACCAGTTTCTGCACAGCTTTCTGGGCAGGTGACTGCATGGGACAGACCTGCAGAGATTTCATCCCAAAGGACAAAAGGAGAATACTGAGAGCGATTACATTACGGGTTGCTAGCAGGTTTGTGAGCAGGGGCCAGGCGAGTAACTGCAGATGACTGGGCAGTGCATCACAGACTGAAAAAACCTAGTAAAACTTTTGAACTGACTCACAATCATGTAGTTACAGGGGGTGTAACCGAGAGTGTGCTGTTGCTGTGGCAACCTCACCCACACCACACTGGCTGACGTAGAGCAAGGTGTCGGGATGACGTGCTGTAGCAGAGAAGGGAGGCAGGAAAAGAGGGGTTTCTTCACTTCTGTGCTGAAACACTTGCACAGAGATGTTGGCTTATGCTGTGAAGTTATTCCCACTTGCCTCATGAATAAAATATTGAAGTTGCACACAAAGTGCCACGTGTAGTCACATGTAGGGCTAAGGGAACACTGGACAACTGCAGGAAGAAACTGATGGGAGACTGAAGCATGGATATCTGCCCAGCCTCATCTGAAATGTGTGGAGAGGGAAAACTTGGAGTTTTCAGTTATCATATCTAGTAGACAGCAGCAATCAAGATGAAAAGAAAATTTCCAAAGAAAAAAATCTAGTATGACTGTATTTTCCTGCAGTGAAATTGACGTGATAAGTTCTAAGCTGTATTTGGACCTGAAATCATTCAGCAGAAATACCATTGCTTTGGTGCTGTTTTCAGGTTATTTTTCAAATCAAGGTCTAAGGCATTTCATGATGTTTTCATGACCCTATGAAAATGAAAAGAGCTCTTCAAACTAGCTGGTCATTAACTCCCTTGTTAATGCCCTGGGATGATTCATCATGTCTATAATAACCAATTGGATTTGGTTTCATGAGACAATTAAAGCCTCTAAGTTACTCCCATGGTGCCATGTTTCTTCTGGTTTAGTGTGAGGATCAGGTTTACACGCTGTCCAGTCAATTGGAAAGTTTTCACCATATCCCAACCACTTCTGCATAAATGTCATTTAATGAAGCATTCTGACAACAATGACTTCCTCAGGCAGCCAGGGAGGAAAATCCTCTTCTCGACCTTCCCATCAGAAGTGGAACTGAATTTTTCTGTATTCCTGATAAAGCAAAGAACTAGGAAAACCGATGACTCTTCTGTGGAAATTAAGTATGGTATACATAGCATTTAACACAGATTTTCAGGGTAATGGAAAGATCAGACCTGTTCCTTTTTTAATCCTGACTAAAAGGAAAGAAAATTGTTACTTATAGTCAGGCTGATGTAGTCTTGGCAAGTATACCTCCACAGCAAAAGTGCATGTCACATCCTTTGGTAATAATTTACAAAATAAAAAGACTGTCATTTCTAATCAGCATTGCTTAATTTGTTATATAGCTACACAAACCGTGGAAGAGTAAGTCATTAAGCCAAATGTATCTTTTCCTTTTCTATCATTCTTCATTTAAATAGCCATAATGTAAGCATGTACATTACCTCACTTCCATAAAAAATATATTATTTGTCTTCAAGTTATGTGAAACAGTATTACCTGCTGTGTGACAGCTGGCTTACCTTTTCCTCAGTAAAACAGATTTTTTTCCCTTTTTAAAAAACGGTTTTTCTATTTGTGTATTAGTTAGGATCTCCATTTTCTCTTCCCTTGTTTTTTTGACAAAGAGGCCCAGCTATGTAAAGCAAGGAATTACACCTTAGTTATCTGAATGGCTTCTGCAAAGATTGAACTGCCTAAAGCCTCAAGTGAGTAATTTGACTTCCTCACATCTACCCACTGTATCTGTTACTCAGGTTGTTCAGGGCTAGATGGTGAAGCATCTGAGGGGAAGACGTATGAGCAGCAGCTGAGGTCCCTTGGTTTGTTCAGCCCAGAGCAGAGCAGGCTGAGGGGAGGCCTCATGGCGGCCTGCAGCTCCCTCACGAGGGGAGCGGAGGGGCAGGCGCTGAGCTCTGCTCTCTGGCAATCAGTAATTCACTGTCTAAGCATCAGTTGGCAAAACTGTGAAAATAGGACGGTCCTTGTTTTCAACATCTGTTGAAGGCTGCCTTACTGGAAGTGGTATTTCATTGCTCTTCTTAATTCAATGGCCCTGTTTGCCATTCCTTGAATGTTGAGGCACTTTTAAGAGGCAATAAGTACACATTCCTGGACCTTCTTCCATGTATTTTTTTTTTTAAATATAAAATAGCTTCACTCCACTACTGTAAATTTCAAACTTCATACTACTTAAACTTTTTCAGGATAGCATTTCACTGGAGAATATTGATAAAATACTGTGGCTAATTAGAGGAGACATTATTAAATGTTAATTTAATGCACTGGAACCAATCCAGGATTTAACTTTCATATTTCAAATACCCCTTCTGTCAAGAGTAACAATTACAGAAATTGTCATTATTTGGGGAAGGTGTACTGAAAGCACAGATATCCGCAGTTTTCACAAAGTAGTTTAGCATGTGCCAGACAAACTTGGACAGAAAAACAATTGCATAGTGTGTTGAGTAATCTTCAGTCCACATTGGGTGAGAAAATCTGGAAAAGGTGAGAGTGTTCAAAAAGGGAGCAGAAGTGTCCAAACTGGCTGTGTTACTTTTTGTACAGAAGAGCAAGAACATATTTAATCAAGGTGCTATCATTCTACAGCGTACTGAATCAGGACACTACAATTTATGAGTGTCCTGCTATTTTCTTTTCTGACGATATGGAAGCTGATAGATGATTCTGTTTGGATTCTGGACAGGATAGTGCCACACACCTATATACAGAGGCAACAAGAGGAGTGTAAAGCCTATGCAATATATCACAGGCTTATAAATTCAGACAGAGCTGTTAACCTTTACGGTTAGAATAAATTCTTCACATCACTGTTAACACAGTTAACTAGAATGCCTGGCATAGTTGTTCATATGTTCACTTCTTAAAAGAAAGATAAATTTGAAAGTAGGATAATTTTTCACATAGCCAAAAATTTTAAACGATCAAATTAACCACCACAAAAAACTAACAAACAAACAAACATACAAAAAACCGTTAAACCACATAACACTCCACACAAGTTGAAACAGTGCTACATACAGTTCAAATTACCAATAGTAGACCAAAGATTATATAAAACATTGCAGGTTATTCGCCATGTTAAAATGATGAAGCATTTTTCTGGGTTTTGTTTCCTAACATTTCCTACAGGACATACTAGAACTTTCCCCATATAACCTGTGATGGTCCCCACTCTGGAGAAGACAAAAGAGTACCATGTTAAGTCAGAAGTTAGATGTGTATGTTCAGATGAATGTTGCTGAATACTAAGTACACAAATTCTGCCTTCCATTCCTCAAGACTGGCATTAATTTGTTTCTTCTATCCCGATTACAGGATAGCAATTAACATTGCCCCCAGTAAAGAGGAACTTAGAGTTATATTCATGGACAGACAGACAGAGAAGCAGGCAGGAAGATGAATTCAAGGATAGATTTGCTAAGTGCCTAATCTTTATTTCTTAATTAAGTTGGGATATTTTAATTTAATCATCTAATAATAGGAGTAGCTAGGGAGATATTCTGCAGACCTGCTAGGATACTGTTAAAAAAGATAGGGTGTTTTATGCAGTCAGAAAAGAGTTTAGATATCCAGTAAGGCAATATGTGTCCCAAACCTTAGACACCACTAGGAATGTGTCTGCACTTGCAAATGTGGAGCTTGCAGGGAGAGTCCTGAATAAGATTTATCTTCAGAAAGGCCATAATAAGCTCAAGTTAATACACATGTGAAGAACACCGTGAATGTTCTAGAGGACATATATGATGGAAGTAAGACATAAACAGGATACATAAAAACACAGTCTAAACATAGGAGAGTATATGGACAAAACATATTTACACCAACTTGACACATAACTTTTTAAAGACAAGATACAGTCAAAATGACTGCAGCTCCCAGAAGCACACAACAGGTGCAGTGGTTTGCACAGCAGTCTTTGGCTTTGTTTTGGGAAACTTCAGGATTGTCTGGAAACAAGGTTCAAGAGCACTGGGGATGCCTGGCAACCCTTTGAGAAACTTGAGGGTACACATTGCTTTTAGACAAGGACAAAGTAAGGAGAGCCACAATGGTGTGGGACTGAGAAAGACCTAGCAGCTTCTGACAAGTGTAAATAAATGGCCTTGACCTAGGGTGCCTGGAGTTTTTGTTGTAAATGTACCCTGACTAGGGAGGCTCAAGCATCTCTTGAAATGCTGTTTGGAAGGGGCCTATGTGACAGCCTGGTCCAGTGCATAACCAACAAAAACAGTCAACAGATGCAGCAGTCCACAAAGAAGATGCCTTGCAGTTGAAATTGGATTGGTGTAGCAGCCTTGGCTATGGTGGCGACACACGACAGGCCTATTTTGGCAGCAGATGTTTGAACAGACCTCCTTGCTAGGTGTAGGCATAGATGCAGACAGAGCTTCAGATGGCAGGTGCAGCCCTCTGAGTCCCTGGCTGCAGAGTGCCTGGGGCTCCTTGTCCTGCAGGAGGTGTGTCCTACTGTGGAACTGTGCTGTCAAGTGGAGGAGGTAAGAGGAAGGGGGCAGGCTGTGGGACATCAGGTAAGATTAAAAGGAGACAGAGAGGATATTCTCTGAGGCACAACTCAAAGCGCCTCTGACTCCAGCTGTAGGACAGAAGCTATCAGTGTCCACCCCCAGTGCTGAGGTAAGTGTAACCTCCAGAAAAGGGAAGGATGGAAGCTGGTGACTTTTGGCACCAACAGAAAGGCTCACCTAACTGCTTACAGGTATAAAATAGTTTCACCACCCTCCATGTTGAAGAGGAGCCAGATGTGCCTACTAGCAGTAAATCTGGTTCACCTAACCCTAAAGCAAGCAAGGCTACCAGGAAGAATTGGCAAATCATTGTAATGGGTCACTCCCTGGTACAGGGAACAGAGGCACCCTTCTGTCAGCCTGATTTATCAGCTAGGGAGGTTTGCTGCCTGTCCAAAAGCCCATATCCAGGATGTTGTGGAGGCATCGCTGAAGCTGGTCTAACTCTCTGACCCATTTCTTTTATTCTGTGTGGGCACAAATGATACTGATAGGGCAAACCTGCACAGTACCAAAACTGGCTAGAGAGGTCTGGGGGCAGTAGTCAAGGGGCTAGGGACCTGGGGTGGTGTTCTCAGTCCTGCTGGTGAGCAGAAGGTTGTGAGGAGGAGAGCACTAACAGTACAAGTCAACAATTGGCTGCAGAACTGGTGTTGACAATGGGGTTCTGGGTTTTATGAACATGGCACCCTATTTGCAGATCCCCATCTGTGGGGGAGAGACTGGATCCACTTCACTAAGCAGGGCAAAGATATTTCTGCTAATGGGATGGCTGACTTCATAAGGAGGGCTTTAAACTAGGATGGACAGGAAAGGGAGAATGTAAGCAGCAGCCCTGTGAGGGAGTGACGGACAGGGTTGCTGAGCAAGGGGCATGGGGTGATGAGACAGGGAAAGATCACAAAATCAACAAAATGGGGCTTAAGTGGTATCACCATCTGCACTTGCATGTAGACCAGGAAGTTCTTACAAAGCACTATTATGGACAAATCTCCCAAGCCCTTTCTTGGAACCTAACATGCTGAGGTGCCCCTTAATATCATATACTAATGCACACAGTATGGCTAATAAACAAGATCAGTTAGAGATGTGTATGCTTGCAGGGCTATGACCTTGTTGGGATCATGGAGATACCATGAGATGTCTCCCAACAGTGTAGTGCTGTAATGGAAGGATAGGATACAGGCTCTTTTGGGATGACAGGCTGGGGAGATGAGAAGAGGTTGTTGCCCTCTATGTCAATGAGCAACTGCAGTGCATGGAGCTCTGACTGGGGATGGACAATGAGCTGACTGGAAGTCTATGGGTTAGGATTAAAGGGAGGGCTAGGTTAGGTGAATTGTAGTGGGGGTCTCCTACAGGCCACCTGATCAGGGAAAACAAGCGCATTAAGTCCTCTTACACAGACAGACAGAAGCAGCCTGCAAACTTGAGGCTGGGATTTCAACCACCCTGATATCTGTTGGATAGACAACATAACAGGGCACAAGCAATCCAGAAGGTTCCTGGAATACATTCACAATAACTTCCTTCTGCAAGTGGAAGAGAGACTGCAGAGAATCTAATGAAGGGCTGAAAAAATGATGAAGGAACCTGTCATATAAGGAGAGAGTAAAAGAGCTAAGACTCTTTGCCCAAGCAAAGAGGAGGCTCAGAGGGGACCTTATCAAAGTATACAAAGAGAACAGAACCTGGCTCTTTTCAGTGGTGCCCACTGCCAGGACAAGAGGCAACAGGCCCAAACTAGAACACAAGAGGTTCCGTCTGACCATCAGGAAGCAGTATACTGTACCCATAATGGAGCACTAGGACAGGTTGCCTGGAGAGGTTGTGGAATCTCCTTTCTTGGAGATCTTCAAAAGAGTCTAGACGTAGTCCAAAGCAACCTGCTCTAGGTGTCCCTGCTTGAGCAGGGGGGGGTTGGACCAGATGACCCCTAGAGATCCTTTCAAATATAAACTATGCTGTGAATCTGTGAAATAAAATTACTATTTAACCTTCATACAATTTACATAGTGTTAGTTATGAGAGTAGTGGAAAGAATGTTGACACCATATCGTTTTAAAACAGGATCATACTGGTTTGTCACACTCTGAATGAAAAACTCACTCATCACCCAGGGATACATACTGGCTGAGAATTCTGATCAAACTTTAAAGCCAACTAGCATAATCTGCATTGAATTCTTCAATTACAAACTTGGGACATAGTCTATTTGAAAGAATAAAGCTGCCAACAGACTTTGAAAAGCCCTAGGAGACAGTGGCTGTCTGGCATCTTTGTAGCAAAGAGATAAGGCTTTTGACACATGATGACAAGAATCAACTCCATTTTCACACAGTTGCATTTTTATTTTTTATTTTTTTAATTATTATTCTCTCTAGAAATAAAAGCAAGGGAAAATCCATACTGTTCGCGCACAAAATATGAAAGAATATGAAGATGAAAACAGTCTTCTATTTGAAGAAAACAGAAAGAAAACCAAAGTCCCTGAGAGGTCCATTATCCCAGCCAAAACAAAAGCTGGTTATAGTAGTTCTCCTTGGACTATCAGAAAACTAATTAAGACTTCAGAAACATACCAAAACAAAAAACAAAACAAAAAACAAACAAGCAAAAAAATATTTATCCGACATAAATCTCACTAGCAAATACTGCAAATTTGAGTGTTTTCAAATATCCCAATTAGCTTCATATAGATCACAAAGCAAGTTATTCCTTTGTGACATGCTGAGGAAGAAAACAATACTTGCCCTCCTTATAATCAGAGATCCAAAAGACAGCCCAGAACAAATTTGGATTATAACACATGGCTAATATGCATCAAGATATGTCATGTACTAAGGTACCTGGAACTTTCAAAGTAGAAGGAGTATTTTTTGTAGGGAGGTACTAAGTTGGATTTAATTTTTCATGCAACCTTCTTAGCAGCTCAGTTTCTGAAGATACAGTTTACCAGGTTTGAAAGAAGCCTTTGAATACATGGAGTCTGCTCTGTTGTAGTCACCACAGTTAGGTTACCCAGTTTACAGTCTTACTTCCAACTGAATTACAGTAGGAACAGTGAGCTGTTCCTTTAGTTTGTAATGGATATGATTCTGTTTTTTCCAGGTCTTGAAAGATCTCCTCATCTTGTGTGCTAATGCAATTCAGTTGGAAGTAAGGTGTTTTTTGAATTAGGATCCTGAGGTTTAATCCACACATTATCAGAAAGTATTATCTGGTTAACTATGTACCTTACTGTGTCTTTCCCAGCATGACATCACAGCATGTGTTCTTTTGAGAATACTAGGAACAAAAGGATTTTGCTGGGTGACAAGAGCAGCTAATTATATCTCAGTGATAGTCGTCTGAACCAAGACCCGTCAAATCCAGAAGATCAATTCAGGACTGTCACAAGGGCTGAAGTCAGAATCAGCAGACTAACTGAAAGAATTGGAAGTATTACAATACATACTTTTTCCCATTTCACTATCGGGCTTTCATCTCCTATGACAGTATCATAGCACATTTGGAAGAGTTCAAGTAGGACCAAGCTGTTCAAGGTCAAGCTGAATGGGGCTTTGTGCAACCTGATCTAAAGAAAGATACCCCTTCTGCCTGTGGCGACAGAGGGTATGGACTAGATTATCTTTAAAGGTACCTTCCAATCCAAACTATTTTATGATTTGATGATTCACATTGCCCCAAATAGCCATCAAGCTTCAATGCTTTAATCTTACCATAATACATCAGAAGTACAGTCGATAACTCCAAGCAACTGGCTTGCATTCAGTCTAGCAGACTTATTCAGCCTTTAGTAGAAATAGACCATGGACTTGCCAGTGTGCTTCATTGGTGTAAGTGGTTTTCCTTCTAAAATTAGAAAGCAGTCTGCCTGGGTGTCACTGTGGCAATGGCATGGTAAGAGAAGTTACTGCAGTGCCGAAATTTGTTTTTTATGTTGAAGGAAGGACTATATTAAACCAGATGGTATAGTACTTTGAATCACAAAAGAGCTGAACTCAATCAGAAGAGTCCAGGCCAATTCAGCAGTGCCATTGTTGGACTGTTCATACAACAGAAATCATCATTTAGCTCTAAGCAAGGCTGCAAAACAAACGAGCATCAGTGACTGAAGGATAGATTTGTTTTCTGCTCAGGTCAGAGAAAATTAATGAATGGGTGTGTACACATGACTGGAAGCAATCAAGTTAGTGCAGCTTAATGAGTTACTATTAATCATTTTAAATTGCATTAGCTGACACACGTAAACTCTTAGCTTGTTGCAAATGTAAATAAAATGTATTACCTTCGACTGCTTTTAAGCAGAAGTCACTTGGTTGCTTGTCCCTGCTTCATACATTTAAGCATTGAGAACTGATACAATTGTGTTACTTCTGAAGAAAGACATGACTTTGCATGGAAATTCCTGGTAATGCAGGCTGAAAGATTTCTCCTCTAAAAGGAATGAAAGCAGGGCTGTTAAAAACAGCACCTACTCAAGGTAAGTTCCCAGCCTGAGGGAGCTTGCTGTGAGCCAGACACAAGATTTTCTCAGCTTCAGGGTTTAGAAAATGGGGTCCCTTAACCAAATTTAAAGGCCACTAAATACATGTATATATATATATAGATATATATAAAGACTTCAGGAAAAACAAGGCAACATCAGAATTTCAGATTCTCCTTTTTGAGAGAACAAGCTCCACAATTAACACAACATGAACACCATTGCAAGCATACAGAGAGTTGTTTGTGCCCTTAGGGATGAAACATGAACTAATGTTCTTCTGGATTGTGAAATATGTTCGGCCTGTGAGTGAGCTGGAAAAACAGCCTAAGAAGCTTCTCCAGAAACATTCAAATTTCTCTTTACAAGGTTCCCTTTCTCCACACTGCTCCCATCCTTCACTATTGCATGCACGTGTGCACACAGAATGTAAACATCCTCCATCCCCTCCATTGTAGCAGTAAATCTGTGTAGCAAACATTGATATGAATATTCCTGTAACTTAGCTGAAATCCCTGCTAAGAATCATTTTTGGTATCATGCTTTTAATCTTTGACCAAAGATGTTTACCTTATTTAATGCAGGAGCAGTAAATAACATGGCATGTTATTTCAAACATCTAATATTTCCACCTCCCAAAGAAAAAGAAACTTGATGTTAAATGTCTTTGTAAGGGAATTGATGTGTTTTACAGCTGAGAGTTCTGTTTGGAAAATGAATAGGTTTTAGTATTCAGCCATAAAACCAATGATGATTCTGTACTGTCTGAACATTAAATAAAATCAATTTTAATTTCATTAAAAAAAAAAAAACAAACTTATTCACCAGCCACATAAAGGCATATGAGAACACCTTAGGATTTCTCGAATTAAAACACAAATCAAAACAAGCTTTCTCAATGCAAAAATATTCTTTTTTTTGGCTTATGACATAACTGATTTCCCATCAACAAAACAAAGTTATCGCAAAATTACTGTGTGCAGTTGTGGGGACCACAATATAATAAGAAGGACATAAAAGTATTAGAAAGCGTCCAAAGGAAAACTACAAAGTTGGTGAAGGGTCTAGAGGGAAAGGAGCAGAGGAGCAGCCGAGGTCCCTTGGTTTGCTCAGCCCAGAGCAGAGAAGGCCGAGGGGAGGCCTCATGGCGGCCTGCAGCTCCCTCACGAGGGGAGCGGAGGGGCAGGCGCTGAGCTCTGCTCTCTGGGGACAGCGACAGGACCCGAGGGAACGGCATGGAGCTGGGACAGGGTTGGGTCAGGCTGGGGGTTAGGGAAAGGGTCTTCACCCACTAAGAGGGTGGTTGAGCACTGGGACAGGCTCCCCAGGGCAGCAGTCACAGCAACGAGCTGCTGGAGTTCAAGAAGTGTTTGGACAATGCTCTCAGACATCTGGTTTTATTTTTGGGTGGTCCTCTGTCCTTCCAGGACTTGGAATTGATGATCCTTATGGGTCCCTTCCAGTTTGGGATATTCTATGATTCTATGATTGAAACTTACTTAAATTTAAGAAAATTGGACATTACTAAATTCTTTAGTTTGTATCACATTTGTAAAATGTTCTAGCAACTAGAAAGGACACAGTGGTCTTTTTTTTTTTTTTTCAAAATATTTTTGATAGTTATCTCCCCCCCCCCCAAAAAAATAGAAAAGATTTTAAGTATTAATTACTTAATTTAAGCTGCAACCTGATGTATTCAATTTAAAAGCTCTTAAGAAAAAGAAACAAACCCAATGAAGCAAAATATTGGCCTGTTTTTCCTACAGCCAACTAAATGCTTTTCTTTGCATGGATAAATAAATGTCTCAAACAACATACTACATTTTTTCATTAAAATTGTTTCTAAGCTTAAATTAAATTGAAAGTACTTCATCATAGCTGATTTTTAATGAAAGTTTGACTAGATCTATTTAGCTTTTCCATAAGGTTATATCACAAATTCAGAAGAAAAGAAAAAGAAAAGAAAAAAAAAAGAAAAAGAAAAAGATAACCAGATAAATCATAAGACATTTCAACAGCAATATATCTGCAAAGACAATTATTTCTCATTTGTTAAATAGAGGTACAATTAATCTGCTCATTACCTGTGTGTTTCTTCTGCTTTACTAGTCTCTTTGTCAGAACTTTATGCAGGTCACTTTTCATGGAAAAGGGTATCTTTCTCCCTAATTTTGGATTTATACTTACAGTATTATATTAATAAATCCAAGCATTCCTGGCTCAGAAACAGAAGAATAAGCTGTATCACTAGTAATTTGGCTTCCTGTTCAGGATTAAAACATATCCTCATTTCATGATTCTATTGCCATATTAAAACCTTGGGTGAACCTCCGTAACCATCCAGGTTTGCCATATTTGTCTGCCAATATTTGTAAGTACTTTCCCTTTACACATCTGATCTGATCCAGATGGAATACAATGCAAGTTTTAAAAACTGAACAAACTGTCAAGAACCGGGAAATGTGTGTGCAAGTATACCTCAATTGTTCCATGTGCCGGTTAAAGGGATATTTCAAACCGTTTGCAGCTTCAGGTCAGGACCAGACCTGCCAGTCACTGACAAATACGGGAACACCCTATCCTGGAATTTCCCTTTATTTAAGATATATTTTTGCAGCCAGAATAACTCTACTAATCTTTATTCTTTGTAAAATTACAGATTATTTTGACTTCATTTTGGAAAAAATACCCCCACAGAATTTAAAATCCCACAACTATTTCTCTAGCTACTGAAGAAAGGGATAATCCATCCTGACTAAACAGACCCAAATCTCTGTATGTCATGTTTATCAGACAACACAGGCTCTCTGTGTTCCAAAGTAGTCCAAAATCAGGTTTTCTTATTCAAAGAGAGGATATATGTATATATATATATATATATTTAATTTTTTGGAGATATATAGCAGTGGTTTACCAATATGTTTACAATAAAGTCTAACAGAGCAGCATGTCCTCTACAAGGAGGCGGTATTATATTCTTGTTACAGGGAAAACAAATCCCAAAGTAAATTGTGTCTTCTTGATATTTATTTTATCAGCAGAGGAATGCTGTTATCTACAGATGGTACTGGCTGAAGAGCAGTAGGCTGGACCGCTTGGGAAATGGATGTAATGTTGGCCATTTGGCCATTTAGCAGGTCACCAGTTCAATGACCCTGCAGTTCTCTACAGATTATGTTTTGTGACTGTGTTTGGGTGTTTTGAAGATGGAAGCAAGGATGAACAGAAATTTGCAAGTTTTGTGTAATTATGCAAGTTAGAGTTTACACTGGTATTTCACCTGGTCAAGGAAACAGTGCTGAGCCTCTCTACAGGATCCTCCAAAACTCCCCACGACAGCTACTTTTTTACTAAGTGAGGTTCAGCTGGCCAAGTCCTTGAAAGGCTAGGATGTTGGACTGCATTCAGTGCCCTTGTGGAAATAGTAGAAGGCAGACTTGAGCGCTTATACCTGGCAAATACCTTTTCCCCCAGACGCATTCAGAAAACATAAGGGAGCTCAAGCACTCTTCCACACTGTGAGTGTCTTGGTACTCTGGTCTCATCTGCTACTCTCTGGTCTGCCTCTTCAGTACCATAGGGAACTATGAACACTGCTTTTTTCCCTTTAAAGCGTGGTTAAAACGTCAGCTCTCCTCTAGTCAGTGGACTGCTTGTTGCTTTCTTTCTCAAGTATACAGCAGAGCTAATGATTTCACTGGAGAATCTATTTATTTGTTTATTTATTTTCATCACATTAGAGACCTGGGTTTTGCTAAAATGGAGATTCTCTATAAATTAGATCACATGCACTGTTAATCAAGGCAGTGATCCCTTAGCAAGAGAAGCATAAAAAGTGTTAACCATTGCCTCCTCTGTTTATATTTGCAAGTTCTGAGTAGTAAAAGCAGTTTATCAGGTGAGTAATCAGTGTGCCACTGCAAGACATCCACATTTATAGCTACCTGTTTCAATGATGTCTTCAAATGTAATGAGACGATCATTCCAATACAACATTAGTGATTTCTCTCATCTTTCAGCTTGCTCCTGCTGTTCTCTTTTTTTCTCTGTGCTGTAGCCTTGCAGTTAGGGGCTTTCAAATTTTATTTTCCATTCCTTATTCTCCTTCCAAACTTGTTTTCCAGTCTCTTGTTGTGGATATTACCCTGTAATTCCTCATATTGACTCACTCATATGTTCACTTTTCCTGATACTGCATATCCTCGTCTCCCTGCTAGAAATCCATAGTCAGGCTTCACAATGCATCTGTGCTGTTCTGCCTTGGATCTTGTATCTCCCTGTCTAAACCACATTGCCTTTACATTTTACAATCTTGAATGGCTTTTACTAATCTTCTCATGTCATCTTCTTGTTCTACTATTTCTTTCTCTAGGATTAAGATATTTGTTCCAAGAGTTAATTGAAAAAATGTTAAGGACTCCTACTCCTTTTGCTTTGTTTTTCCCTTTCCTACTATACTGCTGCTTTTTCTGCCTCTTGAAAAGCTGTAAGTACACCCACTGTTTTGGCCCATTAACCTTCTCCTATCTGAGCTGCCTTGTGCTCATCCTGCCTTTTGTTCTTTTCCTGCTCTAATCTGAGGAAACTCTTCTTACTTTACAGTATGTTGTAGTCTATCTGATTTTAAAAACTCTCCACTTCTCTCTTTTCAGGTCCTGTTTCTGTTATTTTCCATCTCAACTCATTGAATGAACTCTCTCTGGTTGCTATGTGAGGTTTACTACCTTGGGCACAAAGATTCACTCTGTTCCTTTTCCTGAGGATACTATCTGACTGTATTAGTCTCCTGGTTATCATCTTTTGCTTTGCTTTTAGGTCATTTGTGGCAGAGGACAGCATTTTGCCTTGGGGTTTCAAAGAGCTGTGCGCAACTGGGTTCCGTCCCTTGGCTGCAGCTCAGAGCTGCCGCAGCAATGCAAACAATAATGGTAGAATAAAGAATTCAGTGCTTTAGCACTGCCACCCGCTGGCTGTCTTTGGCCATGACACTCCATATTTGACTGAAAGTTTTGGTTTTGTTTCATCTGAAGTGGAATGTACTACTATAAGCACACTATTTGTGAGTACTAGAAACACGAGAAATATTTGTTATATTCCTTCCACATATAAGATGCATGCATTTCATTTTCTAGTTTGCTTTATAAAGTGAAATATTGAGGTTGGTAACTCAAGCACTAAAAAAAGTCAGAGGATTCAAGGTTAAACTCTTACGTACAATTCATCTGTGTTACCTGAATTTTGTGTATGTTTTGTAATATATGTTGCTCATGCATAAGAAACATACAATTAAATATACATATAGATGCAGAACAGAAATAGAACAATTTGTGAGTGATATAAATGTTTCTGTGATGCTTCCTCTGACAAATCTTTCAGCCCCTACCTTGTTTAGGAAACTCCTGAACTAAAGTGGTTTCTTTATTTTGATAACCTTCACTGGGCTTCCTTTCCAGGCACATCTTGTTTCTCCTTGAACCCATATATAAAGAAATGTTTGGTATTTTTTTCTGTATATTTTCTTCACTATTTTCTCTTTTAATTTTTTTCCCCCTTTCATTCCTTGGTTTCCCTTTAGTTCATTTCTGTGATATAATCAAACTCATTATTATTAGGCTTCCTGATACTAGATTAACATTATATGGTTAAAACCACTAGCATTTTACATTTCCTAATACAGTCCAATCCTAAAAAGTTGCAGGAGTATTAACCTTAACAAAACAGTTCTATGACAGGAGACTATTAAAATCTATCCAGATATGATGTCGAATAAACTTCATATGCAGACTTCTTATGAGAAATTTTTGACAGAAAGAATAGATATAAATATCCAAGGAAGAAAGTGTGCTCATTGTTTCCATAATTAATTTTTTATATGATTTATTGCCATGTACTGAAATATTACCCAGAATTCTAGGAAATACAGAAGCGGAATACAAGTTCAAGGATGGAGCACTAATTGAATTCTTAATTGAAATGACTCATCTAAGCAATGCACTGAACTGGATTGGCCCCTGATTGTAAAAATGTTTCTAAATGGCATCCCTACAAGGGTGCCACACTAAAAGCTTGACTTTTGTACATTTAGAAGAAAGGTTCTATGTCAGAAGATTTACTGGGTGAAGGTCTCCATTCACAAAGGAAACACTTTTTTCTTTACAAAAAGGCAAGAGGGATTGGTGTTTTTCTTGGATTAACTGGTGTATGGACCTTAAACAAAGTCTCTGTAAAGGCCTGAGTTTTACTCATCTTGACACTTACATAGGAAGTAAGTTATAATTAGATAGACTAATCAACACTTCTAAAAGTGATAGGTGAGAATAGGAGTCTCCACTTATAATGACTGCAAGTTAAATACCACATGAAATTTCACTCATTATTATGAAAACTGATTTTCTTTGTGTATACTGATGCTGTTATTTTTTTTTAAGAGGATGTTTATTGTTTGTTTATATTAATGCTGAATTTTCACTGTTTTTGACATCCTTGCTCACTAGGGGACTCTTATTAACCTGGCCTTTTATTTTAGTAGTTTATAATTAAATCACAAACACTTATTTGGCAGTGAAATTTGGAGCAGATTGAACAAAACAAAAACAAAACAAAAATTAACAAAAATTCTTAATTTCTACTACTTAGAAGTGACTAGAAGCTAGGATATTTAACATGTTTTCAGTGTTTTACAAATAAAGATAAATTTGCCCCTGATTTCAACCACCCATGCAAGCTGGCATCTATGCATATTTGCAAAGTATGACTCACTAGCAGAAAACACACACATCAGAAAAAAATAATCAACTTTGGTGAGAGGACAGAATAACTTTCTGAAGGCCTTTTCTTAAAATTCTTTTTTTTGTTTGTTTGTTTTGTAATCAATAATTCTTGCTTCTCTTGAATATATTAATTTCTGATATCTACCTGGTCTCATGCAAAGGATTTAAAACTGTCCCAAACAACATTCTTGTCTCTAAAGTGGAAATAAATGGATATGATAGATGGATCTCTCATGGATGAGAAATTGTCTGTATGGTTGCGTTCAAAGATCTGTAGTCAACAGCTCCATGTTCAGGTGGAGACCAGTGACAAGTGGTATTCCTCTGGGGTCTGTATTGGGACTGGTATTTAACATCTTTTCAGTGATGTGGACAGTGGGATTGAGTTGCCAACAGCACCAAGATGAGTGGTGTGATCAACATGCTGGAGGGCAGGGATGCCATCCAAAGGGACCTGGACAGGCTTGAGAGGTGAGCCCGTGCAAACCTCATGAGGTTCAACAAGGCCAAGTGCAAGACCCTACACCTGGGTGCAATCCTAAACATAAATACAAGCTGGGCAATGTCTGGATTGAGAGCAGGCCTGTGAAGAAGGACCTGGGGGTGTTGGTTGATGAGAATCTTGACATGAGCTGGCAATGTGCGCCTGCAGCCCAGAAAGCCAACCATACCCTGGGCTGCAGGATCTGCAGATTCTCAGGGAAGTAGTTATGAGCGTCACCTGGGAATGTGCTCTAGAGGCTTTAGGGGTCCATGGTTGATGATCACTTTTCAAGAATGACCAGAAAAAGGCAATCCACAGGCCTTGGAGGGGAATCTAGATAGATTAAAGCATTAGGCAATCTGCAACAGCATGAAGTTCAACAAAGGAAAATGTTGAGTGCTGCACCTGGGATGGAGTAATGCTGGACACTGGTACAGACTTGAAGACAAGTGGCTGGGGAGAAGATCAGTAGAAAGGGACCTGGGGGTGCTGGTCGACAGCACGCTCAACAGGAGCCAGCAGTGTGCCCTGGCAGCCAAGGGGACAAACTGCATTTTGGGGTGCATTGAACACAACACAGCCAGCTCATCAAGAGAGGTGATTCTCCCACTATATTTTGCACTGTTGTGGCCTCATCTTGAATATTGTGTGCAGTCCAGGGTTCCCAATATAAAATGGATATTAAGGTCCTTGAAAACATCCATAAGAGGGCAGCAAAGCTGGTAAAAGGGCTGGAAAACATGTCCTATGGGGAGAGGCTGACACTGGGATTATCTGATGTAGAGAAGATAAGGCTCAGAAGTGACATCAATGCTCTCTGCAACTTCCTGAGGAGGGGAAGTGGAGAAGGAGGTGCTGATCTCTGCTTCCTAGGAACCTATAACAGGACATGTGGGAACAGCACAAAGTGGCACCAGAGGAGATTCAAACAAATATCAGGTTATCGGGAAAAAAATATTTACTCTGAAGGTGGTCGAAGAGTGGAACAGGCTTGCTGGAGATGTTTTTGATGCCCCATGTCTGTCAATGTTCAAAAGGCATTTGGAGAATGCCTACATTAACACGATTTAACTTTTGCTTAGTCCTGTCCTGTCCTGTCCTGTCCTGTCCTGTCTTACCCTACCCTACCCTACCCTACCCTACCCTACCCTACCCTACCCTACCCTACCCTACCCTACCCTACCCTACCCTACCCTACCCTACCCTACCCTACCCTACCCTACCCTACCCTACCCTAAAGAAGTATAGCTAGCAGGTTGGGGGGGTGATCTTTCCCCTCTACTCCATGCTTGTGAGACCCCACCTGGAGTACTGTGCTCATCTCTGGTGCTCCCGGCACAAGCGAGACATGGACCTGTCAGAGAGGGTCCAGGGGAGGACCACGAAGATGATCAGAGGACTGGAACACCTCTCCTATGAAGAAAGGCTGAGAGAGCTGGTAGTGTTCAGCCTGGAGTAGAAAAAGTGTCAGAGAGACCTTACAGTGACCTTCCAGTAATTAAAGGGGGCCTACAGAAAATATTCAGAAGAACTCTTTTTCAGGGAGTACAGTGGGGATGGGTTTTAAACTAAAAGAGGGTATGTTTAGACTAGATATAAGGAAGAAAGTCTTTACTCAGAGGGTAGTGAGGCACTGGCACAGGTTGCCCAGAGAAGCTGTGGACGCCCCATCCCTGGAGGTGCTCAAGGCCAGGCTGGATGGGGCTTTGGGCAGCCTGGTCTGGTGGGAGGTGTCCCTGCCCATGGCAGGGGAGTTGTAACTGGGTGATCTTTAAGGTTTCTTCCAAACCAAGCCATCCTCCAAATCTATGACGTGGTAAATCTTATCTCTAAACACCAAAAAACACCAATTACAAATAAATGAAATCTTTCTCTTATGAATATTAAGAAGCAGAAATTGAGTTTGTATTGCTTGCATTGAAAAGACCATAATAACCAAGAAATCTGAGTTCTCTTTAGTGTTTTGATACATCACTATTGATTGTCTCTAATATTCTGTCAAAGCTAATACAGTGCATAAAAACATGAAACCCATGATATCCTTACTTTCACAAAAACACAGAAACAAATACAAGCATAAATAAAGAAATAAACAATTACCCATTTCTTCACATGGGTGATTATTCTCTTTGATTTTTATAGGCATTTCTTGTGGCTGGAAAGACATTAACCCCATGATAGCACAAAACATACGCTAAAAGTATTTTATAATGTACTTACATATCACTAGCAATGGAGGAGTTCCTAGACATGGACTTTGGAGAAAGGTCATAGTCGCTGTCTGACCGGTAAAGGAAAGACTCCCTCCGTTGACTGTGGACAAAATTTGCCTGAAGAATTAGCCCTGATCCAGGACTTGTCATGGGATCCAAGGGACTTCGTCCCGATGATGTACCATTGTCTACATCGAAACTGCAAAAAGAAAGGAGAAAAAGATTTATGACATTGACACAGGAGTTTTGAAAATAATGAACACTCTTCTGGCAAGTCGTCACTAGGCATTTACTTCTATATAATTATGGCGAAATCATGACCTGCCCAGTTCCACTGCTAAGGCAAAACAAAAGCACATAAGAAATAAACTTTACAATTGCTAATAACCAAAAAGAGTAAGTCTGAAGGAATATAAATTTGGTAGAGGAAAAAATCCAAACCACTATTAGGAATATAGGAAGCTATATGCATCTTTGCATGCTGAGAACTCATGAGCTCTATACCTGAAGAAACATGATGATGCATTATTTTATTCCTCATGCACCATTTCTCCTGAGCTGGACCCTCATTACCCTGACTCCCACTGGAAGGCAGCACAGTGCTCATTTGTTATAGAGTACACATCACTCATATGTCATTACTACTCAAACACTTCAAGAAGGTATTTTGGCTTTTCTCAATAAAACAAGCACTGGAGTGGGATTAATGTGTATGCACGTTCTTTGGCATGTTTGTATACATTAGTGTGAGCTCCTATTTTAAAACTGGATTGAAAAAAATGACCTCTACAGCCACTGCCAAGCATAGTGGCCATTTTCGGCCATTTTTGTCTTACGTCTTTGAACTTTACAGTTTTGATCCAGCAATTCTGGTTATTGTATGAGTGGTAAACAATTTTACAATTCCTAGGGAGCACTGCTGTCATGAGGGGCTGAAGGAACATAGAGAGATATCATGGGAAATGAAAGAGAGCGAGAAAGATGCTCTTTCACACAGTCCGTGACAGTTCTGAAAAGGGCTTTGAAAATGGTACAAAGACCTTGAGTGGGACTCTGCAATCAATTAGAAACCAGTGCAGGGTGAGTAGTCTGGCTGATGCGCTCATGGCAACCCATGTTGCTTAGCAGCCTGATCTCTGTGTCTGGTACCGAATGGAGTCTTTTAGGAGCACACGGCTCAGCTTCTAGATTGCAGGTGTTGTGCCATCTAGAGGTCACAAATGTGTGGATTAGCAAATTTATGTCTGCATCTGATAGGGTGGAGCATGTTCTACCCAGCCAGAAGTGGAAGAGGACTTCTGTTTTCCTGGTTGTTTGAGTCTCTAAAACTGATGATCAATTTTAGTTTTACATCATAGGAGAAAAGGTGTGTATAAGACCTTGGTTTATAACTACTAATCATACTAACAGGAACTTAAACAATACTGCTAGAGCACATACAAATGGGGGATGAACAGAGGATCTATCACATGACTTTTTAAGTGTCAATAAGTGTTAGTACGCATTTATAACAAATGCATCTAAACAGACCTTTTGAAAACAGTGTTCATATGAAGGACACACACCATTTTCATTTATGTCTAATGACATGTCAGCCATTGATTAGACTTCAGCCTGGCACAGCAGTGTCACAGTTACTCTCTATACTACCTTGCTGCTTGCTTCTATCTGCCACCTGACTGAGGCTGTAGTGTCAGCAGCAGTAAAGTTTCCTTTTCTCCTGCACATGGTAAGATTAGCTTGCAATGGCAAGATTAATGGCAATGTCATTTCAAATACATATAGAAGCTGAAAAGCTCCAAAACAAAAATTAAAAGTGGGATGGAAATAAATGAAGTTAAATGTAAATCTGTCTCAGCAGAAAAATATTAAATAAGAAATTTCTATCAAATTGATTTTCTTAACAGTGGATTTAATTATTCAACTGAATAAAAGGTTGGATTTTATTGAAGTAAAGGAACATACGGTTTTGCTGGCAGATTTTTTTCTGTTTTCCTCACTCAGATTTGTGCACATATGAGTATTCTATTAGCAATCTTATTTTTCCTAGTCCAACACCAAGGCAGGCTTCTATGAATAACTCCACTGTCACGTCATAAAATACTGACCATAACAAAATTTAGAAGTCTATTCGATAAAATCACAGAGATTTGAGAGATGTTGAGAGGCTCTGTGGCTTGCACCACCAGATAACAGCATGTGCAAGACTTGCACAAAGTTACTGTGATAGGAACTTTATCCTGTGATACTGTATTGTGTCCACTAGATGGGTGTCAAAAGTAAAGAAATGGATTCAGATGTACCAGCTAGGACCTGGCTTATATCACTCGATCAAAATGTCTTTTATTTAAATACCCATCAAGAAAAAAGAAAAGTTCAGTACTACAGCAAAAGATGTAGTGTGAACGCAACACGGGTGTACCACAAACACGTTTGTATAACAAGTTTCTCAAGTGCTACAATAGTTAAGTGTCTTGTTGAGCTTTTACTTACTGAGATGTGTTAAAACTTTCAGACATAAAAGGTTATAGAAATCTAAACGAAAGATTTAGATTGCTTTTAGATATAGAATGTTTTAGTACACTGAAAATCAAATGTTACTTCGGCTGAATCATGAGTCTTTGCAAGAAATGGAGCTGCTGATCATGTTGCATCAAATGAAGAGAGAATCAGAACGGGGAATTGAAGTCTCATACACAAATGGTTTTTCTTTCTGCACACATGCAACTTAAAAAAAAAAAAAAAAGCTAAAGGTAAAAAGTGGACGGACTCTCTAGTTTGCCTGGGCAGAAATTGCAGAAAATCAGCTATGGCTGCTTCATATTTATCTTTCTGCTCCTGTTAAGTTTTAAAGTGCAGTGAGAATATGTTGTGAATTAAAAGAAGTGCACTGTCAGTGACAACCCAAAAGTTATTCTCTCTCTAGCATGCTCCTCTGCCTCCTTTTGGTGGAGGGGGCTCCTTTTAAAGGAAGAAGGAGCATGGAAGTTGGTAATGGAGGTGCCAGAAGTTTTGCCACCTTTTCACAGGCAGAAAGTGCCCATTTAAAGACAGCTGCTTTTTTTTTTTTTTTCCTGACAGCAGCATCTGGCACAGAATGCATGACAAAAACTTCTACATTCAAAGAGCTTTACTGCAACTCCAGAGATAACAAAGCTACGAAAAGCCAGTGCTGATTCAGCAGCTTTTGTTTGTGCATTTCCACAAAATATTTTATGACATACTGGATACTGTTTATCCTTGAAGTCTCCCTTATTCAGTGTTCAGTGATAGCAAACATGACATGAGATGAAAGATTAGCCTTTTTTTTTCCTTTTTTGGCTATTCATTGTGCTTGCACGTCTTGACCACTGAGCATCATCCAGGCTCTGGACAGAGGTGGTGAACTCTCTTGAGCAACTTGTAAGCATTCATGGCTGATTTTCCCTGTGCTCCCAAAAGGAAGAGAAGTTCTAACATCATAAGCACTACTTCAGTGTTAGCAACTGCACAGTTTCCTTACATGATGAAATAAACCCCCTGTGGACTTCTTTTCAAGTCCTTAGAAGACTCTGCTACTCTCTGCAAAGTTGCTAAAAGGAAAAAAGGAGAAGGTCTGCGTACAAAATATTGCTTATAGCTATGTAAAAAGTAATAGCATCATCATGAATATGCACAAGAGCTCGTAATTGAGGATACATAGAAAAATCTTCATATTGATCTTCCTTATTACTGAGAGCTTAGCAACTTAATATTTTTACTGCAGTTCTGTTGCTATTGTTTGCACTTTTGCAGAGAAGTTAGCAATAGTAAAGGAGAGAACAAAACAAATTCTACCCCAAAATGAAGAATTTACAAGACTTTGTAAAAATACAAATTGCACTCCTAATTAAGTCTCTATCTACCTTCAGCCTCTCCAGCCTTGGAAACTATCATGAGGGAAAGAAATGGGATCCAAAATAATTGATCTTCTAGGAAAATCTTATCTTTCAAAGCCATCTTTAAAAATGATAGGGCCAAGCAAGGCATGAAGAAATAAAGTTTCTTCTTCTCCTGACACAGGAGTCTATTGTTCTGGTGCAAAGCAATTTCTCCAAACACCGACCTGCTCAATGACCTACCTACCCATCTCAATTTCCTCAATTCCCAAACGTTCTGTCCTGTATTTTCATTTGGAAGCACAATCCCAGCACCAGAACAAATGCATAGAAGCTGTAGTTCACTGAAGCTATCACAGAAAAACTGCCCTGTAGCAACTGCCTTTGGGCAGTCTCATTTCGAGCAAAAGCAAGGTAATAAATCTTTCTTTACATCTCCAAGAAGAGAGCAAGTTATTTACAGCTTCTGCCTCAGGCCAGAAGCCCACACATGGCAGCCTGTAGATACTAGAGAAAGGGGAGGATCAGACGATCCACTCAAATGCAGAATCCTAATTTGTAACTTGGATTACTCCTTGGGCTGAGAAAACCTGGCAGAGATGCCAGCTGAGGCACCTCACCTGGACAGCCCTCATAATGAACAGTGGCAGAGAAAGCCCACAGTGAACCCTTTTCTAGGGTAGTTCAGTACAAAAGCCCTGGGTAGGGAAAGGCTCTGTAAGACAGGATATGACAGGCAGAGTGTGTTCTTAGACCTTGTATACATTAGTTATTGTGTATCCTGGAGATTTGTGTGTCCCAAATCAAAGCAGGGCAGTTTAAACTTTTGTTCTTAGATGTGATGGATTTATTTTGCATTGGTTATAGTTTATTTTATCAGGACAGACTATTTCAGCTACTGTGGAAATCATGCTACTATGACCCAATTCTTAAAAAAAAAAAAAAAAATGCACAAAGATTCTTGAAATATTGTCATTAGAAAGCATTTTGGCTAAGGTAGACACCGATTCTATTATATTAATTTTACAGTTCTCAGTCAGAAAAGGCAGTGCAAGGAATAGATGAAGACAAAGACATAAGGCCCTTTTTCTCGAACAGAGATTATCTGTTAAGAACTGAATTTTCATTTATGTATTTTAGGGAGTTAAATTCTGCTTTAGCTTATAGACAAAATACATTCACTGTATTCACTGAATTAACTGTCTGTCCAAAGATTTGCTAATATGCCAAATTAATATTATAACTTCTTTGAGAAATACTGATTTTAGACACATTTTACATTAATTAATGAGAATGGAAAAACACTTTGATTATGTCTTTATGATTTCTCTTGGGCCTTTTTATTTCTTATTAATAAACTAAGCATTAAATTGAGACAACAGCTAACTGGAGTGCAGATGTTTAACAAGTTAACCTGTAGTATCAGAAAAAAAAAAAAAAAGTAAAAATAAATCAGAGTACTTATAGAACTGAATGGTAGGTCTGAAGTTCATTTCTTATATTAATTCTCTGTCCAGGACTTTTCAAAACATTTCCTGTCTGACAGTGGTGCAGGAGAGATCGTATTTGTTTTTCACTTCCTACTTTTCTTTCTCCCTCCTCGCCCACACCTAGTAAAAACTAAAGAGTTGAGGAAAGGGCTGGGTGGTGGGAGGGTGGGGAAAGGGAGAGAAATATTTATGCTGACAGTTTAGAAGAAATATTGTATCACCACTCCAGAGTTGATGGAAATAAATACATATTATATATGATCTAACTCGTGTTTTTATTTTCTCTGTAGCAATGTTAACAAAAACTTTTACTTTTGTCACTTGCATATATGGTTAGTGAGTTGTAAGCAAATTATATAAATGGAACATATGATCTACATCTGAATTTTCTTTTACCACTGTAGATTTGAGAATTCAAGCCAACTACCTACTTGTGGCTTTGGATTCCCAGTTAAGTGATTCAGCAAGCAAGCCCTATGATTAACTCCATTTTTAGATACACTGTGGATAGATTTTCCAGTATCAAGACTGCAAGCAAAAGAAGAAAATGTATCACTTCATGAAATTTCCTTTCAGTAGCAGAACCTGGCTTTTTCTCTTGGCATACCTGTTCTGGGAAATTAATTTTAGAGTGTAACAAGGCTTAACGCTAATATTAAAAGCCCAGAGAAAAGGCTGATAGAACATGTTAGACAAAAAATACACTGAAGCAAAAAGATTTATAAGAATTAGTCTACTCAAACATGCTAGTAAAGGAATTCCAACTATCTGCTCAAGTTTCCATCTCACGATTTTCTAGGAAAAGAGACTTAGGAAATGTAGCCAAGCTCTCTAAAGAAACTGTTTTATGTTCTGTTATGAAGTTTCCAACCAAGGAGTTTCTTGTGATGACTATTCCTTATCTGGGGGGACTTTGCTTAGAATGGTCTTGTGATACTGAATTCAAGGCTTACTTCTCATGAAGTCACATCATTATTCTTAATTATATGCCAGTGCTCTGCGTATTTGGCACACAAGTCTTTAAAGGCTTTGCTGCACTTATTAAATCAATTTGCTTCTACTCAGCCACACTAGGACTCTTTTTATGATTTCTTTTATTCTTTCCTCAGGGATGACCACTCTTCACCAGCAATCTTTATTCTCTGAACTTGGCTCTTGCAACTAAACACCTTCCTACTAATGTGATGCACAGAAACAAATCCCAGATTCTAGATACTGTTACACACTTTTGTTGTTTTGATGTTTCTCTGAAGCCAAAATACTTGTCTTATTGCAGCATAATAAAAATGCAAAGTAAAAAATGTGGGAGAAACAATATGTAACATAATTTCCAAGATATTTTGGGAATTGTTTAGGCTTAAACTTGTTTTAAATTGCTATGTTTTTATTTTGTTTTATTTATTTTTTTCTCTATAGTAATCCTACTAGGTCCATTTCCCCACTTTAAAGATAATAAAAAAAAGGCCACCAACACATTAACAGTTTTCCCCAAGGCTTCTGGTGGTCAAAGTCTGAATTACGAAATATGCAGAGTACATTGAAGAATCAGAGTTCTTTCAGGATAATCTGAGGTAATGAAAGCTAAAAAAAAATCTATCTACTTAATCCTAGAAATGCAGTATCAGCAGGACTGATGGTTTTCCACTTTATTATTGTCATTGTTTAATTTACAGTCTACCATCACTATTCACTTAAACCATTCCTTATTTATGTCTGCTCTTATTTTCCTTTAGATACCTTTTCTCCAGGCTGTACATATTAAAGTGCCTTCAAACGTGTTTTAAAAAAATCACTTCACCTAATTTCTTCAAGAAATGCTCAAAAAACTCTTTTTCTTTCTGGGTTGAGTTTTGATCCATCCAACTATCCCCACTTCTTTTTCTGCAGCTCTACTTTCTGAGCCGAATCTGGACACTGGGATGCAAAACCAACCTGCACTGGGTGTGATAATATAGCATGTATTTAATGCTTTTCCCATTGTTATTAATTTTCTCTAATTTAAATGCATTGGAATGAAATCTCAGAGTATTTCAAAATATTGATCTAGCAAATTATTAAAACATGAAAACCATCCATTAAGCTTACTGACTAATCCTAAAATGCATCTCCCCTAAGATATTAGTGGAAAGTCTTTCCTTCAGGAAAACCTGGAATATAAACATGAATGTAATGTTATGTTTGAGAAGCTGGAAGCTGCCACCAAAGCAAAATCCAATGCACTGGAAGTGCTCAGCCCCGTTTCAGTGAATCCAGTCAGATGTCATTATGAGAATAAGCCAAACTGCTTTTACGTTTTTCCTCAGTTAGTTGTGTGATAAAAAGTACATATGAGAAGAGGCAGTTCCTCAGAAATAAAATATTTAATATCCTGCAGTATTGCTGAAAGCACAGAGAATCCAGGAAATAGATACAAATTTTCCACAGGGCTAACACTACCAAGAATCTGGAAACTTCCTGAAAAAACTTCCAGAAAACCTTCATGTAGAGCCACAACAACAATAAACACTCAGTGAGGTCATGGTTACATGTAGCCTGTGCTTAGTGTCAGGGATCTCTGGAAAAGAGTACCCTAGAGAGAAGATGACTGGAGAAAGATGTTGGAGTTGATCCTCACTCTTCCCAGTTCCTAGAGAATACCCTACAGATAGAGAGGTTCCAAAGCAGAGGAAAGTACAACCTTTGTGACAAAAAGTCACTTCCCTCAGCATCACCCAGCTCATAATTACTAAGTCTTTAGAACAATTGAGCTCAAGCTAACTTGTGCTCAAAAAATGTCTCTTCCAGAGAATGAATGAGGGCTGTGGACAGAAAGGATCAAATAGAAGAGAATAGCCCATTTGATTTCAGTATATATGTATATATGTACCTGAGGAGAACATTCACCATCAGCTCAGGACTGCAAATAAAGAAAGGGGGAAAGAAAATATATTTCTCAAATAGTATATATGTATAACATTAAAAAAAAATCTGGAACTTGTTTTATAAGATGTTTTAGTTACTCATATTTTACAGGAGAGATTAAGCCAATTAAGCCAAGTGTCTGCAATATATATATATATATTTTTTTTTTTTTTCTGATTCTGTGAACATCTTCATAAATTTCAAAAATTTATAAGCTTAGGCCAACCTTAACTCAGTCACCTCATATTTCTACGTTACAAAAATAAATAAATAAATAAACAAATAACATGATACTATATATATATATTTTTTTAATAAACTCTTGCCTTGCTCAGGGTCTAAAGAGGACTCTGCGTAACAAGCCCCTGTTAGTGGGATTCTTGTCTCATTCAATGCATAAGGTTGGTACTGAGTGATGCAAAGGACTAGAGAAAGGTAAAAAGTGCTTTTATCATCAAGAAAGAGAAACAATATTTGCCCAAGCTGCAGAGCACCTGATACTGAACTAGCCACTCACACCAGCTTCACCATGTCACTAACTGCATATTTATCAGTCATGAGGTATCCACTCTGAAAGGCTGTTGCTTGAGTTGTATGCCATCATCATTTGCAAACACAAATGAATTCAGAACATCTCAGCAGCTACTGGACAGACCAAAGGTCCATCAGATGCACTGTTCTGTTTCCAGTAGTGGACAAAAATGAATGACAGTGGAAGAGGCTAAGAATGAGCCACGAGAGGTGATATGCACCCAGAGTACTCTCCTAGCCTGTTCTCTCACACTTTCATGCAAACTATGCTTTGAATATGTGAGTCATTATACGCAAGAAAATCAAAGAAATGAAGTCCTAGACATCTCATTTTGGATATACACTTTAGGAAATACTTTCACTTTAATCTCTGCGTTTCAATTCTCTTTATATTAAGTAAGGAGGATAACACTTCCTCATACTACATGTGTGATATGCAAATTAATTCGATCATGCCTGAGAAGCAGTAAGATATACTTATGAACACCATAGAAAAGCCAATGAAAACACTAACTGCTTTCCCTGTAAGGCTGAACAGCAGGTTATCAATAAAGTATGTTACCATATAATGAGCTGCAACATAGGACAGAATATCTCATTAACTGAGTTGCATTCATTCTGAGGACTCAAAGTAAAACCACAATGAAATCACGTAAGTAAAATCTTTACCAAAATATTTATGCACAACAGGATTAAATAAACATTCCTAAGTCAATCCTGCTGTTGGTATTTCCTTCTCTTTTGCTTGATTTTTCAACCATAATAACTTGCATACAAGGTTATAGTCTTTATGTTTCTACATAGCTGGAGAGATGTTTTCTTGCATGGCCTAATCTCTAAACTCTTGTCTACACCATTTTTTTTTTCTCCAGTTTTCTCTTCCAGCCTACTGTAACGCTATCAACAGCTACTACCGGTGAACCATCAGAGATTTCAGACTTCAAGTGCAGTACTGCAGGTTTGCTTTCTAATGGTTAGTATCTAGATGAACAAATATGCATTTCATTTTGGTTACAATGCAAGTTTGATTAACCTCATCTTCTACGGACTTCAAGATCACTAGAACATCTCATTCATTATTTCTTAATGATTGACTAGTATTGTAATATTTCTTACTTAAATCCTTTGTACCCCTATATTTGTGTATGGGGTTTCACTTCCTGTAAGATACTTATTGTGCACAACTGTTGGATCAGAAAGCAAAAGTTATAAATACAGTGCTTTAACTGTTAACAAGATATAGAAATATTATGTGGTGTAAAATTACTACACATATTAAGCAACTCTAATTTGTTAAAATACCTGAATCAGCAGAAGTCTACAGGTTCTGAAAAACAATTCCCAAACTGATTTGGAGCAAGAAAAAAACAAAACACTAGCTGTTACAGTCTTCATGATGCCACACACACAGCTAAGCATGTCTCACAAAAGAAATGAGTCTTTCTCTTGAAGAATGTAGTAGTTAAAATGTCAGCTTACATGCTTTACATGAAACAAGGCATTTTTTTTTCCAGTATTAAACAAACTTGGGAACACATTTTCAGTGGGCTGAAATAGGAACTGAAAAAATACTTTTTTTTTTTAAACGTGAGTGATCCGATGAGCCAAAGCTGTTAAAAAATAAAATAAAATCACTATATGTTGCAAAATAAACTAGCATTCTCCTCAGAAAGTGAAGCCAATACTAAAATTTGTAACTCAGTCTGCCATGTACAGAAATACATTCCTACGAATCTATGAATACATCCAAGGACAATTCAGGGTTTTCCTATCACTTATAAAATTATCTGTAAATGCAAGCCAATTTCAGAGAATGAATTCTGTACCCCAGCTCACATTAAGAAACTGGGAGGGAAACAGGTGTTTCTTACAGAGGTGCTTATCTACCAACCATACTCCCTGATGGAACTGCTTCTTCTGCTGCCACTCTCCATTAGGAAAAGCATGTTGCCTTTCATCACCCATCTTGGGACTCCACAAACCTTCCGACTAGTACTGAAGGGTTGTGTGTTTAAATTGTCAAAAGCAAAAAATAAATAAAATAAATTAAAAAAAAAAAAAGACAATCACATAAAGGCATCTATCATTAACGTACTTCCAGTTTTTGAGAAAAAATGTGAATGATTAATTTCACTTTGTGAAAAAAATAAAAAAAATAAAAAAAAATCTGCTTGGCAATTTGATTCCAAAAGCCTATTTTCTTGATATTGTCATTACTAAAATTGGGACAGGGCATGCCATACTTGCTGGCGCCAAGGACGTGATCATATTACTCTGGAAACATTACAAAATGAGCAATGCAACAGCCAGAGAAGGAGAAATGCCAGCTTCTATCCCCAGTGGATTCAGCCAAATAAATAAAATAATAAATGCCAGCGTAACATTTCTTCCTTTGGAAAAATATGTCTCCAACTACTTTTCCCTGTGATCGGGTTATTTCACCCCGTGAAGTGTTCCCAGGAGAATTAATAATTTTGCCAAATAAAAAGTGTTTTTCAAGAAGTTCTGTTCAGCAAATGGCACAAAGCTACATGCCCAAAGCTCTGGTAAGCCCATCACATGTGCACATGGCGTTATATGTCCTCCCAAGTTGACACAATTATACATGCACAATGTCATCATGCCTAGCCTATGATCCTGCAGCAGAATTTACAATGTCTTTGGCTCTTAAGGACAAATCTTAAGCAGAAGTGGAGCCCTCCTGGCAGCCAAGGGAGGGGCCGTGCTATTTTCCTCTATAAGCTATCAGGAAATTCTTTGTTTCATTCTTTTCTTTTGCAGGACTGAAGCAGGATAATAGAATACAAAAACACTTCTTGCACTAGATGAGTCATCCTGAGTGAATCACTTTATCCCCTTCTGTGCTTCCATTTTCCTACCTGCAAAATGGATACTTTGTACAGTTCTAAGAGATGGCCTTTAAAAAAATAAAAAATAAAAAAATTGCAAGGGCTAAAATTAATTTTATTGGGAATAGGAGGAAGGGCTCTGAAAATATCAAAAACATTGCTGTTTAAGAACCCATCAAAAGTGGATTTGGAGAAGAAATTTAGTTTTAACTGTTTTACTCACAGGAAATATTTGAAGGAATAGGAAGAATTTGAATGAAAGACATGCTTATTTACTTGTCTTGGTATTTTTACTTGCAAGACTCATCATTAAAAAGGGAGTGGAAGATGTTAGATTGGGTATTTCTGTAGTATTTGGAAGCAAACAGGGAATAGTGGTAAAAAAAATACATGAAAATGTGAAAACAAAAAAAAAAAAAAAGAGAAAGAAAACCTCACAAAAAAAAAGGATATCATAAGACGTTTTAAGAAAATAAATATTTTTAAAAAAAAAATTTTTTTGCTTCAGGCCAGAAGTTCGCTCTTTGGAAGTTCATGGTCCTGACTTTGCTCTTCATCAGGCCCAAACTCCTCCAAATCACCAGCTCTACCATGGAGTGGTCGCTGCAGCCCAGACTGCCTCCAGTCTTAACCTCCTTAATGAGCTCATCCACACTGGTGGGCACCAGGTCCAGTAGCACTTCTCCTTTGGTTGGTTTGTCTAGTACCTGGACCAGGACATTACTAGGAGGTAAGTCTGAAATGAGATACCACTCCTAGGCTGCACAGAGACAGTACAACAGCAAAGAGGTTCAGAATGCTAATCTCACAACTACTATTTACCAGGATTATTATGATAAAACATAACGTGATACAGAATATTCACACACCCAGAAAAATCAGCAGTCAAAGGTGGAAAGGACTGAATGTGTGTGGAGAGGTGAAAAGAAATACAACAAAGGATCCTTATCCTGAAAACCCATCAATATGTCAATCAAATAAAATTCTGTCTACTAATACTTTTCATAAAGGAATAAAGAAAAGAGATATGCCAACAAGCAAAAGTACATCCCAAGAGCTGACAGCCCATAGATTTTCTTCCCTGGTTAAAAGAACCATGTTGGACTTACTATTAACATTTTTATGTTATTATTGTATTTCAACAGTCTCTTCCAAGCAATTTTGAACTGGAAAATAACTTTTCACTTCATTTTGTCATTCTGGATTTCTAAATGTCAAGGAATATTTCAGTTAAAATAACATCTAACTTTGAAGCAAATTCCTCAATATTCCATGACTGCTATCTGAAGCAAGTTTGAGAAGGCAGAGAGACCAGATGGCTAATCTTAATGATAAAAGATTTACAGTGTTTTGCCTTCAGTTACAAGAATGATATTGGACTTCTCATTTCTAGTATCAGCAAGATAGTAAGAAAATAATGACTGGTTAGGATATTAATTGACTTTAGGTGAGTGATCAAAATGTTCTGAAGAACTACTAGAAACAGAAAAACACATGCTTCCCACCCATCTTTAACCATGTAATGATACTGATAGCATAAAAAAGAATTTATGTTTTACTATTGCATAATTCTGACAGTTGCAAATGCACAGCATCAGCAAAGTCATAAGGTCATTTTACTGACACAGGGGAGAATGCATTTCTGAGATGGCGAAGCTGCTTGGACAAGATTAAAAACTGTGATTGCTTTACAAAACTTTTCCTAGCTATTCATTTCCAGCTTTTTCCAAGAATGGAAATTCCAAGAAGAAAAATACATTGCTTCACATCTGCAAATGCCCAGCTTGCCAAAAATGCAAATGCAATCACTATCTATGAATCAAAGACAAATGATGGAACGGTTGATGAGTAAGGACTTAATGGAAAATTAGACCTCTAAAGCTGAAAGTCAGTTGCCTTTGGTAGGGCCTCATATGCCATGTTTGTAACAGCAAGCATGTAAGTTATAAACAGGATGGTACCAAGAGGAACATAGTGATAAGAGGTAAATCATTTTTATAGGCAATTGTGGTATTCAAGTCAGCACAAATGCTAAGATTTTATGAAGGCTGCCACCACTGCTACTACCAGAGGTTCAAGGAACGCTTCCTAACATCTTTCAAGATCAAATTTCTGGCCTTTAGGGAACGGAAAATAGATGTCAGTAACTAAGTCGCTAATCACAGCGTTACTAAGCATAAAAACAGTTCTTGTGCCAGTATCGACTGAGCCAGTTCTTTTTACGTTTCCTCAAATGTCCTGGACCCTACAAGGCATTGGACCCAAATGGTCATTTCAGTCCTACTGAAACATAGGCAAGCACGGGTCTTTCCTTAATAATATCGAAATCAAAACAGACTGCACTGAGGTGACTCATGAGATAACAGAGACATTAAACCAAAGACCAAAACACACATTGGCTTAGTAAGCATTTCCAAGGGGATACATCAGAAAATAAACTTCTGCAGACTAGGCTGGAAAGGGCAGAGGTTCAATATCGCTGAGCCAGCTAGCATCTTTTTCAGGCTCATTAAAGGAAGGGTAACTGAATAGTTTGCTTCAGAACTAACATAGAACAGGTTGAATTTTTAAAAAGCAATTAATTATGCAATTGTCTATCTACACTACAGCAAGTTTTGATACAGGGGTACGACTGATTTTGATCCATGCGTTGTCTTACCATGCCTTCCAAAAAATATTCTAACTTTTGGAAGATGAAAATTTTTGTTGTCTGCTTTGACATTTTTTGTTGTCTGTGTGTTTTTCTCTCTCTCCCCCCCCCCCCACCCCCCCTCCTTTTTTTTTAATATATATAAATCTTTATAATCTTTATAATCTTTCATTGTACTCAAATATAGTGGATATATATATCACACCAATTTCCTGGTAAAATCCTGTGGTAACAGCCTGGTAAACAGACTCACTATCCTGAGGTTCCAAACCACTGACTTCTCTCTTTTGTGAAGCTTATCAGTATGTTTTGAACTTCTAGCAACTTGAGACAGACAACAGTATCAAATCAGGGGACACACACAATACAGAAGGGGAGAAGTTAACTGTAGTAAGCCCTTTGGATGGTGAGTATCTCCTAGACTTCAGGAGTAGCTGGCAAAATGGGACACTGAACAATGAGCAATAATATCAAACCTGTGCTTTTCAGTTTATTTACAGCGTAGTTTTTCTTGTGTCGCATGCTAGTGAGGGAGGAATACTGTATTTCAAATTTCATAAGTCTGTTCACTAAAGCACAAGGAAAAAACTGAAAATTATGAAGGGTGATATAAAAGTAGATTTACGATACTGAGTAATTAGTGGACAAAACAGCCAAAATGATCACTATACCAGACATAAACCAAAAAACAGCCAGAGTGACTCAAGCAGAATGTTTTCTCCCTGACCACACAAAAGACACATATCTAATATCTCATTATCTGATTTGTACAGAGGTTCATATTGTAGAATAGAGAATGAAAAGGAGTCAGGGAAACCTCACTGTTTTCCAATATGAAAAGCAACAAATCACAACAGTTTCTTACACACACCCAATTCCTCTTTTCAGCCACATTTTCTAAGAAAAGCATCAGCTCTAGTTTGACTTTTTCAGAATCTACAAAAAAACAAACAAACAAACAAACAAAACAACAAATTGTGAAACAGTGGATATTAGAGGTATATAAATCCATGGAACTTAGAAAAGAAAGGAACAAGGGACAGAATATAGGCCAGGAAGGAAAGGAGATCCAAACCCAATTGTCTGGTGCTGTAAATAAGCATTTGCTGAATTCACAGTATAGAGTTTCTTCCATTTAAACCGACAGATTTGTTCAAATAAACAAGAAGCCAGAAATTGCCTGAGCAGAGTCTATTTGAAAAAGCAGATTGTATTGTATGAATTGTTTGACATCCATGTGGTTTAATGATTGTTAAGAGATGAAAAGTAGGAAATTAAATAATTTTATAATTATAGGATATTTCAATTTCAGAATTCAATATCACTTTAAGACTATAGCAATCTAAAAGTGAAGGAGACATGAAGAAAATCTGAAATTTGTTTGGAAGCATTAGCAACATCTGCCTAAATGTCCATTTCAGCCTAGCTGCCTTGCTACAAACTGCTTTCAAGCCGCACTTTAACAAAGCATGCTCAAGTGGATCAGTACTTTGTATATTTTTAATTTCTTTCACATCACTGGACATGCTTACAAGAAACCTTACATTACAAGAGAAGTATGTGGAAAATGCCCGTTTTTTCAGTGTAAGTTAGGCCTTATGGGCCTTAGTTCCATTTTCAGTCTGAAAGGATGCATGTTTTTTGTTTCTTTTTTTTTTTTTTTTAACCCTATCCATTATTGACGTTCTTAGGGTAATTTTGTGCAGGTTTCTGTTTGATATTCAAAGAAGTAGGTAATACCAGCAAAAAAAAAAGCTACTTATATGGCCTATACTACTGAAAAATGTCTACTGATGAGTATAACCAGAACAGCTACCAGCAGATATATTCATTCTACTGTTATTCTTTTGTTTCTTGGCATTTTCATTTGTCAGAAATTTTCATAAATGAACACGCAGAATTTTACCATTATTGAATCTGTCAGGCTGTCTGTTGCCTAACATTCTTACAGCAAGTTCAGGCCTTCTGACTTTTAAATATTTAATTCATCATATTTCATTCTACAAGCCAGGGATACACCTGTCAACAATTTATGATGCAGTTTCAGACATAACAGACTAAGAATGATGAAAAACTGTAGACAGGAATTGGACAAGATCTTTCTAGCATTTGAGAAATGGAATTTCAGCCTATCGGACATCCTTCCTCTGCATTTCCTTTTTCCTATCTACATGAAACCCCATCAGATAAAGGTCTTATCACACCATCTTTATACAAACGATGAGAAATAAATACACACATGAATCAAAAATGAGAAGTAAATAAACAAAACAAAAAGATGTGTTTTGTTCTCTAAAACATTGCTAGCACCACTTGGAGAAACTTGAAGAATGTTTAGTTTAATTACGTGGGGAAGATTTACAGCATCAATTTTCACAGGCATCCAAGTGCGGAAGTGAGTTTCCCTAGAGAGTGACTGGGAGATGGCCCAGTGGACAGCTGGAAGGACCTTCCTGTGTTAGTATGGCACTCCAGATTTTCTGAACAGCCCTCTGGATGTACATCTTTTTTTGTATTGTCTGTTAAATCATGGGTGACAATTTGTGCGTCTAACTTACAGTTTAAGCGTAACTCCACTGCTGCAGATGTATTTTATACCTAGCAGTACATGGGCAGCTTGGCAATGGGAGCATGTGTGACTTCTATACCTGTTGGGGGTAACGGTGCCTGGGACCAAACTGCATGGTCCATCTGGGCTTCAGTGGAGGAATGAAGCTCCAGGAAGGTAGTATCATCCCTACTTAGGTCAGATCTCCAATTCTTATGGTTCTTGCCCACATGGAGATTTTCGTATGCAGACTGTGAATTTGAATATAATAAGACAAAATTGTTTCTTTACTTTTCCTTTTGTGTATTCAACAAAAAGTGCACTAGAATGTGGGATTGACTTTTGAATAGTGATATCTTTTTAAAAAATAGATCTTTTTCTGACCTTCTAATTTTTGAACCTTTGGATTCAAATGTACAACCTTTTCTATCATCAAGTCCAATATTTTGAAATATGAGAACTGAATTGCTCAAGACTGTAAGACTTGATTTTGTACAAAAATGTCTGGAGCTATGCCAAGTGGAAAATAATAGAAGTAGATAGATTTTTATGAATGAAAAAGGCTTAACTGAAACAAAAGTTATGATGGGGAGAAGAAAATAATATTTACACATACAATTTAATTCAAACAAAACAGGATGGTGTCAGATGGTAGTAATAATATTACAAATTGTTAAGACAAAAGGTGTCAATTATTGGAAGTGTGATTCATTTCATTCGGTCATATACACTATAGGCAATACAGGCTTTATAACACTGGCTTTTCACATGAAATTGAAGAAACAATTTCTGAGGGCTAAATTGTATTTTTGGCACAACTGGAGTGCTTGGAAAAACTGAGATACAAAACCAAAACTATACTATATACATATGTCATACTATATAACATATACTATATGCTGTTTATAGATCCATACACATTCACAAAAGCACATTTGTCAAAATTTACAGGCATCACATATCTGAAGTACAAAAAAAACTAAAAGGATTTACCTGTTATTAAAATAAATTCACTTAATTTCCCAATGTGTAGTACTTTAATAATCACTGTTCAAGTATCTAGTGATGTACATGTTAATTAAACAGAATTTTAAGCGAAACCTGTATTAGGAAAGCTCCCTAAGATTCTCCGTTACAAAACATAACGTATCAAATCTCTTCTCTTTTTCAGATAACCATCTCTAGTAATTTAAATCTTGTTCTTGATCTTTTGACTGGCACCACTGGCAGGCTTCACTGCTCTTTTATTACATTTTATTTGTTATTTCTCAGAGTATAGTAGATGTTTTTTATAGCATCTGAATATAGATGCTATAACATAACGCTATAGATACTGAAATCTACAGCTCAAAAGCAAGGCATTTACAACATAACTAGATTTGTGATACAGTAATAAGTGTAATAAACAGCATAGGAGAGGTTGAGCAAAGAAGGATGAAAGCTGCAATAACAATTCTGCAATTGCTCAGTTTCAGGTGTATAAATACATATTTCATATCAGGTTTTGAAGGCAAAAACTAAAATAATGTATTTTTCATGAAATTATAGTAAAATTAGGAAAATAATGGTTTTGTTGCAGCCTCACAAAGGCAAATTTTCTCAACATTCAAATTAGGAGGGTTATTTCAAACTCAATTAGATTTCAAGGTAAATAAGGAGGATAAAAGGTATGCAAAAGAAAATGGGGAAATAAAAGTAAACTCAACTTGAGGAGATGGACCCTAAACAGTAAGGCAAATACATAAAAGTATGACAAGAGGAATATAGGTGCTGGCTAAGTCAATGAAACATTCAGTTTCAAATGACAGCACTGCATACGTGCTTCGCGTCATTACGTACATAAATTTCTGAGGCAATAAAGATGATGATGAACAGAAAGTTCTAAGAAGGAAGATGATCTTATCTAGAGGACGCTTCAGCACAGCAGCTAAGTTGGTTTAGTAATGATTGGCTGTTTTTTCTATATATTACTCTTGGAATGAATTTCCTAAAAGGGCTTGCTGTTATCTGCCCTGATGTTTGTGTGGGTGAATGCTGGCAGCAGTTATGAGATGCAGGACAGAACACCACACAGATTTAATCACTGGGGTTTAGAAGGCAACATCATCTACCCAGCAGAGCTGGCACCACTGTGCCAGTTTTGGCCATAAGATATAGTGCATTCTACAAATGTAGCATCGATAGCCTTTTTGTTTTGAAATGTGTTGTGGCTCAAAGGAAAATACAGCTTGAATCCTACTGGACTAGATTTGTATATACTTCTTTTCCAACTTTTTTTTTTTTTTTTTTTTATCTCCAAGAGAATTATAGAGCTATTTGTAGAGCTTCATATAATTACACATAGAAATTTCTTCACAATTGACATTTGAAGAATATCATCTCACTGAAACTTCTTACATGAAAGTTACTGATACTGTTAAAGAAATTTGAGGATAAATTTCAAAATCATCCAAATTTTTCTTTATCCAAGTAAAACCTTTTTTTTTTTTATTTTTCTAGCTTGACATGATTTTTAATTTTAATAGTTGATTTGAATACAAATTTTAAATGGCTGAATTGACATAAAGCATGATAAAATTACTGAAATTATTTTTTTCAGCTGATCTGCCCTGAATTTATTTTGAGATCTTTGACAAAAATACAGTTTTTTATAATTCTCAAGCAATCTTCTTCCTTTTTTCAATGTTTAACTCTTTCACAGAACAGGAAAAGTCTTTCTTAAATATCTATACCCCAAAGTATTTTTAACTCAGTGCTTGAGGTTTTGAGTTTATTACTATGAGAGTAATGTAAAATAGCACCATTAGGTGCTGGTATACAACCAGAAAAGAAATGGAGAAGCAAATTTAAGACATCAGTTCCTCTCTGTACTTCTTGAATACTAGAAAGAAAGGTTAGATGAGCAAAATCCATTTCTGCAGCTTAGCTTCTAAACTATACACTGTTCTTCTTTTTATATATAACCTATATGAAAATGTTTCATAATTTTTGATGAAAGAATAAATATTTAAAATACTGTATCATACTGTAGCCATGCACCTATTTACACAATACATGCACACCTCTTCACAGGATCACTAACCTCAACACTCAAAGGAGTGCAGAAATCTAGTTACATTATGTCTTTAGTATCATGGTTTATGAAACATGCTTTATTGCATATTAGCCTGAATTAAAACCCATCAGAGCTGAAATCTGATGGGAATCACAGTAACAAGGTTAAGTCATTTGTGCTGTCATCAGAAATGATGATGTTACTGTTCAGTGAATTAATGTATATGAAGTGACTAGATTTTGAGCACAAGATTCTTTGAATATTACTTTCATTTTCATTGCTGTGTTCTAACACATTATATTCCATACTGAACTTCTGTTTTGTACAAATACTTTCCTTATATCATAAAATAATGCTACAGTTACTAAATATTGTATATTCATCATAAGCTAAATTAATTTCATTAGAAAGAATTAATATGGTTAAATATGCACATTGCAAATACCCCTATGCAAGTTAGATTCCATTTATATGTATTACTTATATCCAGAGGAGGTTTCATTGATAAAATTAGTGGCATCAAAAGCACATCTCCTTCTGAGGCAGGCATCTAAAATAGATGATATGCTATACCCTGAGAGCAAATATTTCTCTCCACTGAGAGTGTGAGGTTACAAGTTCAGGTATAGACACGTCAGACATCTACCTTTCATTGAGCTGAATCTGGTCTGTTACATCTTACAATGAAATTGTGCTTCTCAGGGAATTGCGTTGGAAGAAATATGTCCCTCATCTTGGAAAAAAATGCAGCCAACTAGTTCAACCATGTGTAATGGAAGGGAATAAAAGGGACTGTACTTCTATCTAGGCACTTCAATATTGATCCAGATTTGAGCATTTGGGCTACCTCTTGTCCTCAGTTGAACCAGCTGTAAATAAGCTTTGGTCATCCAAGTTGAGCTACCCATGAAGCTTGCTACACTCTCCCTTGTGCAATGCTAGGGATGGAAACCAAAGTGCCTCATCCCCATTGGCCTCATGACCTGGTGAAATTTGAACCCATAACCTGATAATCTACATATGTGCACAGGGAAAAGGCGTGAGAACAAACTGTGCTGTAAAGATGGGACCTTGTCTCCATGAAAATTGAGAGTGGATTATTTGGACACTGAAAAGAATGGCAGAAAACTAAATCATGTGCTTGCATGCAGTGAGATAAGAACATTATGTATGTGGTTTTTTTTTTTTTCCTGGAGAAATTGATGTAGCTTGAAAGACTGCATTTCTGAGGAAGCGCCCTTTCTTTGCTGGAGTCAAACTGCCATTTGCTGTCTGGCAAGTCTCACAATACTTTTTGTTTGTTTGAAAAATAATAATATTATTTCAAGACAGCAGTTCTTATCACATTCATGTTAAAGTAATTGAATTTTATGTTGGCAAGGCTAATGCTTCTGCTGTAGAAAAATTCAGAGATGAGACCATGCCTAAAGTTTGTATTGGCAAGAACAAACAGGGAAATGGTTCTATAAGATCACTGAGTCAATTTGCAGTGGCAGAAAAAAGGTAACTATACTGGGTATCGTCTTAAAGGGTACTTAGGAAAAAAAACAGAGAATTTTGTCACTGGATAAAAACCTTGGCGTGCACATGTCTTGCGTAATGTCCCAGTCTGGTCTCTCTGTTCCAAGGACACAGTGGTGTTTGAGGAAATATAAAGATTGGCAGCTAAAATGACCAACGAATGGAGCTGCAGCCTTATTAGGAAAGTCTAAGAAGGCTATAACCCTTCAGTTTTGACAGAAAAAGGTCTAGAAAGTTATGATTTAGCTTTACAAATAATGCAGTTGGTGGATAAAGTGAATGCAGTATCCTTCATCAAATGCCATAATGACAAAACTAAGGGACGCTTTTTGAAACTAGTAGGATGTAGGATGCCTGCTGGAAGCACAATAAAAAAGTACTTTCTGACTTGGCTGGTACGGTTGTCAGAAGACTGTGGAGGAAGACAGTACTAGCAAATTCAAAAAGGTTAGACAAATCTGTGGGCAGCAGGTCCTTAGATGGGCTCTCAAGGAAACAGGCAAGGATGAACCCAATAGCATCCCTAATACAATGGTAGAAATTGGACAGGCCTTCATGTTCTGTCGCCACTGCTGAAGAAAGAATACTAGGCTACGACTACTTTCACTAGAAAAAATAGTATTTCTTCCTATTGTATTGAGAGTATAACTTTAACACTCCACAATCTGGAAGACAGTAAAATACTGGCTGTGCAGTGTTCCTCATTAGCACTGACACTGGGAGAATAAAGAAGAGCACATATATCACCACAAATTTCTAGGGCCTTTGTGATTTGGGATCCACACTGCTTATGAAGGCCTATTTTGCCAAATGAATTCAGCTATGAATTCCACCAAAGTCAAACTTCATGCAGAAAAGGTCATTTTTAGCTTGCAAGCTTTGTTCAGCTTTTACAAATCCCCTAATTCTGCATGCCACATTTAGTACTTCAGCATCCCCATGAGTTTGGACACTGTGTAGCTTGCTTTGAGCTTTCCAAATGGACTGTATTCAACCTCTTCAGCTACTAAATGCATAATTGAAAATTACGTGAGCTCCCAACCCTCTTTTGTTCAAGAGTGGTTTCATAAGCTAAGGTAACAGGAGACAGGTAATATCAACAACAATGATAACAGGCACCCACCTCCCACAAACAAACATAACACTGGAGAGGAAAAAAAAAATAAATTATTCAATCCAGGAATACAAACTCCTGATTTCTTCAGCAGTCTAGTGGTGTGCATACTGTCAATATAATTCACAGTTACATTTATATACTGTTCTCTGCCCTGTAGACAAATATTCTTTCAGGAATATTTTTTGCTGTTGATTTTCCCAGGACTGGGATTCCTAGTCTGAAAGTCATCAGTTACTTCAAATAGAGGCCTGATGCCAATAACCTAGAGTTATACAACTCATACAATGGCATTTATTATATATTTTTATCACCTTCATACTGGCAATAGGCTTGCTAGCACCAAGTGATTAACAAGTATTTAAACTGCTTGGGGCTACTTGGTCTCTAAACAGTGTGATACAGCCACTGCTTCCTCGTGTCAAATGACTGGGTTCCAAAAGACTGGGGTATGATCGTAGCAGAGTTCTACTTTGTGCAATGTTTAGATTGGGAAGTCACTGTGGCTACCTCAGGTCACCACAGCTGGATCTCATCCCAACATTTTGCACTAGTTCTTCTGCCCCAGAAACAACACTATCCACTGAGGTCAGGCCACAAGTGTTTTCTTGTCCCTATTCAATAAAAGTTTTTTTTAGAATTCCTATTGTGATCTACATGTTAAGGGTACAAGCAGAAAAAGTTCATCAAATACATCAGTTTTATCCCACTTACCCACAAATATGTTACAGACTGAGAAAGTTATACCTCACAACATCCTTCAGCTATTTCCAGTCTTCCAAACTTCCTGATATCACTAACAGTATTACCCACTTCTGGCATTAAATAAGAACAGATATATTGTTCTACGGAATAACACAAATTGAATCAGTGAAGGCCTCTGCTTTGAGGGCAGCAGGGAGACTGGTATGTGCCCTTTGCAGATCATCCAACCGTAAGTTCCAAAAAACAGCAAAGCATGAATTGGCATATATTATAAAAAATAAATAAAGACAGGAGAAGGCCAATCCACAAAGTAAACAGATAGCTACCAGTCCAGACTCACCAGGTATGTTGCAGAAAGGATTGTGGCAAAATGCTGAGACTTATTAGATCTTCGGACTAATTATCATGAAAAAATAAAGAAGTTCTAATATCTTTTCAGCTGCATGTTTTCCAGCACATATTCCAACAGTTTTGCTGTTGTCCAAAAACCCTGGCTACTTGCTTGACTTTCTCTTAGTTCCTTTCTTAAGCTTTCAAAACTGTATTTCAGTTCTTCCAAAATCATATATTTGACACATTCAAACTTTTGATTCATTAAAAAACAAAACAAAAAGAACAAAACAAAAAGAAAACAAACAAAAAACAGAAAGCGCATTTCTGTGGAAAACATTCTTATTCCACTGCTGCTATCCTCTTCAGTGGCACATAGTCAAGAAAACAGTCATATTCTTATTTTAGTATGTATACTGCTCTCTCAATCAACATTTTGCATTAAAGAAAATTTGCTTATTACTTTGTTATTTCTTCCCAGGAACAGCAAGACAAATTAATTTTCTGCTACTGAAAAGTCTGTACAACCATTTTTCTATTCCAGACTGTTATCTAAAAATGTTCTGATTCACAACCACACTTCACAATCACATCTTGAAGTTATGAATCAGTGGCAGAATTAAGTTACATTAAATTGATAGGTATTAATTCTTAAATAAGTCACCTTCCTCATTATTTTGCATAAAAACAACCATCTGCTTTTAATTCTGTCATTATAATAACAGATGAAATTTTCCCAGGTGTTTCAGGAACAGGTTTGCCTACAGACCCTTCTACCACGTTAAGCAGCAGCCAACCCCAACTGAGCTAACTTGCAAGGGGAAACACCAGCACAGCTCTCCACCTGGGATCACCTGTGACACCTCTGAGCTGGCTGGTGTACCCGCTAAGAGTGGGTGATACCATTTGGATGCTTTGTAATGCTGCTGCTGAAAATAACATGATTTTACCATATACATGTTGGGAGCCTGGATTCTGTTCTTCATGAGAAATTGCCACACGCAAATATCCTGGGACCATTTCTATCAAACACTTGCAGGAGGGATATTCATACTTCAGTACAACCTTATGACTGTCCTGTGCTCCTGGGAACCAAAAAGCTCGCTGCAACTTTAGTTTCTTTTTACAATCTCCCATCTTCTCTTTACTACAGCTCTTCCCTCCTCCTCCGGCCCAGAGCAGGATTGTTGTGAAATGTTAATAGATAAAGAAAATGATGTGCTGTATCTCTCCCTGCCTCCCAGCCCAAATATCCATCAGTGCTGCTGACTTTATCACATTATTTATTGTTAAGCATTTTGGTATTGTTTAATATTACATCAAGATTGTCCTGATGGTATTCTGCCTCACCAAATGTGAGGGAATGGCACTGACCCATGGAGCCAAACCCACAGGCTCTGAAATCTGGTAATTAAGAACCCCAAGGCACCTCATGGAGGTAATTTGGAAATCAGGCATGCTCAGATCCACTATATAGGTTCCTCAGCTAGAGGTGGCTGGGGTGTGGTTGGGCTGTAGCTAGTGGTGAGCTTAGGTGTGGAGGAGCTGGTGGTGGGGGGTTCCCTGTCCTCTCATTTCTCTTGGTTTCCCACTTGGGCAGGGCTGGCCTGGCTCAGTTGCACATAAAGAACAGAATGTGCCTCATCTAGACAGCTCCCAAGGATCTCCCTGTGAGCCACATCCTGAGCTCAGGTAATGTTTCCAAACTGCACGGTAGGAGATGACTCTCAACTCACAGCTAGCAGAAAATGGAATCTTCCATTGATCCACCAGATCAATGCACTAACTGAAAGCGTTGGCAGAAAAAGGGACACAGGCAGCTGTTTTAAACCATAATTGGTGGTCATACCAGACTGCATATATCAGCTCAGATTTTTTTTTCTTTTTCACAACCTAATGGAAGCAGTCAAAAAAGATAAAATTGACAGGAAGATGAAATAATCAGAAGGATACCATTTCATTTGCATATCTTTACATAATAATTAAGGCATGCATGTTTTAGCTCACTACCTTGGAGACACATAATCTATTATAGCACTTCCAGGTGTTATTGTTTTAGTAGCATGCAGTGTAACACTTCAGTGATATATAATTCACCAACTTTTTATTATTACTTTACTGCATTTTAATAAAGATAAAGAGCCGCTGTTTATTGCAGTCATTTCAGCAGAACTCTTCCAGCTTCTGAAATCAACTGAGACTACTATTTAGTTAGAGTACTGCAGTTAGTTTTCTTTTACTATAAGATGTTCTTAGTTAAAGGACAACTGGAAAAAATTACTTGCTTTAATGATAGTAATGACATGACTTGGAATGACTTAATTCAATACTATTTGAAACATAAAGATTTGAATAGGCCAATGGAACGTTAGCCTACTAACTGGACATATTAGCTCATATTCAATTATGTTAACTTGATATATTTGCTCACAAAAAAAATTAGTTACTATTCTATCCCACAGTCACATCAGCCATTTATTTCTAAGCAAAGGCTATATTTTAAAGTACATCATTTTATATATCAGTTATATAGTCCCGAACAATTAGTTTATTATTTTATTTATATAAATGACAGTGTTTTTATTAAAAAAAAAAAAAGTAGAGAGAAGAAAAAATGTGGGAGATATTAACAGAGAACTTTGAATTTATTTATTTATTATACCTAATAGAAAATTGTCCTGTTTGTCTCTAACAAGCTATAGAAAGCAGAAGTTTCTCCAAGAAAAAAAATAAACACTGAGCTTTAACAACTACTAACTGAAAAATTAGCAAGAGTCATACACACAGATCACTTTTACAATCTGTTTCTACTCCTCCAAGCATCTGAGTGCAGGGCAAATGCATCAAATGTAACACAACACAGTCTCACTCATGCCACTGTGAAGTCTGTCTCCTCCCAGAACACTTTTCTCTACAGTCAGTCTATTTATGCAACAAAGCGACATGTAAGCATCCTAAAATAGCTCATGCAAACTATAGCTCTGTTTTAACATCCAGCCTCCAGAACTGCAAGCTGTATATAATAAGCTTGTTGCTGAAGTAAATCTACTGAAGATTTTTAGAAAGCATCTGTAAGTGCAAGTACTGAATCTGATTACTAAACGGAAAAAACTTACGTAATGCCTCTCATTAAAAAATACTACACACAGCGTAATGTACAGGAAAAAAAATACAGAATTTTGTTTCTTACTTTTAATTGTGAAACAGCCAAACAACTTCAATAACCATGCAAAACCTATCAAATCAAAGTTAAACCCTGTGACTTTCTTGGGACATGTTTATGTGTCGTTATAGGAAGGGAAACTTGAAAGAAAAAAGCCAAACACGTTACCACATTGCATCGGCAGTCCTTAAGGAGCTGGTAGATCGGGATCTTGGCTTCATAACAATGCTCATTTTGAAAAAATTCCTCCAGTCTTCCTAGCACTCAAACATCAGTTTTCCTTATAAAGCTCAAAGTACTCCATTTCAAAGTGTCTTTCAAAACCTTCTTTAAAAAAAAAAAAAAAAAAAATCCTTCAAATGCTTTTCCTGTAATAATCCAGGCTCTGGAGGAAGAATTCTAACACGCTGCAACTCCTTCCCTTTTTACACTGAATTTACTCTAGCACTGTGCTGTTCGGAAATGACAGTGCTTTTCTCTTCTGCCTTGTATTGCCCTGGGAGGAACTAGTCTATTTTGAATCTATTCTCCCTGTAGGTCACATGGGAACCAAGGCAGCTGAAAAGAGTCTCTATCTCTTTCTTGCAGGCTGATAACAACAGGTTTAAAGGTCAATCATATTTAAAAAAAAAAAAAAAAGGAAAAAAAAAAACAATGAAAACAATGTTGATGGACAAAGAATGAAAGGAAAAGACGAATGTAAGGTACAGTAACATTAGCGAGCTCATAGGGAATTTCCATTTAGAGACTTCCTAGATAAATTACTCTTTGTGGAGTAAAGAAAGGAACAAAGATCTTACGTTCCAAGCTAACTAAGGTCTTACCTAGAAATGTAATTCTTCCTTTTCCTTTTCTCCTAACCCTTGCCTCTACTAGGTACTGTGAATAAGTACTATTGTTTAACTTCACAAACCAGAAAGCATTCCCTCTTTGAAAGAAATTCAAAACACTGTGGGGAAGTTCAGTAAAAATAAAATTCCTTGTTGACTGTTAAAGTCAAACACACATACAGACAGCTATTGTTATAAACCGGTGAAGGACAAAATACCTCAGCTAAAGAACTCTAACATGACGTCCTCTGTCCCATGCTGCAGAAAGAGATTTTTGCGTGTTTTAATACGTACATTAATAGTTATGCATTTCAAACAACTGAACTTGCATTTATAATTTCTAGACAAAAACTTATCATAAAAGCTTTGAGAGCAAATTCCTTTTAGGAAATATAAGTCTAATTTGACAATTTTAGTGTTAAAAGAGGTAAAATATACATGTAGAGAACTGGGTAGTGAATATACAAGTTATGCATTTTGAATTTCCTCTAAAACTTTTTATAATTTTTTTTTTTTAAACTGAGAGTAATTGCTCAACAAGTGGTTACAAGCATAATAGCGATTTTTTGTACAATGTTACAAGTGCTGTAGCATATTACTTTTGACTAAAGCTTGATTAATAAAAAAAAATGCAGTAAAAATGTTACTTCTAAAAGGTATACAGATTTGACAAATAGAAGGAAAACATGATGAACAGGTTCTGCACTAAAATACAAAACCATTCATCAAATAAAAATGTGCATAAAGTGTGTAAAGCTTTCTGGAACCTTTGCACTTTATAACAGTGCAATAAAATGCATTACAAACTACACTGTGTATCAACAAGAAAGATCCTAACTGCCCTGGAGGCTTGTGCCATTCATTTGCATATAAAGTGCTCCACAGCAGCAAAAGGAATGTTAATAAGGTTTCACGCTAAGCATTCTGTTCTTCATGTTTTCTGGCATCTATCTTTCAAATACCATCTACTGGTTAATACAAGACATTTTGTAAGAGTTCTGTGAAATCATAAAAGTTAACCTCAAAGAATGGAAAAAACATCTGTGATAAATTTAGCTCAAAGGGTCATGCAGTCATGGGACCTTTAGTAACAGTTGAGTCTGTCACTGTGTGCAGGTTACAGGTCTGTAATAGTGGAGTTAAATGTTGTTTAACATGGACTCACCATGTTGTGAAACTTTTTTATTCTTTAAACAGATAGGATAGATCATGAAGAAAACCAAAATCAGTATGAAATTGAGGTGATGGGCTATTACAGAATAGATGGTCATTTTAAAGCCTTTTTTAAAGTTTGCCTTATTTATTATTTATTGTTTATTATTATTTTTTGTTGATAAATATCAACATTATTCCCATATCAATGAAGGAATGCAAAATAAATAAACAGATCCAATAATTTCTAATGGATTAAAAAATTTCACAGTACTATCCAGTACTATACTGGAATGGAATATTCAAGGATTACTTCCGCTGAACAATGAAGTATGAATCTCAGGATGGTTTGCTGTCAAAAGTGTATCAATCCAGATGCTACCATCTACTTACAGTTAATAAATATATAAGCATAAATACACTACCGTATATTTATATACTAAATATTGCTATATTTTATAAATGAACTATAGTTATAGGTATTCATATTTAAGCTAATATTTTGTCAATGCACCATCCAAAAATGCCTGCTGGAGATGCAGATCAGCAATGAAGGTAAAACACAATAAAAACCTGTTGCTAATTTGCTTTCTGTTTTGGTCCCTTTCATTGGCTCCATAGAAATAAAGTTCAGCCCTCTAAGTACCTTTTCACTAAAATTCCAAAACTGACCTAGGTACAGATAAAAAAACATAGATACACATCTACTTTAGGTCCATTTAGGTCTTGGTACAGGGTTAAATAACATAAACTCAATCGTGAGAAATTGAGAGACAAATTAAGAGAGTAAAGCAATATATAGCCATTCCACCACGATAGCAACAGAAAACTGTGTTATCAAAGTATTAATTATTAAAATAGCCAGTAAGGAGCCATGAGCAGTAGCAGTAAATTAAATTTCTCAAAGACACAAGAAATCACAGTGACAGATCCAAAATCATTGTAAGAGCTGAGACACACGTCAGCAGATGGAGAATATATCTAATGTCATTTGAGGCATTCTTTTTTTCCCAGAACAATATATTTTGAGTAAGAGCTATTGCATGTCATACTAAATCCAGAATGCCAAAATGCAAATTATGTACAAAGATAAAATTAAAATACTTTAAAGAAGAGAAATATAAGCATATTTGTTATTGAACCTTGAAGGTTTATAAGCAGATGTGCATGGTTTTACAGATGAACATATAGTGTATGCATTGTACATGAATACAAGCATATATTTGAGACAAATGCAATAGCCATTTGTAGCATCTGATTTGTACATGCAATTCTGTAACTTAAAAAATATACATTTCTTTTCATTTTTAGAATCTTTTTTTAGGGTGTCAGTAATAACACAAGAAATAAAACTGCTCTTGAACTGAGCTCTTGATGGTACGCTATCACAATTAAGGCAAGTGTTGACTGCATAATGAAAATAAGGCAAACAGATTTTAAGACAAAGAGAACACTATGAGATGGTTCCATTCAGTGCTGCTACACACTAATAACAAAAGCAACAGTATTTATTATCTATGTGTATCAGTTGACCAGTGTTTTTATCATATAGTCAAGCCCTCCAAAGGAATTAAGACAGCAATTATAAAATATGTGCAGGATTTGAAGGCGCTTGTATCTTAGTTACTCAACCTCAAATTAGTAAGTAATTGAATGAATACCAGTGTTGCATTACACAAAGCTGAAAATTAAGGTGAATTGGAAAAAACATGGCTTAGGGAATGAGGCACAGGCTGTATTGGTTTGTTCGTGTTTGGGAACATCTTTGTCTTGAGAGTCTGGAAAGTTTGCTTAACCATTCTGAGTTTTGACTTCCTCAATTTGTAAATTGAACCAGCAATGTGCACTTGCAGCCCAGAAAGCCAGCTGTATCCTGGGCTGCATCAAAAGCAGCATGACCAGGAGGGTGAGGGAGGTGATTCTCCCTCTCTGCTCTGCTGTTCTGAGGCCCCACCTGGAGTGCTGCATTCGGCTCTGGAGCTCCCAGCACAAGAAGGACACAGAAGTATTAGAACAAGTCCAGAGGAAGGCCACAAGGATGATCAGAGGGCTGGAGCACCTCTCCTATGAAGACAGGCTGAGGTAGTTGGGCTTGTTCAGCCCGAAGAAAAGGCTCCGGGGAGACCTTACAGCGGCCTTCCAGTACCTAAAGAGGGACTGCAGGAAAGCTGGGGAGGGGACTCTTTGTCAGAGAGTGAAGTGACAAACTACAAGGAGTAGTTTTAAACTAAATAAGCTAAATTTAGATTAGATATTAGGAAATTATTTACTCAGAGGGCAGTGAGTCATTGGAGAGGTTGCCCAGAGAAGTTGCGGATGCCTCATCCCTGGAAGTGTTCAGTTGGATGGGACTTTGAGCAACCTTGTCTGGTGGGAGTTGTCCTTGCCCATGGCAGGGGGGTTGGAATTAGATGGTCTTTAAGGCCCCTTCCAATCCAAACCTTTCTATGTTTCTGTGAAATTAGGTATAATGCACATCATGCTACCTGAAAAGCACTTGGACAAAAAAAGGACTGAAAGCATGCTACAGGTGTTATATACAAGTTGAAGAAATAGATTCAAAATACTCCTTTCCTAAGACAAAGCAAAAAATCTGTAGTCTTTTAAGACTTGAATTTAACATTGTAATTTAAAACTGCAACAGTGGAAACCATTTTTCTTGTTTACTACAGTGACAAATTCAGGAATTTCTAATTCTAATTTCTAATATACATTTCTTTAGGAGACTTAGAGACACTGTCAATGTATCAGGAGAAACAGAATCCTGGAAGGCTAAAATCAAGTCTTAACATGTAAAGAATGACTGAGCTTTTAAGTATGTTGTTTGGAATTCACATTAGCAAATGAAAGGTATATGACACACTTCTGCTTCTTCATGTGCAGCCTCATGAATCTATTTCAGGTAGGATTTCCTATTCCGTCATGAATCTATTTCAGGTAGGATTATCATTATATCTCTAAAAACCCAGAGCTTGCTCTTTCATTCAGCACTGCCCCAGTTTTGTTTAGCTACTATTGCAGCTGGTCTTTTACAAATTTTGTGCCCTTCCTTTCTTTTCTTCATACATGCTTTCCAGCTTTTATGTTTACCCTAAATTGTTTTCAGTTTAGAAAGAAGTATGAACTGAGACCCAAATTTAACCTTTCTAATTTCTAGGAGCTCTTACTCCACAACAAAAACAAATTTCCTCACAAGTTAAGACCATACCAGTTAGTTTTGCTAAATTGTGGGTTGCAGAGTTCATCCACAGCACTAGTTTATCCTCTTAAATTCTAAATGGCCGTACAAGATTGAAGGACAGAAAAGATTAGCAAGATGTTCTTATATTACCTGTGCATGGGTGGGCTTGAGAACTAGTAATGCAAGTGTTGGTTCAGAAGAGATATCTTTCATTAATAAGAATTAGCCATAGAATTAGAGAAGGAAATGTTTGACGCTTCAGAAGATTGTACTTTGCTCAATGTAAGTAATGATTTCAAAAATACTCTTTTGTAGGATGTTGACAGAATGCCAGAGAAACAAACTCTGCTGTTCATTTTTAGGTAACAGCATATTCCCTTCTGACTGAAGCTTATATATCAAAGAATAAAAAGCTATATATAACTGCATAAGTAAAATAACAGACAAATATAATAATAATTACATCTTAGTATTCCTAAGAATGAAAAAAAAAATCATTTGGACATGCTTGAGTTGGCCCTGCTTGAGGAGGGGGATTGGACCAGATGACCTCCAGAGGTCCCTTCCAATCTCAACCATTCTGTGACTCTGAAAAAGGCAAACCCAAGGGCACAGAAGAAATACAGTCAGTAATGTTTTGCTCCTATAGTCATTTATATTTAGCTGCCTAGATCAAACTACCTGACTTATGAATAAATATGGTTTATTTGCTCAGTGATTACAGTGTAAATAAAGTTACTGTGTGCTCTAACAAAGCTTTATCCAGACTCAAGCACGTAAAACTCCTCATAGGTAGCATAGCAAAGAGAGGCCTTGTGTGAGGATACCTGCCATAATACCTTTTTTTGTGGATACTAAGCTGTGGTACCCTTTGAAACTGTCTGGTGTTGCTGCCTGAGCTGTACCATAAGAAGCAGATGAGAGATGTTTTAGGGATAGGGCTTAGAATTTCCCACTCCCTAACAGCAGAAGCCTGGTTCTTAATATTCTGGAGTGCAAAAGTGTTCCTCTGCCCTTATTATAGACAAGTTTTCATTTAATCCATTCCATTATTCAACTGGAGATTAGTAAATTCAGTACTAACTGATCACTATCCATCTAGGCTCAGTTGTTGTATCATAGTAGATACAGTATCTGTGTACTTCATCTGCTAGCGATAAAAAACAAACAAAAAAATAAACAAGGGATCATCTTTTATATACTGGATTTTTTTTTTCTGTCTTTACATTCTAGGAAATGTGATCTCATGATATCAGCTATGGCTGTGGGCAATGCTTAGGGCTTTTTTTTTTTTTTTTAATAGTTTAAGGCTGAAATAAAAACTACCTATGAATGTTGGACTGGAAGATACTGGAAAATTTAATACTGGAAAACAGTGAGTAGCCTAAAAATAAATACTAGCCCACTGGAAGATTTTGGACTTGAGCTGAGCTAAGGCTCCCTAGCGTATCAGGCTGTTTTTTGTTGTTGTTTTGTTTTTCCTTTTATTTAAATAAGATACATACAGAACAAACAAACAACGGATATTTAAACACTATATATAACATAAAAACATAGTTTGCATTATAAAATACAGTCATGTCGGCTCCAAATGGATATACTGCAATAATTACAGAAGTAATTATGCTGTTAGAGGGAAAATCTATTGACATTTCCATCATACCTTCTGTTTATCAAGGGTTCATAGCTCATTAGTAACTATTTGCTAGACACAAACTTGGATTACAGTGTCTCAGCTAAACAGTTTCTTAAAAAATAAACATAGGGGGCTTAAACTTAAGTCACTACAGAGCTAACCAGCAGCTATGTTTTCCAAGTGCAATACGACAGTCTTTTTGGCTTAGAAAAGGTAAAGACTAACATTTTTTCTCTTTTGTAAATGAAGCAGTGACTGCTAGTCACGGTGAGTGACTACTGTAACAGTAGTCCCCACATTCCCTTTACAAAGATTTCATAATTTGGGCTGGTCCTGGACACAGTTACTGTTAAGTGACAATAATAATCAAATACTACTTTGTAGGATACAAACCCTTCATTGTTGTTGAGAATTGGGTAGTTTTGCTACTATCACTCAAACACTTAGGAGAGACACCTGTGAAATGCTTAGGAGTACCACCATTTCAAGAAGACAATATAGTAATATTTCAACAATACAAAATATGCCACAATTTCAAGAAGACAAAACTTATATATGTAACTTGAAAATTAACTGATCCACTTAAATTTTAAGTATGTTAGCAAATCTTATGTATTAAAGCACTTCTAAAAATATTTTATGTTGTTCAGAACAAAAAATCTACCACCGACAACAAAGCCGTTTTCTCCAGCCACACATACTCTACGATGATTGTGTCTCAATAACGCTTTTGTCTTTTTGGAAGCTGTGAAGAAATCAGCTTTTACTATCAGAAAGTCTTCCTAAAAGCAAACAAGAGCTATGGTATTGACAGCTGTGTAGCAGCACAGTTCTCTAAATGAGAGGGGAGTGGATTTCCCCATGTTCTTCACTAGAATCTTGGCATCCAGAGGTATTGGACCATGACCTGAGTGAGTCATACGTGGATAGAATTCCTGCTTGGTTGAATGACATCATACACACTTTTATGTCCTTCTGGAAAATGTGAGGAAAGAAAATTAAATTTAAATCATTTGCTCTGCTACCGAAATTTTCTTGAAGAGGATTTACATCTACTGGTGTCTGGTCATTTGTGTTTCCATTGAAACACAAATCCAAAAAAATCCACTGAAATGTATATAAATTTCTCAAATCTTGTTTATCTCCTATTTGTTTTTCAGGTATGGGAACCTCCAAAGACTTACTCTAGATGGTATAACTGAGAGAGAGAGAAACCCCATGCATTTCATGCTCATAAACTCAAATCTGTGATTAAAACAAATAATAAATTAATATGTTTTAGAAAGGCGGCAACTCACAAGAGAGCATTCTATGAGCACAAATCAAGGTCAAATTCTGAGTACATTACTTGCCATGAATTATTGACTGAGATCTAAACGAGGAACACCAAGAAAGGAATTTTCTCACTAGCCTTGAGCTGTCGGAAGATTTGGATACTGATTTAAGCTGGTCAGCAAGGCTCTGTTTATAGACAACTCTGATAGGTACTTTCAGGGGCAGTCTATTTCCATGATTTAGACATCTATTTTTAAGACAGAATTATCTGTTCCTCACAACTCTCTATCTGTCTGTCTGTCAACTACAGAGGATATCTGCCTATTTTACACTAGGAACCTAGTTTTTGGGCGTTTCAAGATGTGCTTGATAAATCTGTAAGTTGCTATAACACGCTTTTTTTCCCCCCCTGTTCACGCTCTTACTTGGAGCAGTTGAACTCAATGTAGACAGGATTAAAGTTTTTCTTTATTTTTACAGAAATGTAGGTTTTAAAACATTTTTTTCATTTTGCCTCACATCTTATCGTATTTGGAACAAGTGAAGGAAGAACAATGTCAAGACATTGCCTCTCCAGTTCATACTAATGAATTAACCACCCAGGTTCGAAAAAGCTACACCTCTAACCTCTCAGCCTTTCCTTTCCAGTGGGTGGGAGAAGTGATGAACAGGAATATGTATATGGTATGTCACCTATGTTTAGCACTGAAACTTGCCTAAGACAGATTTCTCCTGAATACCCAGACATCTGGAAGAGGAAATATAGAAGTTTCTCATACTCACTGATCCTAATTTTCTCTTCATTTTAGGACAAATTTATTAGTTCTGTCTGAACTCTTTATTTCACTTTTCCATGTGAATTTTTCCCCTTTTAGACAACTTATCAGGCATAAGAGCACATTGAAAAACAAATCTGAAAAAAATGTTGGCCACACTGGCTGTTAAATACCACTGGCAGAAATGCCTATAGCCAGAAACTTTGTGGTGCTGTGGATATATAAATCGCATAAATTCGATGCAAGCATTTCAGCATTGCCAGTACAGTGCCATATTAGACATGGGCAGCAATGTGAGTCTTTCCTCTTGGCCCTTTTATTAGTAAAACAGTTGCCTTGTGTTTAATCAAATTCCTGAAAATATGTCATGGTTCAGAGTATTATAGTTCTTTTTTGTATAGGCATATATGTAGGACAACAATTCTGAAACTAGTGAAGTTTTAACTGATACTTAGCTAATGTTTTTCTTTCACATATTTTAATGATAAGACTTCTACTATAGCAAATTAATCTTTTCTCTTTTCTTGATGTTCTCCTTTAGCAGTTGATTAGCAGAGCTATCTCTATTTTTAACCACTGAATCTGATCCAGCTGACTTCCTTCAAGTCATTTTCTGCTGTGTTAAGTGCAGAACAAACAAGCATTATTTCAAAAAGAGGAAAGGCATGAAGTCTTCATTTTTTTTTGACTTAATATTTTTTATATATGGCTTGCAACCCATCAACCTTACAACACCACATTTCTTTTAAAAAATAAACAATTTACAGTTGCAAAGGGAATTCTTACCTGTTCCTTTCCCTTTTGTATTCAACATGTCTGAAAGTCCATTACTGATGTTCTACTAAATATAATTTTCAATGACAATTAATAGCAGTTCAAGTAAGGGGCCTGGACTTACTCCTTTTCCTACAAAAGAGTAATTCTGAAAGAATACAGACAACCAAGTACCTCTTAACTTGCTATCTTTTTCAACATGTACTTGCTCAAGCACAATGAAAATAAATATTGAATTGTCATTTCTCTGAAGAATTATGAAACTTTTCTTTCCACTCTGTAGTAACTCCCAAAACTCTTTGAAAGTAAGGTTTTCTTCAACTAATTCTTCCTTTAGAGTAATATGCTCTATCCAATAAAATAAATTATTTTGTGGCACATTTTTTTGGAAAATATGGCCTTACAGATTCTTCTAAAGAACAGTTACATGGTCACAATAGTTACCCACTGTAAAATCAGTTACGTCTCTGTTGTAAAATTCAACCATTTTAGAAATGTTATGTAAGTTATAAATTTTGTCCTTGAAATAACTGTAATTGGGTTGGTCTAAACCTCACTAATTTTCCATATTTCATTTGCTCATGTATCATTCAGTGCTTCAAATGACCTCCTCCTGGCCAGATCTCAATTTCATTCTCCTTGAGCTCTGTCAGATTTTGAAGACAGAAACTAATTCCTGATTCTAAAAATTCTTTAACACTCAGCATCCTCTCCTATTTCGACTCTGCTGTCTGACTGAAATCTTGTTTTCTTCTCTCGGTTTTACCCTGCATCTTCTCAAAAGCTAATTTCTTAGCCTTCTGTATTTGGCATCTTTTTTCTCATCCATTACTTTAAAACTAACTATTCTTAAATGTTTTTAAACAGCATATTTATGTTGAGGAATCATTTTGTAGCTTTCTTACCTCACTTTACCTATCTGTGCTTCTCATACTGTTTTCAGATATCCCCTTAGAAGCAAAATGTTAAAACTGAGCTTTAAGTGATCATTATTTCTTTTTTTTTATTATTTTTTCCCTCTCACTTCATCATGCCGTCCTACAATCCTTTCGGCCTTGATTCTTTGTTTTGGCCTCAACAGCATCAGTATATCCAAACATCATTGCTTTCACTTAGATAATATTTCTAAAATAAATAATAATAATGAAGATAAGTAAAATAAAATAAAATAAAATAATAAAACAAAATTAATAAAATAAAATAAAATAAAATAAAATAAAATAAAATAAAATAAAATAAAATAAAATAAAATAAAATAAAACAAAATAAAACAAAATAAAACAAAATAAAACAAAATAAAATAAAAGTCAGTCTTTCCAGATTTCAAAAACTAAATTAAACCTTCCCCATATATTCCCCACCAGACTTGGCTGGTATCGCCACTTTCTAGGCGAAAGAACTGCCACATCTTTCTGGCCCGCTGCTCCAACAGCATAATTCTTTTTGTATGTCCGTAAGCATGGCTGTCTCTGTCCATTTCTCATATGTAAGTTATTTTTTCTATATAAATTACATTATCTTTCCTCCAAGCCATTTACATCTCTACCTTATCTATTAGTTTGTCTTACAGTTGACATTATTCATTATTCTTATAATAGACACCTTCAGTCACCAATTTTTTGCTCCTTTCTCAAGCATTTTGTGTTTATCATGTAGACTCTGTGTGCAGTAAAAAAGACTCCATGAAATTTCATACCCTCTCAAGCTTCTCTTTTAAAACATCTCCTCAAAAACTGCCTTTACCAGAAAGGGCAAAGAAATGCCCTGACAATGGCTAGAAAATGAAAAGTTGGACTTCGGTTTGTATAAAACTGAGTAAAATCCTGACATCACAGAAATGTTACTCTTTCAGTAGAACTAGAGTAACACTGATTACATTTTATGGTTACTACCTCTACTTCAAGCATAGCTGTTCATGTTGTCTGCTTCTTATTGCATGATGTTTCTTGGAAACATCATGATCTCCTCAGGAGAGCATGGCTTCAGCAAGGCTTTTGACAGTGTCTCCCATAATATCCTCCTAGACAAGCTCAGGAAGTGCAGCCTAGATGAGTGGACAGTGAGGTGGATTGGCAATAGGCTGGATGGCAGAGTTCAGAGGTTGTGCTTAGTGTTAACAGAATCCAGTTGGAGGCCTGTAGCTAGCAGTGTCCCCCGGGGGTCAGTACTGGGTCCAGTGTTGTTTTATTCATCAACAGCTTGGACAATGGAACGGAGTGCACCCTCAGCAAGTTTGCTGATGACACAAAGCTCAGAGGAATGGCTGATACCCCAGAGGGCTGTGCTGCCATTCAGAGGGACCTCAGCTGGCTAGAGGGTAGGACTGAGAGGAACCTCGTGAAGTTCAACAAGGGCAAGTGCTGGGTCCTGCACCCAGGGAGGAATAACCCCAAGCACCAGTACAGGCTGGGGGGTGTCCTGCTGGAGAGCAGCTCTGCAGAGAGGGACCTGGGAGTCCTGGTGGACAGCAGGCTGACCATGAGCCAGCAGTGTGCCCTTGTGGCCAAGAAGGCCCATGGTATCCTAGGCTGCATTCAGAAGTGTGTTGCCAGCAGGTCAAGCGAGGTGATCCTCCCCCTCTCCTCAGCCCTGGTGAGGCCACACCTGGAGTATTGTGTCCAGTTCTGGGCTTCCCAGCACAAGAGGGACATGGAGCTACTGGAGAAAGTCCAGAGGAGGGCTACGAAGATGATGAGAGAACTGGAGTACCTGTCGTATGAGGACAGGCTGAGAGAGCTGGGCCTGTTTAGCCTGGAAAAGAGAAGACTGAGGGGAGACCTCATCAATGTGTATAAATATCTGAGGAGAGAGTGTTGAGAGGATGGAGCCGGTCTCTTTTCAGTTGTGCCCAGCAACAGGATGAGAGGTGACAGGCACAAACTGAAGCACAGGAAGTTCCAGCTGAATATGAGGGGGCACTTCTTTACTGTGAGAGTGACAGAGCACTGGGACAGGTTGCGGAGTCTCCTTCTCTGGAGATATTCAAACCCCACCTACGAGTTATCTTGCACAATGTGCTCTAGGAGATCCTGCTGGACGAGTCCAATTGGGGGGTTGGACTAGATGATCTTCAGAGGTCCCTTCCAACCTCGGCCATTCTGTGATTCTGTGTCTGTAATACACCTTGAATCAGTTTTGCTTGTGCCTAAAACTAGAGAATATTCAAGCAATTAAGTAGTAGTTTTTCATGGAATAACTAATTTTGACTGATTTTAAGTCTTTGATGAATCTGGTCACAGATATGTAAATGAGTGTCAAAACAGAGTACATGTAAATTTTGTTTGGCAGTTTACTTCCTATCAATAATGTCTCCTTGTACCGATGGAAATTAATAGCATTGTGGTTTGAAAAAGCATACTAATTGATTTTATAGAAATTTACACTAAAAATAAATCTAAACCACAGCGCTTATAAGTTGAAACTAATTAATTTATTCAGCATGGATAACATGCTTTCTATTGGTTGCTTTAGAGAGTATGTAGACTATAATTTCACTGTGGTTGCATGAAGCCTAGAAAAGCTAGAGTCAGCCTTTTCTTTTTACTGTCAGCATTTTACATGTAACTTTGAAAGGTGGTTTGTTTGGTTTCTGTTACATACTCAAAGAAAGTTAAAAAAAAAAAAACAAACTTGACTGCAAAGATCATTCTGAATTCTTATTCTAATTGGCACTGTAAATTATCTACAAAAGTAGTTAAAAAAAGAAACTTCCCTAAGAGTAAGTAAAAGTTTACATGAAAATAACAGATTCATTTATAGAAAAATTCAGAAAGATATATAAATATTTAAATAGTAAATGACTTTTTCATTTGAAATTAATTTTAGCATTTCAGAAAACTATGTTATATTTGATACTGTTAAATACTGTATAAACACTGTAAAAGGCTACTACTGATATAAAATATTGTCTGTAATAATATAATTTTAAATGTTCTGTGCTCATAAGCACATGTAATCTAACTTCTGCTAGTATTCAAAATATTCTGGTGGTTTTACAAATCACAGCAAGAGACACATTTCTGTCTGAGGACTATGAAAGTTTTAAAATGCTGATTTTTATTTTTGCTGTTTAAGCAACTTATATATATGTATATATATATATACACATATAAAATATATATATATGGATTCAGTCCTGCAAGGTCCAGATGATCAACACCCAGATAATGTGATATTTAAAGAGGGAAAAAACCTGGCTGAGATTTTTTTTTTTTTTTACCCTTCTCTTTTTCTCTATCATGCTTGGTTATTTTGAACAAGAACAAAAAGTTCACTTTTGCCTTTTACAACTGAAAATAAGTTCTTGGCATATAAAACATTTATCAGTTGGGATGCCATTCTTGCAAAGATAAGGATGAGCTACTAGGATGTTTTACCCAAAAAGTTCTCAATCTAATACATATTACTAAAAAAATATGTAAAAAGTACGACTCCTTCAATGTTTATTTTAAATTGTATTTAACTGTGTTAATGGATGTGATAATTTTATGAACATTTGAAGCTTAACTACCCCAGTCTTTCTTGTTCAAGTCTTCCAAACTTTGCACTGAAAGTTCTCTTAACACAGTTTGGATCTGTACCGTTTTTCCTGCTAGCATAATAGTCTCCCTGCTCAAGCCCTCCACTGATTACTTGCTTTACAACCCTTGGCATGATGTCTCAAAAAGTCACCATTTTAGAGAAAACTCTGGGCATAAATCTGTTTTCTAAAAGGATTTGCACAGAAAGAAATTATAAGAACCACTTCTTCTACCCATATTCTCTCTCAGCAAGACACAAAAGGAAAATAAAAACTGAAGAATCTTTCTAGTTTTTAATAAATTTTCAATGATCTAAAGAAAGATAATAAACTATAAACCTAAAAATATTATTTTAACTCAAGTGAAGTAGAAATGCATTTAAAAACAATCAGCTACTAAAATTATGATTGCAGTCCTCAGGTTTGCAGTTTAATCCTTCCTCTTGGTCGACTTATACATATAATACAGAACCCACACATGCGCAATCCCAAGATAATAAAGAAATAACATCTGCGGTACCTAGCCAGTCACAGATGTGTGCCATATTGCACACCGTTCAAAGGGCTCCTAGAGAATGCTGTGCTCTCAGGAACCCACATCGTACTTTCAGATCTACTTACTCACAACTTTTTCAGCGATGACCATACATTTCAGAAATATGGGTCAGCAGCCATTTGTACCAACACAATGTCTGCTCTAAACTTCTAAAAGAACAAGTCAGAGAATGACTGGTTTGTTTGTTGGTGGTGGTGGTTTTGTTTGTTTGATTGTTTGAGATTAAAGGTTTTTTGTAAGATAACTGTCTATACAAACAATTTCAGTTTGCCAGTTGATCATACCACAGTTAGTGAAGGAAAAAAGGGGATCTTCCAAGATACTTTAGTATTTTTATAGTATATAAATTTTCCAAGAATGCTTATTAAATATGGTATTTTACACTGTAATTAGAGAACACGTAATAAATTAGTATGACGATTTGTCAATTCTCTGTACAGAGAAACAATTGTTAACAATTTCACTGCTCAAAAAAAAAAATAAAAGAAAAAAAAAAGAAAATCATACCTTACAGAGAAATGAAAAACAGAAAATGCCCAGGAGTTATCAATGGGACACTTTCGCTAACAGATGAAGGAAATAAAACTAGACAAAAAGATTAGGCCTATCTAAAAAGAATTTATAGGGTTCTTGGACACTCCACAGAATATATAGGCCAGCAGACAGAAAAATGAGTGAGAAAAAATCCTTTATGCACGTTTACACTGTTTATCAGTTGTACATCTCTTCTATTCTGACTATAAAAGGAATACACAACTTTACAAGTTCTTTTCCAAATTTCAGTGCTGCTTACTGCAATTGTCCTGAAGGAATTTAATTCTGGAAGGGATTAATATATAAATGGGCTTTTCTATGAGACTGAATAAAACTGAGAAGTCTTCTGGCTATTGAGACTCTGTGCCCACATTGTTAGATTGGATCCTACTCATGGAATCAGTCCCCTAAGACCACTGTGCAGAGACTAAACTTCACAGTGCCTTTGAAGGCAGTTCAGATCTTGTTGGTTTAAAATTACAGGAGATCAAAGAGTTGATCTAGTTCAGGACATTCTAATTCACTTGGTTTAATTCTAATACAGGACAAACTGTAACAGCAGTAAAATACAGCAGGCTTTTATGTGAATTACCTGTGGCTTTAAAGAGAGTGAAGCATTCATTTAGAGAGGGGCTGCCTGGGATATCAACATGTAATTTATTTAATTTTAAAGTAACTTGAATTCTAACGCTGCTTCTCCTCTGTAAACTTCATGACTTTCTATGAAGTGCAAGATGTGAGACTAATAGTGTAGAATCTGAACCTACGTTTTCAAAACATTATATATTGAAAATAAAAACTGTTGTATTAAAAATAGAATTAGTGTGTCAATTTTAAAAGTCCCCAATCAATACAAGACATTTCTAGAGAAGCCAGGTGTGCAGAAGAAAATATCTTTCAAAAGGTGAGTTGACAGTACTGGAAAAAAGGTGCAAAGTTTGGATATAAAATCCTTTCTAAGACCTAAGAAGTAGCAAACAAAAAACTTCTGGTAAATTAGAACCAGATGTTCTTAGTTTAATCTAATTTTGTTCATTATTACATCTGTAGATAAGATTATGATCGGGAAAAAAAAAAAAAAAAAAAAAGCAGTACCTGCAAAGAAAGAGACTTGGGAAAGGGAAAAATAGCATGTCCGTATAGAGCAAAGAGAGAGAGAGAGCATCTGCAGAACAGAAGGTGGTCAGTAGGAGAATGGAGAAAAGAGAGAGAACAGGGAAAAAAAATGATGTCTCTGTGGAAACAATGAAAAAAGAAGTCTCTCTAACTTTATTGTCCAGTAAAATAATGAATTTTAATTCCTAGGCTAGCATTTCAATGATATTGCCAGGTGTCTTTTGTGTACCAGACAGGGATAACACACGGCTGCTGTTGAGCCTGTTTCTGGCCTTCCTCTGTTGATTCATTAAGATGATGCTAAGGAATTTGCCTTTATAGCTCAATTTAATCCTTCTTGTATTATTCCATTTTCTGAAAATTACTTAAGTATTTCTATTTAAAATAGGCCTCCTCAGTTCTGTGTACTAAGGTGGGGAAATGGTTAAAGAAGTGTTAAAAAAAAAAAAAGAGGGAGAAAAAATGCATTGAAGCTTAGAAAAACTTGAGTTACATCCCTGTTGAGAAGTTCTCATCAACTTGTATCAGCAGCCAAACAAAAAAAATCCAACAACATTGATCATCAGAGTAGTTAAATCACTTTTCTAAACAACCCTAAAATCTTTTTACAATTCAGTTATGCTTTACATATCCTGGCTTTTAGTTTCAGTTTGAATATGAAACTTATTGATCTTTTATCTCCTGCAGTATGTAGTATTTAAAACAAAATTAATAACTTGAGTCTTTGTCTCCTGCAGGAACTTATCCATAGATGTATGGAACTGGTAGAGCTTCAGTAATTCTAATCTGTTCTGTAAACATGAATCTGAATATGCACGAGAGCACCACATTCAAAGTTATCGCCACTGGGCTTTTTTAACATAAGCCCTTTTGATAAGCTAGAGGTACACTGAAGCAACAAAATATGTTGATCTTCCCTTGGTAGATGTAACATTAAAAAAAGTAACCTGTTTTTCCTGAAGTGCAAAAATATGACGTCTTATAAAAAAAAATCGTAAATAAATCATAAATTAAAACCTTCCAGAATATATTATTAGAATCACAGAATCGTAGGTTTGCTTTCTGGGTTGCAAACATACACTGCCAGCTCATATCCAATTTTTCACAGAATCACAGAATCACAGAATCATCTAGGTTGGAAGAGACCTCCAAGATCATCTAGTCCAACCTCTGACCTAACACTAACAAGTCCTCCACTAAACCATATCATTAAGCTCTACATCTAAACGTCTTTTAAAGATCTCCAGGGATGGTGACTCAACCACTTCCCTGGGTAGCCTATTCCAATGCCTAACAACCCTTTCAGTAAAGTTCTTAATCATTTCCCAGTCTGTACTGATACCAGGGGTTGCCCCAACTTAGGTGCAAGGTGGGGGCAGGGGCACCTGGCCTTACTGAACCTCATTAGGTACACATAGACTCACTTCTCAAGCCTGTCCAGGTCCTTTTGGATAGCATCCCAGCTTTCTGTTGTATCGGCTGCACCACTCAGCTTGGTGACTTCTGCAGACTTGCTGGGCAAGCACTCAGGCCCACTGTCTTTGTCATCAATAAGGATACGAAACAGTACCAGTCCCCATATGGATACCTGAAGAGTACACCTCATCGCTGATCTCCATCTGGACATTGAGGTATTGACTGACAGGCACACCCATTAAACAGAAGTGGTATTTAACTGCTCATTGATTTAACAGAATACTTCAGTTGGAAGGGACCTACAAACAACATCAAGTCCAACTGTCTAACTACTTCAGGGCTAACCAAAAGTTAAAACACATTAATAAGAGCATTATCCAAATGCCTCTTGAACAATGACAAGCATGGGGCATCAACTACCTCTCTAGGAAGACTGGTTTGGCAACCCTCACAGTAAAAAGTATTTTCATATTGTCCAGTCTGCACATTCCCTGGTGCTGCTTTGTGCTGTTCCCATGCATCCTGTGATCAGTTCCCAGGGAGCAGAGGCCGGCACCTCCTTCTGTGCTTCCCCTTCTCAGGAAGTTGCAGAGAGCAATGAGGCCAGCTCTGAGCCTCCTCTTCTCCAGACTGGATAATCCAGGTGTGCTCAGGCTTTCCTCGGACATACCCTCTAGCCTTTTTACCAGCTTTGCTGCTTTCAAGGACCTTAACATCTGTTTTTTTTCTTTTTTTTTTTTTTCTTTTTTTTTTTTTTTTTAATATTTTGGATCTCTGAACTGCATACAATATTCAAGGTGAGGTCAAACCAGTGCAAAATATAGTGGGAGAATCACCTCTTTTGACCTGCTGGCTATTCTGTGTTCATTGTGCCCCAAAATGCAGTTTGTCCTTTTGGCTGCCAGGGCACACTGCTGGATTGTGTGAAACCTGCTGCCACCATCACCCCCAGGTCCCTTTCTGCTGAGCTGCTCCCCAGCCACTCATTTCCAAAACTGTGCCTGTGTCCAGCATTACTCTATCCCAGGTGCAGAACCCAGCTTTTTCCATTGTTGAACTTCATGCTGTTGATGACTGCCCAATGCCTCTTCAAGGCCTCACATCCCTCTCGTGAGTCAACAGCACCACTTAGTTTAGTATTGTCATCAGACTTGTTAAGGATGCATTCCACTTCTGCATCCAGATCACTGATAAAAACATTGAACAGGGCTGGCCCTAGAACTGAGCCCTGAAGCACACTGCTGGTGATCATCTGCTGGTCAGATGTAGCACCCTTCATTACAACCTTTTGAGCTCTACCATTGAGCCAGTTCACTACCCAGTATAGAGTGAACCTTTTTATCTCACTGTTGGACAGCTGGTCCAGAATAAGGGACAGTATCAAAGGCTTTACTAAAATCCAGTAAAGTTCCATCTACTGCCTTCCACCAAGCAGGTGACCTTATCATAGAAGGAGGTCAAATTACTAAGGCAGAACTTCCCCTTCATGAACCCATCTTGACTATATATACCTGATAATAGTTTTGTTCTTTCTTTAATGCCTTTCAGCGTCCCTCAAGAACAGTTTTCTCCACAATTTTTCAAGGGACTGAAGTTAGACTACCAGGTCTGTAGTTCTCTGGCTCTTCTTTTGTGCCATTAGCGTAGACTGATGTAACATCGCCTAGCTTCCCATCAGCAGGGCCCTCCCGAGACTCCCAAGACCTTCAGTAAATTTTTGAAAGAGGTCCAGCTATAACATTCACTAACTCCCCCAGTACTCTGGGGTGAATCTCTTCATGCCTCAGGGAACTATGAACATTCAGCCTATACAACTGGTCCCAATCATGGTCCTCCAAACCTGAGGACCCAACAGCCCAAGGTCTCTCATTAGAATTAAAAGCTGAGGCAAAAAAAGGCATTAAATGGCTGTGATTTTTACTCTGTTGAAACTGTTTTTTAAATTGAAGTTGATGATTGCTATTAACACCTTCCTGAAAAGAAAAAGAGAAAGAAAGAGAGAGAGAGAGAGAAAGAAAAAGAAAGAAAAAGAAAGAAAAAGAAAGAAAGAAAGAAAGAAAGAAAGAAAGAAAGAAAGAAAGAAAGAAAAAGAAAGAAAGAAAGAAAGAAAGAAAGAAAGAAAGAAAGAAAGAAAGAAAGAAAGAAAGAAAGAAAGAAAGAAAGAAAGAAAGAAAGAAAGAAAGAAAGAAAAAGAAAGAAAGAAAGAAAGAAAAAAGACAAAGCATATACAGCTTAATTAATTAGGTTTATATGTGGTTGAAAAGCAGGAGACCCTCCTCACATCTCAGTGGCATACCTTTGTTCATGTGCTTTGTTGTCACTTTTCTCTCCCAAAACACGGAAGCTAGTATCAAGACATCTACTGACCCAGGTCATCCACTTGAAATTCATTCTAAATTATCACAGAATCATCTAGGTTGGAAGAGACCTCCAAGATCACCGAGTCCAACCTCTGACCTAACACTAACAAGTCCTTCACTAAACCAAATCACTAAGCTCTAAATCTAAATGTCTTTTAAAAACCTCCAGGGATGGTGACTCAACCACTTCCCTGGGCAGCTCATTCCAATGCCTAACAACCCCTTCAGTAAAGAAGTTCTTCCTAATATCCAACCTAAACCTCCCCTAGCGCAACTTTAGCACATTCCCCCTTGTCCTGTCACCAGGCACGTGGGAGAATAGACCAACCCCCACCTTGCTACAGCCTCCTTTAAGGTATCTATAGAGTGCGACAAGGTCGCCCCTGAGCCTCCTCTTTTCCAGACTCAACAATCCCAGCTCCCTCAGCCGCTCCTCGTAAGACTTGTTCTCCAGACCCCTCACCAGCTTGGTCGCCCTTCTCTGGACGCGCTCAAGCACCTCCATGTCGTTCTTGTAATGAGGGGCCCAAAGCTGAACACAGTACTCGAGGTGCGGCCTCACCAGGGCCGAGTACAGGTGGACAATTACTTCCCTAGCCCTGCTGGCCACACTGTTTCTTATACAAGCCAGGATGCTGTTGGTCTTCTTGGCCACCTGAGCACACTGCTGGCTCATATTCAGCCAACTATCAACCAATACTCCCAGGTCCTTCTCGGCCAGGCAGCTTTCTAACCACTCATCTCCCAGCCTGTAGCACTGCTTGGGGTTGTTGTGCCCCAGGTGCAGGACCCGGCACTTGGCCTTGTTGAACTTCATACAGTTGGCCTCAGCCCATTGGTCCAGCCTATCCAGATCCTCCTGCAGAGCCTTCCTGCCCTCGAGCAGATCGACACACGCACCTAACTTGGTGTCGTCTGCAAACTTACTGAGGGCGTACTCCATCCCCACATCCAGATCAGTGATAAAGATATTGAAGAAAATTGGCCCTAGTACTGAGCCCTGGGGGACTCCACTAGTTACCAGCCTCCAACTGGATTTGACTCCATTCACCACAACTCTCTGGGCCTGGCTACCCAGCCAGTTTCTAATCCAACGAAGCATACACCAGTCCAAGCCACGAGCAGCCAGTTTCTTGAGGAGAATGCTGTGGGAAACGGTGTCAAAAGCCTTACTGAGGTCAAGGTAGACCACATCCACAGCCTTTCCCTCATCCACTAAGCGTGTCACTTTGTCATAGAAGGAGATCAGTTTCATCAAGCAGGACCTGCCCTTCATAAACCCATGCTGACTGGGCCTGATCACCTGATTGCCCTGTAAGTGCCGTGTGATGCACTCAAGATAATCTGCTCCATGAGCTTCCCTGGCACTGGCATCAAACTAACATGCCTATAGTTTCCTGGGTCTACCTTCCGGCCCTTCTTGTAGATGGGCGTCACATTTGCTAGTCGCCAGTTGACTGGGACCTCCCCTGATAGCCAGGACTGCTGATAAATGATGGAAAGCGGCTTGGCAAGCTCCTCTGCCAGTTCTCTCAGCACCACCAGATGGGTGGATCCCATCCGGCCCCATCAACTTGCGTACATCCAAATGCTGTAACAGGTCGCCAACCATTTCCTCATGGATTGTGAGGGCCACATTCTGCTCCCCATCCCCTTCCACCAGCTCAAGGTACTGGGTATCTAGAGAAAAACTGGTCTTGCTGCTAAAGCCTGAGGAAAAGAAGGCATTAAGCACCTCAGCCTTTTCCTCTTCTCTTGTCACTAAGTTTCCCCCCGCATCCAGTAAAGGAAGGAGATTCTCCTTAATCCTCCTTTTCATGTTAGTGTATTTATAAAGACATTTTCTGTTATCTTTAACAGCAGTAGCCAGATTGAGCTCCAGATGGGCTTTGGCCTTCCTAATTTTGTCCCTCCACATCCTTACAACATCCTTATAATCCTTCTGAGTGGCCTGCCCTCTTTTCCAAAGATTACAAACCCTCTTTTTTTTTTTTCCTAGACTCTAGCCACAACTCTCTGTTCACCCAGGCCGGTCTTCTTCCATGTTGGCTCATCTTTGGGCACGTGGGGACAGACCGCTCCTGAGCCATTAAGATTTCCTTCTTGAGGAGTGCCCAGCCTTCCTGGACTCCTCTGCCCTTCAGAACTGCCTCCCAAGGGACTCTGCCAACCAATGTCCTGAACAGCTCAAAGTCTGCCCTCCAGAAGTCCAAGACAGCAGTTTTACCGGTCCCCCTCCTGACTTCGCCAAGAATAGAGAATTCTACCATTTCTTGGTCACTCTGCCCAAGTCAGCTCCCAACCACCACATCTCCCACCAGTCCTTCTGTGTTTGTGAACAGAAGGTCCAGTGGGGCACCTCCCCTGGTAGGCTCACTAACCAGCTGCATCAGGAAACTATCTTCCGCACTCTCCAGAAACCTCCTAGACTGCTTCCTCTGAGCTGTATTGCATTTCCAGGATATGTCTGGGAAGTTGAAGTCCCCCAAAAGGACAAGAGCTGATGATTTTGCAACTTTTGCCAGCTGCCTGTAGAGTTCGTCATCCGTCTCCTCATCCCGATTTGGTGGTCTGTAACAGACCCCCACCAGGATGTTTGCATTGTTGGCCTTCCTGCTGATCCTAACCCATAGGGACTCAACCTTATCATTCCCAGTCTCAGTCTCGAGTTCCATAACATGAAAACACTCTCAGTGAAGTCCAGTTATTTTCTTTGGTTTTACCCAATCTAAATTATTTAATATAGTATGCCAGTTTTCTGACATTCATCTTATCAAGACATTGATTTCAGTTAATATGGTTTCACATGTACCTTGGAAAGCATTTTTCTCTGTAAATTTGCTGGTTCAAGAAGCTGAATTATATCAGAATGTTTTGTTCTGAGCACTTTGTTATAACATTTTACTACTTTATATAGCAAAGATCTAACTAAACAAGCAAATCTCAAAGACGAGCCAAATCAAATAGATGTAAAGGAGCCAGTTACTGAAAAATTCTCCATACACTTCGGTCTAGCACACTAGAGAGTAACAGCAGCACAGTACAGAAGACTGTTCATGAACTTAAGTGCATACCAAATGTTTTGTATACTGTATATTTGTATTTATAGCATGTTTGGCTTCTGTATACTGGGATTAGGCAAATTTGACATTGAACAGTGTCCTACAGCTGCATTGCATTGTTTAGTTTAACTTGTCCTTCAGAATTTTTCCTTTTTGGAGAGGAAAAATTAGGTAGAAGATTTTTTTTTAAAATAAAAAATAAAAAGCAGCAGCAACAAAACTCTTTACTTCCTCAGCAGCAGAAACTAAGTTTACACACCTCCTCAGAAGGATTGAAAATTAAATGCTGTGTTTGATGGTAATATGTTTTTTTATAACATAATTTTTATAATATTGATGTGATCACTTTGCAATTATTCAAAGAGGGAAGGAGCTCAAGCAGCAGTGCTTTTAAGTACCTACCACTTTAAAGTGTACAGATCTAAGGGGCATGTGCAGAGATTGAATGCTGTTTTCAGTCCTGTGAGTTGATATTCCAGGGAATGTCAACACTTGCAGGTCATTTAGGTGACCTGGACAGTAAGACAGCTAACTATGAAAATTAAGTTCCCAGAAGCATTACTGAAATGACATTTCTTTCATTTAAAAAAGGTCTTCTTTAGAACTTCTTTACATACTTTTTGCAATTTTTTTTAAATTAAATTTAATTGCAGGAGTTATTAACACTTTTTTTTTTTTTCCACATTTACAAGTCAACAAACCTATGAACAAAAACTTTTATCTTGATACGAAATTCACCATGGCAGTGATGTGAAATTCACTGTGGCACTGTTGCTTTGAAAATGAACAAAAGAAATGTTTCTTCAGTTAAAGTGGCTGTGAGAGATATAGAGCTGATAAAAAAGTGTAAAATTTTTATTAATTTTGTCTGAGGCCCATAACAGAAACTTTCTGCATGGCAGCATTACTGGCCTGCTATGTTTGTTTACAAAGGTATGGATTTGCCATAAAATTTTACCTAGTAAACCATAATAAAGCTATGAGATGACTTTAATCTAAATCTCCATCAAGGTGCTTCTTGCTACTGGCAACTTGAGATGGCACTGACCTATACCTGCCCATTTCACAAATTATGTTTATTTACTATATAAATAGTTCTGATAAGTTAATTTATATTCAGAGGAGGAGGAGGATGTATATCTTCGTGTCTTGAACTTAGCACGGTGTATTCATGAAAGTAACTCAGTGGGGCAGACTGTCAGCTCCAGAGATCCTAACTCCTGTTCCTGAAGAGCTGCAAATCTTGTTTTGCCAAAGAGAGATATTATGGATTGAAAGTTTCTATGAAGCTCGGTAATTATTTCAGCCTTGCAAATGGGAGAAATAAAAGAATTGAGCTGTAGCAATGTACTGTAGATTTTGCTAATCATTGCTTAGACAGTGGTCATACATCAATGCTGTCTAAAACTTCTTTCATCTGCATGCTTTTCTCCTCCTATTCTTTCTTCTCTCCTCTCTACTCTCTTTGCACAATATTTTTCTGTAATGTAGACAAAGCAGAGATGGATATTAAAGTTGTAAAAGTTAATTCTTAAACTTCTCTTAACGTTTTGCAGTTATCTATTTCTTAATTTGCAGTTCTTAGTCTACAGGTAATATAGTATTGTACAACCCAACATTTGTAGATGAAAAATCGCATCAGACTATTTTGAAATTTAAATTAAAGATATATTGACAAAGCAGAAGTAAATCACAAGATTATTAGAAATATATAAAACGAGCACAGAATTTTCATTATCTACCTGGTAAGTATGAAAATGAAACTTTTTCATAAATGTACTCTGTACAATGTGTTACTGCACTACCTGTATACCAAATTACAGTGCTATTATGTATACTTAGAGTCACAACAAATATAAAGAAAGTAACTAGAGCAGGCAATTTGATAGCCAGAAATATATTCTAAAAACAAAGCAAAAATTCTGCAATTACTTAAATTACAACAGAAGACCAGATAATAAATATAATGAAAGACATTCAGGCTACACACAAAAATATTGAATATAAATATGTTCATAAACTACAGATGTAAAAAAATTGAAGAAACAAATCCCTTTTGAAAAAGTCCCTTTCGTTAAGCATGTAAAGAGACACATGAGAAGTATTTCTAATGGTATATTTGCAATTTATGTCCTTAAACTATCCATTTTAAATGCAAAAATGAAGATGCTGTACCAAATTCAGGATAAGATCTGTAGGACTTCATATGCAGAAAGCTTTACACGATTGTTATAAACTGCTTACATTATTACCATAAACTCCCAAAGCAGCTATTTTGAGGGAAGTAACTTTGTAAACCCAGAGAGCTGACCTGATCAAGCTCATTTCTTACTGAAACAGTGTGTACTTGGAAGCAGTTCTACTTTTATCTTTTTATAGTAACAGTGTATATGATATTTAACAGTGAATTAAATATTCCAGGATCAAAATAATATATTGTACACAAAAGAAATGTTATCTTAACTATTTAGAAGTGTTTTCTGAAACATTATTTACAACTGAAGGCTAATAACAACCATTTACTTCTCTTTTGAAAAGGTAAGAAGCAGGCAAACTGTGACGACATCAAGCAGTTCTGCAATGTAATAAATAATTTTCACTGACATTCTCTGACTGCTTTTTATCCTCCTTAGTTTAAACTTACATTAGCTATTATAAACTATAATCAAAATGACAAATTAACTCAAAATGAATGGTCCAAGTTATGAAATATTTTCTTGGTCAAAGACCAATGGTTACTTTGAAACAGTGAAGAGAATGCAAATTTACCATAGTTCTTTCTGAGTGGAGATTGAGAGTACAGCTTTTCCAGAACAGTCTGCTGCATTCTTTACATCTTAAAACAGTCCTGTTATACAGCTGGAAAATCTGCATCTTAAAAAAATATCAGAGAAGAAGAGTCTGGGAAGTGTTGCATGTTGATAGCAACCTGGGTGAATCCCATGCCTATCTAATACATGATAATGCTACTTTGAACTCTAAAAGAAACAAATACTTCAAAATAGTTGGACACTGTGATGACCAGCCTGGGGTCACTTCCACTGTCCATATTGTGACAAAACCCCTTACTAAAATAAAGCACAGTTTTGGATGAATAAAGTTTTGAGGGTGTGGCTGTCAAAGTGGCATTACCCTGCTCTACCAACATTATTTCCAGTCTCACAAGACTAAAGTATTTTCCTTAGAGCTCCCGAAATCTAGCTATTATGCAAAAATCTCAAACAACATTGTAAGAAAGCTTTTCTGGTTTTGGGAAACCCTTTCAGATTTAACCATTGGAGGACAAAAGAAAAAAAAGGGGGGGGGGGGGGGGGGGGGGGGGATGAGGCTGAGAGGGAGGGAGGGAATTAAGCAAACACTCATGATTCTCCAAGGCATAATTAAAAATAGTTGAGGTCGACAATACTGTAACATAATCAGTCAAAATATAATCCAGTAGAAAACTGTAATCAATTCATTTTAATGAGACTAAACAGCCAGAAAGGGACTAAAACATTCTTAATGGAGGTTTTCTAACATCCGGTGCATATCTATAGTGTATTAAATACTGATTTCTCTGCTTTGAGACTTTTTACTTCTGCAACTCAGTATTACTGCATCCATTAACCCACATTTACACCATCTTCACTTTTTGCCACAATTTCTGAAGGCTTTTCTTTTTCTTTGTCAGCATTACTCACTGTTAGAAAGATCCAGGAAACAATGTTGGCCTGGGTCACCTAACAGTCTCACAGGAAAAACTGAGAAGGGCTTGGGAATTATCATGGACAACCTGAGTCCTGGACCAAGGGCAACTCCAAATAAGTATTTGACACCCTCTTACTCTGCTCAGGGGAGTAGGAGAGGTTAGCATTAGTAGGAGAAGTTAGCATTAGTAGAAGAGGTTAGCACTATGAATCAGCTAGTCCTAGTTCACCAGCTGTAAGAATTTCTGGGCTGTTCTATTCAATGTATAGATACAACCAAATTGAATTCAGAAAATGAGAGCCCTCACAAAACCCTCATATAGCTCACACTAAAACAAGTCTAGCCAGCATTTTCTGATAATATCAAGCCACCTTAAAAAGTGTTTTCACATCAAAACGGTACAGAAACATACTTCTATTTTTTTTCAGCATAGAAAAGATTCATATCATTGTACAATTTTCTGTTTAACAGACACAACCTGGATTACTAGTGTAGTGATAGGGCAAGCGATTGTAGTGATAGGGCAAGGGATTGTAGTGATAGGGCAAGAAGTAATGGTTTTAAACTAAAAGAGGGCAGATTTAGATTAGATATAAGGAAGAAATTATTTACCGTGAATGTGGTGAGACACTGGCACAGGTTGCCCAGAGAAGCTGTGGATGCCCCATCCGTGGAAGTGCTCAAGGTCAGACTGGATGAGGCTTTGAGCAACCTGGTCTGGTGGGAGGTGTTCCTGCCTGTGGCTGGAGCATTGGAAATAGGTGGTCTTTAAGGCCCCTTCCAACTCAAACCATTCCATGATTCTATCCTATTACATATTTCTATTTCAACTTTATATGGATTTGCAGGTTAATATTTGATATATTTAGGAGTCTGGATTGAAAACTATACAAAGCATCATTAAAATTGCATAGGTTTATTTTATTTTTTATTAGCATTTTATTGTAAATAATATCCTAGAAGGGATATCCAAGCAAGACAAACTGTGAAAGCAAAATTTAAGCCCTTGATAGATTACAGAGGTATCTGTTTCTCTGCTAGTGAAGCTGAAACTTTGTCTGTATTTTGGAACAGATTTTTAATGAGATCACAATACATTTTGCTATTAGCTCTAAGTATGAATTAGTACACCATCTGCGTTATATCACTAATACTCTTATCTATAAACAATACATTTTATTTTGTCATTAAAACTTGCTTGGATATACATTGTAGAAATTCTGGCTAAAATTCTTTCTGTTTTCTATGATCCTGAGCAGAGTTCATCAGAAACCAGAACAGGAATTTTTATGCCAAATTCAAATAAGCCTCAAAATATGCCATGTTCCAATAGATGCTGTAATGTGTTACAAGTAAGAAAGCTTAACCAGGAACTGTAGCCAGGAGGAAAAAAGGAAAAAAAAATATTGTTTTCAACTTACAGCCTCATTAAGACTGTATTATTCTCTCATTAAGGACATCATCTGTGTGCTAAGAGAGCATGTGAATGTCTTTTTTTTTTCCCTATTGGAAATAAATATATATATATATAATATATATATATATGTAAACCAATATTTTCTTTCAGAAGGTCAACATGGTTAACTGCATGTGCCAGTAAAATGTTATGTTTCTCCCAGATTCTCTGGTGTAAGAGAATGATCCTGAACAGATGGTTAGGTTCAGGAACCCATCATTTCTAGACACCTCACAGCAAATCCATGAGAGTGTTTTCCTTTTACAGTATTTAGAAGAAATTTAATTTTTTCTTCTGCCAACAGTAGGCATTACTCTCTGCTTCTTACTTCTGTTGCTTTACAGGCAGACCCTGGTCTTTAATTTATCTTTTTTTTTGACTGTTAAGTCCTGCTGTAAGTGATGTTGAAACACTTGGCTTGGCTTCCAGCACATGACATAAAACTGATGGATTTTGTTGCTTAGAACAGCTGACTTCTCTGCTTTTCCAATTTAGCTTTCACAAAACCACATCCTTTTCCATTTTCTTTTTGTTTATGGGTAAGAGGAGCAAAAAGCAAGGAAGAATTATGTAACTGGATAGTTACCTAGAAGCTGCATTATATGTTAAAACATGTTTCGCACTTTTAAGAAAAAACACATAAACATAAGAAAATATCCAACACCTGTTAGTGTCATATGAATTAAGATCAGTGACTACATAATTTACATATCCCTCAGTACAACGTGATGCTTCTGCCTTATACCAGAACTGTCTGAGTAGATCCCACTGTATTTGCTTTATTTGAATTGGTAATTAGAAGTTCCATGTATGGCCACATTTCAGTTTATCATAATGAAAATAAGGCTTTACATCGAATGAAGGAGACTGTAATGCTTCTGATTTGAAGAAAAAACCTTGATGTACTGTTCTCTAGACATGTATTACCCTTTGGGAGGGATGGAAGCTTCAGCCAGCCAGCTATCCTCCTTGCTGCTTAGCTCACCTAAAATGGTCATATGCACAAGTAGACAATTCACTATTTAAGAAACTGGCAAACTTTCCCTTGAAGTGTGAACTCTTTTTTATTATTATTTTTTTTTTCTCCTGTGGGAGAGAGGCTTCTCATAGTAGATCTGATGTTAGACAAATATAATTCCTGACAAAGCAAAAGCCATGGAAGAGTGCCAATGTGCCCAAGTGCTTTCTGCTCCTGCTAGTACTTCTGCAGCAGCTTGTAACATGGGCTGTGGGTGTGTGGTGGTGTCTGGAAAGAGCCTGGGGAAGGAAAAGGTGCCTCCAGATGAAGTCATGAGTACACTGAAATATCTGGTATGGCTCACTTTGCAGCAACTTAAAGCTTAAGTTCGGTTCACAGTCTAACTTACAGGGTATATCAGAGCAATACATACATATCTCAAGATGAAGTTATTTTGGATTTTTCTTATATATGGCTTTTTGCTTCATTTTATAACCAAGAAAACAGGGGGCCTCCCATTCTCCATCTGGAGACAATTATATCCCATTTAAGTAGTTTTGCTTTCTTCCATTTTAGGTTTCTTCACTAGCTAAACAACTTCATCTAGTGTTAACAGGAACTTATCCTGTTTGGGAGTGACGACAGATTATTCTTAGGCTTTGCTGTTGTTTGTTCTGCTGTGTCACCGTACTTTTACAACTTCAACAGAAATTTGTACCACAGCATGTGAAAACTAATCCACTAAAAAGCTAAGAACTGACTGGAAATGTTTCAAAACAAATGAATAAATATACAGAGTGCAGTGGAGTTCATGTGGACAAACAATAAAGTCAGTACTGTGTACTCAGTTTCTTCCTGAAAAACTTCAGATAATTCACTCACTCTAAGGTAGGATATATATATGTGTGTGTGTGTGTGTGCACAGTGCATATATAATATACATATATATAGGTGTACATATATACAGAGACACATACACATATATTAATGACTAACTGTATAAGAACGTTGATGGGAAGCATATGTCTCCTGATGATTTCTATGGTTGCCCAGTTTCTGGCAGCTTGCCTGAAGGACTCTCTAACCTCCCAGCAAGACATGAACCCTGAAGAAAAAAGGCTATAAAAACCTAAATAATCTAAATCACATTTTAGATTTCATCACCTTAAAACATAAATGTTCTTCCCATAAACAGTTGTGCAAAACCGGCCATTCATCGGGGGGATTTTTTTTTAGAAAAGTACAGTTTCTAGTGGGATTGAAATTCCACCACCTGCAGTGATTCCTATTGCCTTCACTCAATATTGTATCCTTGTAAACTTCTTTCGAGACAAGAGAATGGCAGACATGCAGCGGGAGAAAAAGTACATGGTAAATGAGACTACTCAGCACCTTTAAAAATATGGTATGTCTACTCTGGCCAGTAGACATCAGATACTGGATGGAATCTGAGATCATTGCTCATGACTCAATATAAATAAGCAAATCTGTTAAACTGCATCAGAAATGAGAGGTAAGGTAAGGTAATAATGGAAAGTAAGGTAAGGTAATAATGGAAATGTTATGATAGAAATATCAATAAAATTATAGTTCCACAACAAGAGGAATAGCTTAATTTATCTAGACTTTCATCAGAAGCTCTGGGTTTACTTCTAGTCACTTGGCATTAGAAGGAACATTGCAATAGAAGAAGGGGCTAAGAGATGTATGACATATCAACATGAAACTATTTCCACGTGAAAAGAGGAAGTGAAAATATAGATTACTTGGAAAGCTGGCAAACAGGAGTGATATATAGATATGTAATACACCAACTAACTCTTTTAATTGTATAAGTTTATCTTTTTTTTTTTTTTTTTTTTTTTAGTATTAGAAGGCAAAAAGATGAAAACAGAATGAAGAAACTTTCGCACATCACAGGAGTTCACCTATGGAAGTGAATGTCCAAAGATACTGCTGAAACCAAAAACTTATCATCATTTAAATAAATGGGATCAAAACTTAGTATGAATACGAAAAATACCTAGACCTACTAGAGTAAGCAATACCTACAATAAGGAGAGTTCTGGAACACTTGTTCTTAAGGAACTATTGAAGACACTGAGAAAAGTTTCCCTCAAGGAAGATTATACTGTAACCACCGAGCTTCTTACTGTTCTCTCTCAAACATTTGCTACTGGCTGCTGCCACAAATCAGGGGGATGGATTAGCTGGCATGGACCACACCTGCAATGAAATACAACCAGCCCTATGGCTAAGAACACTGAACTGGCACGTGTGCCACACTCTTCTATGTGGGTAAGAGTCTTTTTTGTTTGTTTGCTTGTTTGGTTTTACTACTCTTCATTTATTTTATTTTATTTTTTTCCTCATGAAGAAAGGCACATTAGAGTCTTAATTTATCTTTTGGCCTATTGCACAGATTTTCTATTAATGCTCACATACCGTTTTCCTAGAAACAAATAAACCACTAAATGACCTGCAGACATTAATGGTTTCTGGGGCTAAGAAATCAACTGTATTTACTAGTTCCAATAAGAAATTCTGGTTTTCCAATTTCCTTCACAATAAAAAATGATCTATTCAGATCCACAATGGACATATACATATTTCACAGTGGGATGAAAAATAAACATTTGGAGGTTACCCCCTGTAACAGTTTCCTTGTATAATGGAGTATCTAGAAATTAATTACAACATTTTGACATGGTACATGCTGAACTAGCGTCAGCTTGTTCCTGATGTATTGGGTATCAGATTGGATGACCTATTTTTAGTGCTCCTAGAATTTGTTATACATAAGGGAATTGCAAGTCAGATAGTCTTCACATTAAAAAAAATCCATGCATATCTAAAATTTGTAAATCAAACTTACTATTTCCTGGTGTTTATGGCCTGTGTAATCTCTTTCTGCATTCCAACGGATTGTAATGTCTGCTCCCAGTTTAATTTGGAATGTCAACTTCATGTTTCAGCCACATACAGCAAAGCTAAGACATTTATTGTAAACCACAGCAACACTAGTCAGCATAATTTCCTTCACTCTGTACAAAAGAACCTGATGGTTCTTCATACAAGCTCTAGCTTATCATCATTCTTGGCTCTTAGAATTTACATAAGCAGAAATTAGAAGAAGCTTAATGATAAAGTGCCTATAGATATATTTCAGTTTTCTGTTTATTCAGCAGGGTGAACTGCAGCTAAACCACTTCCAAGCCAGTAAGAAGAAGAAAAAAATCCCACAAAATAAGCACACAAGTACTGCTAGTCCAAAGGATAAATAGGAAATAGTGACAGACTCAACTTGTCATACTGTGATAGACTCACTCAACCGGTTTGTGCGAAGATCAACCAAGTCTGACAAATTTAAGGAAAAGCTGAAGCTTTTGAACATATTATTTCTGTTTCTTCCTGTTGTTAGGGACCTATGGAGTACAACATAACTCGCTGAGTTTTTAGGAACTGGTATAGAGACTCTTTCTATTTAGTCATTATGATGAACAGTCTGGGCATTTTTGTCAAGGACTTAAGTTTGCGGCACTACCAAGTCAAGTATGATTCACTTGCCTTACCTTCACTTACCTTCCTACTGCTCCTTAACCCGAGCAGCAACATGCCTTGCTATTTTTCATTTTTCCCAGGACTTCAAATTAACAAAATCAAATGTCTGAATTATATATGATGACATTTTGGCATTCAGATTTGTCTAAAATAAATCTGAGTTAAACTCAAAACATTATTTAAAATGACAAAGGCATCTTCTGAATTACAAAACTGAGCTAAATATGAAACAATTGCCTGACTCATCATGTTAGATAGGAAAGTCCACACTTATGCATTTAAATATTTTATTTCTCAGACAGTGTTAAATGACTAGTCAAAAAGAAGCAAACTAGCTCCAGTGTGTTGGGACTTTAATCCCTAATGAATAAAAAAAATAAACTTTAATTTGGTTTCTATACCAATTTCATTGCAAGCATATAATTACAAAGAAAACTTAGAGTATTACACTTTGCTCACTAAGAAACCTTAAGAAATCATTAAGAAATCCCCCTAGAGAAGGGATTCTTGAAAATTGCTGTATGAGGGAGAAATTCCACTTCCAGCCCAGCTCCTGAGAGTTTAGTGTCCTGGAGTACAATTAGCTGGCAGAAGGGAATCTACCTCCTTACGTATGAATGCTTTGAGCAGCCTGCTACAGAAGTGATGTTGGCAGTAGCTTCAGCCACATGACTGTTCCTCTAGTCCAGGGAAATATGCCAGATGGCAGCCAAAGAAGAAAAACACAGTGCAGAGGAAGGAACAAAAGAAACTCACATAAAACAACAAAGAACCTTTTTCTTTTTTTTTTTTTCCCATATAAAGAAATGTTTCATGATTACTGTATCTCATCTTCATCGCTAATCATTGGAAGATGTAGTTCTGGCACTGAAATAATTTAACAAACTGATTAATTCTTTGATTATTCAATGTAATGCTTCTTATCTCCATTATCACTTCTCCATAATAGCCTTTTTCTTTGGGAGCTCAGAATCCCTACAAAACTGTTCCACCCTATACAAACAGGATTTACTCAGCAGATTTCCACTCACAGTTATTTGCAAATCCTTCACTGTGATAAAAAGATTTAATGCCCAGCCAGACAAGCAGGGAAGATCCTGCTGCCTCTGGAGGATCTTCCAAGTGATCCTGAGGATCTGTCATTAGGTCACTAGGACATGTGCTTAGCAGTTAGCAGGACTGTCATGTAACATGTTCTTATTTGTACATCTTGGTTATGTGTAGAAAATCTTGATAGGTGCTTTAGTTTTTTGTCATCCATGTGTGATAGGATTTAGATGCCATGAAGAAAGTTTCTGCCTACATCCTTTGTTCTACAGACCTCAGTAGGCTCTGAAGTGTAACTGTGCTACTATTAGTGCACAATTTTTACACCCACATCTAGTGGTATATTCCTCAGCAAAGCTAAATGTTACAGGAAACACAATTCCTGACTGCATTTCAGGATATGAGGTATTCTTCAGTTAGAGAGTCTCAAGGACAAAAAAAAAAAAAAAAAAAAATTGAGTTTGTCTGTGAGGTCTGGAAACATAATGAAGATTATGAAGATTTACAAATATTCAAATATTCTGTTTGTACTGGACTATAAGAATGTTCATCTGCTGGGCAGGCAGATAGACATACCTCCCAGCAAAAATAAACAGCTATCCTCTTTCTCCAGCCTGCAAAATATACCGAAATCATGAAATGGTTTGGCAGTCTCCTCTGTTCCTTTGCTGTGAAGCACCTAGTCCTGGCCTTGGCTCCACATCTAATGCTGTGAACATTGCAATTCTGGTGGACAGGGAATCAGTAGTGAATCTCAAGTGTTTTTTGGTCTGCTTTCCCATTTTTGTTCAGGACAATTGTGGAGGCTTTAAGCAATGGTTTATTCAGTAGGAGGCAGATGAAAAGTAGCTCTGAGAGACTGTATTGCACTCATGCTTTTCCTGGAAAAATTGCTTTGTATCAAGACATAATTTTTCCTACTTCGTGGAGATTTCCATTAGCATAGTTGTTCCATCACCTTCTGAAAGACATGTGCAAACCCCAGCACTTGCTGATCAGCAAAGAAACTCAAATCACTATTTGGCCAGAAGGAGGCATCAATGTATCAAAGAAATCTTCCAAAAATGAAATGTGCAGATGGAAAGCTTAATGGTTCAATTAATCAAAAGATTCTGAGTACCCCACAGAAGAAACATTATGTTTTTGCCGAAAACGTAACAGAAGAAATTTTAAAATCATAGGCAACTTCACAATTTAAACTAAGATTATGAATTCAAACAGCACGGTCTGCTAAACAATGTTAATTATGGAAAGCCTGGACAGTACTATCAGGCATTCAGTTCTAGAAACCAAAGCCCCTTGACATCAGATAGTTCAGTGACGTGAGCAGAACTGTCAATTGACATAAACAAGGTTATTAAATTACATAGGGATCGTGTACAGTAAAATTTTGTAGTAGTTTTCTAAATATAACCTACTGTGTGAATGGATCTATGGCAGTGACATGGCAATATGTATATTAAGGGTTTTTTAATCCTCTTTTCAGTCAAAAATCATGGTTATATTAAATAATAACAACAGAAATGGCTTACACTGATTAATAGAACTATGCTCCATGTTTTTATAAAATTATCTTCAACCTCATGCTAATTCTTTAAAGCCTGTGAAAAACAAACATGTAAAACTATCTTTATGGTAAAACAAAATTCATTCACGCCTGTAGACTTCAGGTAAGACTTTCTTGTTTTTTATGTTTGTTAATAACTTTTAAAACTATTTTCACTTTGTTAGATTGAAACACAAATAGACAATATTCTACATTTATGTAAGTCAATAATCAAAAACCAGATCCTATGTAGCTACTTGATGTAATAGCTACTATATTATTTTTTTTTTTCTGGTTTCTGAAACATTGAAATAAGCTTGTAATAGAAATTGCTCGGATTATTAAGAAGAAAAAAATAATAAAACCCTTAAGAGAATGTTAATGAGAATGTTAATTGAATTATATGATCTAGTTTTGAACTTTTAAAAACTGTAACTGATACCATGTATTTATTCTTTTTTCAAGTCCCTTTATCTCTTATTATTACTTTTTTTGTGAATAAAGTTCCCTCTATATAAAACACCTAGATTTTTCCAAATGAAACCACAGACAAATTGGATTGCATCTAGCCATTTTTTGTCAGTATTTACACAGACAGTGCATGCTATTAATAATCCTATATAAAGTACTTAGCTTCCTGGGCATTTGATATTGCGCAGGTGTGCAAATAAACGTGGCTATTGCATCAGTGAATACTAAAAGTTATCATTAATAATATATCTAATAAGTTCTATAATTTGTTATATAAAAATGGAAAGATATTTTACAAATTTTAGGTTTGAAAATTTATATTACATCTATTATAGACTAAAGCAAGGAAACGACAAGTTTTGCTACATTTGCTGAAAGCAGTATAAGAAATGCCAGAAAAAATATTTTGCTATTGTTAAGTATCAGCTAAGGTAAAAATAGAATCTGTGAGTTATGGTCTCATGGTTATATTTTTTATATGTTAAACACAAAAATATGTAACAAACATGGTTTTCTGGTTATGCAAATAACCAAAAGCCTGTCAAAATTAAAGACTAATTCAGATTTAGTATGATATATCAGTGCCATTCATAACTAGATATATTTCATAATAATAAGTACTTATAATATTTAGAATGAGTACTTTTACAAGGACACTGACATAAATGTTAATCTCTTCTTTTTCCAAGATTTGGAGTGCAAATAAAACATTCAAAATTAATATTTTCTGAATAGTTCAGTTTCATAAATTTCCACGGGCACTTACTTATTTTAATTCACAATCACATTGAAACACTGTATTTCTGATATACATGTTCAGCAAAGCCTTTATGAGCTCAAGGGAATCATAATTAATACAAGACATTTCCAGACTTTTAAATACTATAATTCTACAGGATAATAAGAAAAAAACATAGTTGCAATTATTATCTAAGTTAAGTACACCATAAGCCATTTGAAGAGATACCTGTAAGACTTCAAAAAGCGAAATCTCATCTTATTTCTTGATGGACGAGGGATATAGCCTCCAAAAGGATCCCACAGAAAGGCCATTGGCAAAGATAAAATACCAAAATTGTCTTAAAAATATATATCAATCAGTGGGGAAGCAGGACAGTTGTACTGGAGGTGCCCTGCACTTATCATGAAGCACTTGTAACTGTGTAAGGGAACGTCCTTTTCCTATGGTATGCTTTGGCAGAGATGTGGCTGGCTGAGAGCACAGACTAGAAGGGATAACTGGGATTTCCTGCTGCATGCGACTTGCCCTTTGCATGAACGTTTCCTATATTCAGGCCTCTTATCTCATTATTCAAGTGGGAACTCTTATGGTAAATCCTTGGCTAGTTATAGCAGCCACTAAAGAGCATAGAATCATAGAACTAAGGCAAAACAGCTGATGCTCTGATTATCCACTGCTGCCTAGACAAAGGCTTTCAAACTCTTAACAATCTGTTGAAAATGTTTTTACTATGGATTATGTTGCAACGAACAGTTTCAGCTGGCACCAGGCAGCTAAGAGAATGCATCAAAAAATAAAACAAAAGAACCCCAAACCAAAATCCACATCCTAAATCCCCTCTGTTCTCCAATGTCCCTCTCTCCATTACAGTAAGGAGTCAGCATTTAGGGAATCAAATTGATATTGAAAATGTCCTCAAACACCTAAATTGCCTCTTTGTTTAATTCTTAACTTTCTTTAAGTGTGTCTTCCTTCCTCGCACTTTCTAAAGAGAATCAATTTCTATCATTAAGTAGCTTTTCTGAAACGGCTTAATCATCTGTGAGAGATCAGCCACTCTAAGAAAGTAAGTCTCAGACTGGTAGATAATTTTCAGCCTCTTGGCAGCTTTTCTCAAAGACATCATCCTCCTTACTGAATTATTGCCAGTGACTGATAGCTGAACTCAGGTCTCTGCTAACTAGGGTCATTCTGAATTCCAAACAGAATTCAGATATTCAGATTCAGTGTCTTTCCGTTGTTTGTTTTGCTGTTTTAGATTAATTAAAGCTTCAAGTCTTCCATGGAATTTTTGCAGCCTAGTATTCACAGTGGAGAATGTGAACAACAACCTACAATTCAACTCTAACATCGAGAGAGGTAATGCCAGCAAGGCCAGCATCATCATCTAACATCTCTTTTCCCAAGCAACATTGGATCTGATGATTTTCAAGGTCCCTTCCAACATTGTCTGTTCAATGATGTGATTTTCTCAACCAGCTCTAAGTGTGGCTACGAGCTCCCAGTACCAATAAGCCACGAATTATCTATTTCAGTTGATCTTTGAATCAAATCTAACCCAAATATCTTTTATTCATAAGAAAAGTGTTGGAGAAGAAAATGAGTATTCACACATGGCAATGGTAAAAATGAAAATTCAGGAATATTCCGGGCTCTAGCAGAAAAGGTTGAGAGCTGGAAAAATAAATTCTCAGGATAAGTTATGTCTATCAAGCAGTTATCTGATGAAATGTGCTATTTTAGTGGTAAAAGGTAAACTGAGAAATTACATTGTTCAGAAAAAATAATATAAATACACTACACCTGAGTATATTTGGCTCTTTGGAGGAACCATTTTTCTTATGTTACATAAGAATACACTGATAAATACACTACAGGGCCAACTGACAGTAAATCCCTTCACACCATGAAATAAGCTTTGAATACATAGGATTCACGGGTGAAATTACTTATTCTGGGCCAAAATTCCCAAAAGTATTGAGCAATGTAAAGAATATCCTATACGATTCAAATACAACAATACAGCACCTAATTTCCAAAGGAACTGAATTTTGATAACTCGAGCAATGGTTCCTGAGCAGCTCTCTGGGTAGCAGAAACTATAGACTTCTTCACAGTCATAGCATTTGATTTGAATCATTAACAGATCACCTTTTTTTTTTTTTTAAAGAAAACAGAACCAAATATGCTTATTATTAGCTATCTTTCCTCCTCCTTTGTGCCCTTCCTTCACTGCTGCACTAAACCTGCTAACGCAGCCAACCACAATAAGGTCACAGAAATAAGCTTCTTACAAGATTATTACAGACTAAATTTATACCTTGATATCAAAAACACTTATTGTCACTATATAATTGCATGCAGTAGATCACTGTATCAAGACAAATCAGAGTATTTATGGCAATTCAAGTAATGAAAGAGCAAATAACTCTGTAATACACATTAACTTTTACAGAGAAGTGGCTAGGCTTTCATGCTTTTATTTTTTTTCCTTTCCTTTTTTTTTTTCATATAGCAAAAAAAACATTTCTAGAAGCACTCAAAGAACATACAATGATTTGACATTAAGTTGTTATTTGTAGGCAATGCTTTGTGGAAAACAGCTTGATAATGTGAGTGAACAAATATCTAGTTTTATATAAAAGAGGTAAAAATCAATCATTGCACTCTATGATAATCTAGGCCTTTTATAGAACTGTATATTGTAATAAACATTTACAGTGCGATATCTTTGACATCCTATGCAATTCCATGATTATAACTTTTGCTCTACATTTTTCACATGTATTGGGTTATGGGTCTGATGAACTCCTAGCTCTTCGGTGGCATGACTATATTATGTTATTATCATTGGTTCACAGGACCCACACTAAGAGAACTATTATAAGAGAATGCTTCTTCTACCATTCTCCCAAACATGTGAACTACTGCTATTTGTTTTCTGAAAAGGCTCATATAAATGAATTTCAAAAATAGTAGTTTTTAAATTGAAAATTTAAACTAATAACGAACACACAACCTACCTGAAATTAGACTTTTGTGTCAGTTAAGCAGACATGTAACTGTAAAAGCTCTTGCTAGTAGGCAGGTCTGGTGATAGGCATAAATATCTGTAAAGAATCAGTTCACTTTCCCAGATGTGTCCTGAAGCATTTTAGAGCTCAGAGGGCCAAGTTTTGTCAGGAAATTCCTCTCAGTATATCTGCAGCTTAAATAACTACAGCTTTAAGGGGACTGTGGTCAAGAGGCTCACCATCAGTGGCTTTGGTGCTTTCACAGACATCTCCACATTACTCCATATTATACATTACTACTCTGTGGAGCTAAAGCTCCACACATTGGTTCATGTAATGGGAACCCAGTTCAGCGTCTGGACATGTGACAGATCATGCTATTCAACAGAGTACATGACAGAAGTATAGCCTGGATCTGGCCACCACGACTCCTAACATAGTTTCTTTAAGTAGCCTCTCCCTCACACCTTGATATCGTGTGTCAGATGCAACGCATTACAGCATCTTAGGTCAGCTTGATCCACTGTACTGGAGATGTTCTGTCCTGAGTGGCCAGTGGGATGACCTTATTCTGCCAGGGCACAATGCAGCGCAGCACAGGGGCTGTAACTCACAGAACTGCTTCCAGAGCTGCTCAGAAAGATGGACAAGGCCACTGGCTCCCATTCTGACAGACGAAGTATGAGCAGATATAGGAAACAAAAAACAACTGGGAACTCTGAAACTAGGATCATAAGAGTGGAAAGAATGGATATTTTCCTCAATTAGTTACACCTCCAGTTTTCAAACACTGCCTGATACTTTAGTTGGACATTCCCAAATAAAATGTCACTGATAATTGTGTAGCTAAAATCAAATATTTACTCAATATTTAGAAGTTGTTTTTTGAAAAATCTGAATTCTGAACTTTTTAATGATACTTGTGCAAATTTTATTGCAAATTCTTTTTCCTTTTTTTTTTTTTTTTTCTCTTGCTGTTTTTGAGGCAGGGAGACAGGAATGAAAGACTGCTGAGAAAACAAGAACTATGAGTAAATCACTTGAGTAAGATAAACGTGCATTGTAATTTTCACAGAATCACAGAATCGTCTAGGTTGGAAGAGACCTCCAAGATCACCGAGTCCAACCTCTGACCTAACACTAACAAGTCCTCCACTAAACCAAATCACTAAGTTCAACATCTAAACGTCTTTTAAAAACGTCCAGGGATGGTGACTCAACCACTTCCCTGGGCAGCCTATTCCAATGCCTAACAACCCTTTCAGTAAAGAAGTTCTAATATCCAACCTAAGCCTCCCCTGGCACAACTTTAGCCCATTCCCCCTCGTCCTGTCACCAGGCACGTGGGAGAATAGACCAACCCCCACCTCTTTACAGCCTCCTTTAAGGTACCTGTAGAGAGCGATAAGGTTGCCCCTGAGCCTCCTCTTCTCCAGGCTGAACAAGCCCAGCTCCCTCAGCCGCTCCTCATAAGACTTGTTCTCCAGACCCCCCACCAGCTTTGTCGCCTGATGCGATTTCTCTGGATGCGCTCGAGCACCTCCATGTCGTTCTTGTAATGAGGGGCCCAAAGCTGAACACAGTACTCGAGGTGCAGCCTCACCAGAGCCAAGTACAGGCAGACAATTACTTCCCTAGCCCTGCTGGCCACACTGTTTCTTATACAAGCCAGGATGCTGTTGGTCTTCTTGGCCACCTGAGCACACTGCTGGCTCGTATTCAGCCGACTATCAACCAGTACTCCCAGATCCTTCTCTGCCAGGCAGCTTTCCAACCACTCGTCTCCCAGCCTGTAGCGCTGCTTGGGGTTGTTATGCCCCAGGTGCAGGACCCGGCACTTGGCCTTGTTGAACTTCATACAGTTGGCCTCAGCCCATTGGTCCAGCCTATCCAGATCGTCCTGCAGAGCCTTCCTACCCTCGAGCAGATCGACGCATGCACCTAACTTGGTGTCGTCTGCAAACTTACTGAGGGCGCACTCGATCCCCACATCCAGATCATTGATAAAGATATTAAAGAGGACTGGTCCTAGTACTGAGCCCTGGGGGACTCCACTAGTGACCGGCCTCCAACTGGATTTGACTCCATTCACCACAACTCTTTGGGCCTGGCTACCCAGCCAGTTTCTAATCCAACGAAGCATACACCAGTCCAAGCCACGAGCAGCCAGTTTCTTGAGGAGAATGCTGTGGGAAACGGTGTCAAAAGCCTTACTGAAGTCAAGGTAGACCACATCCACAGCCTTTCCCTCATCCACCACGCGCGGCACTGTGTCATAGAAGGAGATCAGTTTCATCAAGCAGGACCTGCCCTTCATAAACCCATGCTGACTGGGCCTGATCACCTGATTGCCCTGTAAGTGCCGTGTGATGCACTCAAGATAATCTGCTCCATGAACTTCCCTGGCACTGGCATCAAACTAACATGCCTATAGTTCCCCGGGTCTACCCTCCAGCCCTTCTTGTAGATGGGTGTCACGTTTGCTAGTCGCCAGTTGACTGGGACCTCCCCTGATAGCCAGGACTGCCGATAAATGATGGAAAGCGGCTTGACAAGCTCCTCCGCCAGTTCTCTCAGTCCCCTTGGGTGGATCCCATCCGGCCCCATCGACTTGCGTACATCCAAGTGCTGTAACAGGTCGCCAACCATTTCCTCATGGATTGTGAGGGCCACATTCTGCTCCCCATCCCCTTCCACCAGCTCAAGGTACTGGGTATCTAGAGAAAAGCTGGTCTTGCTGCTAAAGCCTGAGGAAAAGAAGGCATTAAGCACCTCAGCCTTTTCCTCATCTCTTGTAATTAAGTTTCCCCCTGCATCCAGTAAAGGATGGAGATTCTCCTTAGTCTTCGTTTTTGTGTTGATGTATTTGTAAAAACGCTTTTTGTTATCATTAATGGCAGTAGCCAGACTGAGCCCCAGATGAGCTTTGGCCTTTCTTATTTTGTCCCTGCACAGCCTTGTAACATCCTTATAGTCCTCCTGAGTGGCCTGCCCTCTCTTCCGAAGATTACAAACCCTCTTTTTTCTCCTAAGCTCAAGCCACAACTCTCTGTTCACCCAGGCTGGTCTTCTTCCGTGCTGGCTTGTCTTTGGGCACATTATCGCTAGTAATATGATGATGTCTAGTATTTCATATAGAGCTACATTCAATAAAACACTAAAAATGTACAAGACACAGAATTAAATAATTTTCCATGTTTAACTCACTCATCAGGTAAGTCAAAGCCTATTTTTGTAAGATTTATTCTAAATTGCATACTTTAAATTACTCCTTTCCAAAATGATTTCATGACAAACATATTTTCTCCTGAAATACGTGTTCTGACTTTGAAGTATTCATTTACCACCTGAAATAAGAATCATCACAGGAGAAAACACCCTAATTCTGAATTGGACTAATAAACTAAAAGTCTGAACTTTCAACCCCCTAAAAGACAAATGCATTTTCTTCAGTCTTTCTATCACTGTTATCTATTTTAACAGGTCAGAAAGTCTGACAAGTCAGAATGGTATTTATGGTGCCACTTTGGCCCTGTTTAAGGTGTTCCATGAAAAAAAAAAAAAAAAAATGAAAAGGAATCACAATTGCTTTACACAAATCACTGGGGACTAAGTATCAAAAAAATTGTATGTGTTTATTATAGTCTGGTTATCTTAAATAAGTTTCTAATCCAGACTATTATCTCTTTCTACTGAATGTTCTTTCTACTTGTTCTTACTTATTGTCCCGTGTAGGCCTTAATGCTTAATTCTGTAGCTCTTGTTCCTGTAAAAAAATTTGACTGTAGTAAAAATGGGTAACTGGGAACATTTCTGTAAGATCCACTCACTTGAACAACAGTTTCTGAAGTGGTTTGTAATATTTTATAGTATTCCTAAAGTTGGAGCATTCACAGGATTACTCTCCTGTAAGAATTTTTTTGGTGATTAATAGCCAGCATAGCATCTAGCCCCTTCTATATCTTATATAGCCATTCTACTATATGTGTGAATTTGCAACTATTTAATTATCTCCCAGATTCTCACCAAAACACTAAATTTTGTTGAAATCATACAGGGTTAAAAATTATTAGAAGGAAGACATTTAAACTTGCATGCACAATCACTCACTCACTCATACGTTGATTCTGTAAATAAGAAAGCTAATTCAAAATTCTGAAAATTCACAAAATTCTTGTGTTTGTATTCACAAAATATTTGTGGTTTCTCTTACAGAAATCTTTGAGCAATGTAAAGAATTTCTTCCTTATATCTAATCTAAATCTTCACTTTTTTGTTTAAAGCCATTGCCCATTGTGCTATCACTGAACAAAGAGTCCCCTCCCCAGTTTTCCTGTAGGCTCCCTTTACGTACTGGAAGGTCCCTGTAAGGTCTCCCCAGAGCCTTCTCTTCTCCAGGCTGAACAACCCCAACTCCCTCAGCCTGTCTTCACAGGAGAGATGCTTCAGCAATCTGATCATCCTCATGGCCTTCCTCTGGTCTTGTTCTAATACTTCCATGCCCTACTTGTGCTGGGGGTCCCCTGAGCTGAATGCAGGACTCCAAGTGGAGTTTAACAAGAGCAGAGCAGAAGGGGAGAATCACCTCCCTTGACCTGCTGGCCACACTTCTTTTGATGCAGCCCAGGATACAGTTGGCTTTCTGAGCTTGGGAAAAAACTTTTGGGCTTTCCACAACTTGGGAAGTCTGTGTACTGGAAATCTGATTCTTAAAATCTTCACAACTCAGCTTTGCTTGTCTGTGCGATAGTTAAAAAGCACATATCCATTCTCCTGATGCTCAGTTGGCAAGTTAATCTGTCCTTCAAATATAATAAACAATATTTAAAGGTAAATTTTTAAATGAGGATGTGCGTCCATATCAAAGTCTTATTCAAAAAGAAAGGAGAAAAGGCATTAGGCCAGCCCAAGTCTAATTTGCTAAAGAATTAACTGTTTTTGTTCTGTTTTCTCTCTCTATATAATATATATATATTCTGTATATAATATAGATATGTATTATATAGATATAGATATAGATATAGATATAGATATAGATATAGATATAGATATAGATATAGATATAGATATAGATATAGATATAGATATAGATATAGATATAGATATAGATATAGATATAGATAATATACTATAAATGAGTATAGTAGCATGGCAGTCAACACAGAAGATTAAAACACTGAAAAAACAGAGGCACTGAACAAAGACAAAAGTGTTGCCTGCAAGAAATGGGAGGTGATCAGCTAACTCCCTTGTCTAAAACACATAAAAAATATTTAAAATGTGAGCTTCCCAAGAAGTGCTAAGGTTTGTCTGAATAAACTGACTGAACAGGTATACTATTCATTTTGTATTGAAAAAACAAAACCAAACAACAACAACAAAAAAAACCAAATGAAACAAACAAAAAACTCCTATGTGAAGCCACTTATTAAATATCACCTTGAATATCCGTATTAACACTAGATATGTTTTACTTGTCACCAGCTTATTGAAAAACAAATGATCCATCTGGTAGCAAAAAGTATTTTCTTGTTTTACAAAAGCAGAAGCAGGGAACTGATTTGACTCAACCTAAACCAAAAATGTTCAGTATCTGAACAAGGACTGGAATCATACTTAACACAACTCTAACGTAACAAAACCTACTCAACACAACTCTAATATACATATATATATATATTAAAAAAAAACCAACACACACACACAAAAAAAAACTGTAATATATACCTGTAATAATATATTATTATATTATTATAATATAATTTATCTTTAAACAAGGATTTCAAATTGGAAAAATATTATTTATTTCTAAATTACTTTTTCCTGTAAATTTATCTGAACTAATTATCCTCAGATTTTCAAAATTAAAAGGAGAAATATATTTCTAATTCATCACATTTGTGATAATACAGAATTACAAATAATGCTGTAATATTATCCAGTGACATGGTCTTGGACCGCCTGGTCCAGGTGACCTGGACTAAGCAGGAGGTTGGACTAGGTGATTTTCAGAGGCTCCTTTCAACTTCAGTGATACTGTAAACCAATACAGCTTATCATAGGTTTTGAGATCATGAAAGCTCTGGGATTTTAGTAGTGCTTTAATTGTGAAGCATTTCTGTCCGTCTGGAAACAGGCTTTCATGCCCTCTAGCGTTCAAAGTCATAAAATCTGTTCCCCTCAATCTATTACATCTAAAATAGTAACACATCTTTAACCATGTCATTTAACTCTGTATTTCCTCTGATCCAGAGAAACAGTTCAAACTGTGATCAAAAGAGGGACAAAGGGAATTGTTTGTTAGGTTAGCCGATTCTTTTATAAGACAAAAGAATGTAATATGGTCAAAGATACATTGATTCAGTGACTCTAGTCTAATGGTAACAAGCAAAATGTAGAGCTACACTAGACAGCTCTCTGTAGATGGAGTAATTTGTGTATCTTGCAGGATAAACTTCCCATGAAATACACAGCAAGTTGCCTACTATTCAGGTGATTCAAAATGCATGAGGAATTTAAAATTTATTTTAATGATGAACTACCACAAGTAGTTTACTTGTAAAATTTTAGGATAACGATTATAAATATCTTCACAGAAATCATCAGTATACCTTAGCACAATTCAATGCTTCAGGATTATTCCATAACAACATTCTTGCCCTTCAGCTTCAACTTCCCAGACATTAATGGGGAACACAGCTGACCACAAACAGGTCCAGGAAATTTGTAAAGCACGTTCATGATAAATTCTTGGTACAGGTGCTAAGGCAACCAACTAGGAAAGGTGTCCTCCTAGATTTGTTGCTCATAAACAGAGAGGGTTTCATGGGTAAAATGGTGACTTTCAGCTGTCATGACCACACTGACCATAAAATAGTTAAAATCTTTGGTGATTGGAGGAAAAATTTATGAATTGTTGGTTTTCTTCTCGTTTAAATTGCAGCTTGTTCAAAAAAAAAAAAAAAAAAAAAAGCCAAGCTGTGGTTATACAATATTTTATTAGAATGATATAATCCAACCATGTTTGCTAAACTTATAAATAACCATCCTAATGTACTATGTTCATTGACAAACAATCTGTATCTAACTGGCCTAACTACAAGTACATGCATATGTAATTGCAAATTTAAACAGATGGAAGTGTAGAACTTACATCCATCTCATCAAAGCAGCTAAACCACTTTTATTTCATGGATGACTTTGAAGTAGCCTAGTTTGTCTCAAATCCAGATATCTAGCTAATGTATTTAAGAGAGCTGTGGTTTGTGCATGTGAAATGGTTTGAAATTTTGCAGTAATTTTGCTGCACTGAAAGAATGCAATCTGGCAGACAGATCTGATTGATTTTCTCTGATTTTATGGAACAATTAATATAATTTTTCATATTTTAGACTTGCTTTTCTTATTCCTTTCCTAGCAAATTGGTCATCCTTAGAAAATTCTAACCAGAACCATAATATATTTGACAAACACATCTGTATGTGTCCAAGCCTCCACTCTTACTAGAAACATTTTGACTATTTAGAATCGATTTTACAATTTTCAAATTACAAAAGCATTAAGAAAAATTACGTATTTGTGCAAGAAAACCACTGAAGTATTCAGATTTTCAAGGAAATAAATTCTCTTCTCTTTGAACAATAATGTTCATAGCCCTTTTCATATGAAAAATGTCTTAAAATCTAAAGTAATTGAACACTATGGCATGCTTGTTCCTCCCTTGAACCTGCAGGCAGACACAACAGAAGGCTAAAACGTTAAACTAATTGAAACTACATTTACTGTGCACCAAAAACACAGACTGACAATGCAGACTTGGTGAAAATAATACATTCCTCTTTTCTTCCGTTGAAATGTTTTATTCAGATAGCCATCACCAGATGTCTGTACGGTGAGCTCAACTGGTCTTTAAGCTATACTAATAGTATCAACGTGCTTTCCATTGACTGCATTAGCTCAGACATTTGTAATAATTGCACAGAGCACCCGTTTACAAAGACAGCTGTCCTAACCTAGAGCAAGTCCCATTTCTAGATTAGTAAAGGCTTAAATCCCTCAGAAAGTGGAACTTAGACAATATTTTTAATGGGAGCAAAGTGCCTACATAGCTTTCCAAATGTAAGCTGCATACAACTCAAAATGTTCAATATAATATTATTAAATCTCAGAAATATGTGATTGTAATCAATAAATACAACAAATAGCAGTTCAGAGTAGATGTGAACCCATCTGAAAAGCTGACTTAAACCTCTACTGCAAAATCAGTGGCCTTAGCAACTGGAGCTGAAACATAACTTCTTTTTTTTTTTTTTTTTTTTTTTAAATGGCGATGACCTGAACTTTAACTTAAAGGACCTCCTCAACACTCCAAATTGCAAAGGAGGATATTTATGACTTTGACCATCTCTAATAGACAATTCCCCTACCAACTTATGACAAATCCTTAGCATGAGTCATAATTTAGAAATGAATTCCATAGCTGAGAAATCAGTCCTCTTTTAATGACCTATTCCCCTAAAATAGCCTTGTGCCTATTCTTTAGAAAGAATTGAATCCTGGGTGCATTAGAAACAAAAAATAACATTTCTGAGTTACCTCATGGTACAGTTTGTCTTTATTGCACAAGGGCAGCACTTTGTCTATAGCGATTAGATATCTCCGTGTACAGAGCATCGCTGCAAGAACAACAAGGGGAATGAGTGCCATAGCCAAGCTCCAATGACACATCCCATTATTGGACCATATAAGCCTAACTCTTAATATATAGTTCAAATACATGAATGAGAATTTCACTTATCATTAAGGGAAAAGGAAAATGAAATGGAAGAGAGAGAGAGAGAGAGAAAGAGAGAGAGAGAGAAAGAGAGAAGCAAAAAGATATGCTTGCTAAATTACTCCAGAAAAGAAATGTCAGTGCGAGTAGAAATGGGTGCACATAGAAAATAGCGTTATGGCTATTCTGTAATTGAAAAAAAAATAAGTGGAAACTGAAGAATTGAACTATTTGTTAACAAAAGAAAAATGCCCTCACAGAAATGAATGAAAATACCATTGTGCTGCTTTTTCTGCTTCCAGCAAACTTTCACCATAGTTTTTTGATAATCAAAAAGAGGAACAAGATCAAAATGTCTACCAACCAACATTTGTGATTTCATGAGTTTTCAAGACTCAAGCTGCCTGTAGATTAGTCGTATGTAACTATGCACCTCTAATGAAGATTTGCTTTCATATTAATATGTGAACAAATTCATATGAATATTTACACCCACAAAAGGTTGTAGAAGTAGGAGAAGGATCTGACCACGAAAGGTGCTTCTCTTTCCAGAAAGAAAATACAAGAGAGAATGAATGACAACACATTTGGGAAAGGATGAGTAATGTACATTGCCTGGACAAAACCAGTTGATGTACTGTGTAACTTTTGCAAAGAAGCTACTAACCTAGTGCCTTTCAGATATTCATTACAACTTATATAAAAGAGAACATATTGTCTTGCATTATGCTGTATTTTCTTTGCTATGGCAAAATATGTCTTTATACTAAACATATTTGTTCTTTACTTTCACAGGTAAAGTTATATAGAATATAGCATATTTGGTGAAGCAGATAAATTCCCCTCGTTTACAGCTCCCTTCATAAGCTATATAGCAATGCCCTTTCTCAGGAAGTCAGGGCCACAGAAAGAACCAGTATAACAGCCCAGGTACCAGGTGAACATTTCTGCACTCAAGAGTTTCAAATAAAGCTGTGGGAATGGAGAAGAGAAAAGGCTTCACAGCAAATGTTATTGAAATTTCAGAAGATAAGGGAGAAAATCTACCAGGAGAACTGTGAAAATAAGTAGGACCTAGGGGACAAGGAATGAGAAAAAGATGTTAAAAATACACAGAGATGAAACAGGAAATATGACTGAAAACAGCTCCATTTTCAACCAAGGAAAAAGGTTCTTGGTCAGGGAGAGGGATAATCTCTAATCTAAAATATATATATTTTTTTATTTTTAGTTTTTCCAATTCATGGAAGGAATTGACTCATTGCCATTAGCATATTTCAGCCTCTCTTCAGAGAGGCTTGAAGTATTCTATATTTCCTACATTTTCAGCTAAAAATTACATATATATCAGTCTTGGTGAAAACCTGTAGAAAAAATCTGAGTTCTTCCCCGGGATTTACCTTGAATATTTTACGTGACTTTGGGGAAGCCCCTGAAGGCTAGGTCAAATTGTTCGGTTATATCACCCTGTGATTATGTGATAGGCCTTTACAGATGCATGTACTCCTAAATGAAATCCTGAGCTTTGTACAGAAACTTGACTCATACTAAAAATACAAATTTGGAACAATTTTTTTTTTTTTTTTTTTAAATACAAGTTAAAGGAAAATAGAGATCTGAAAGTTCCCAGTGGTGATCTTTAGCTTGGGTTTCATAATAGGATTTTTTTCTGCCTTATCTGCAAGGTGTAAGTCAGCACTTCTGTTCTTTGATATTCTTAAATTATGTAGCAGTTAAATTGTGATTTTCTTCATTGTATTGCAAGGTTATATTTGAATAAAATATTGAGTACTATGATAATTTGCAACATTATTTGCCAGTGCACTAAGTCATTTTTATCAACTTCACAATTCTGGAGAACAGACAATATTTAGTTGAACGAATAAAGATATTTTGGAAATTACTTCAATGATATTTCTGTAAATTGACATTTGACTGTAACAGATGAAGCTGAATCGTCAGTCAATCATGGTGGAAATCAGGAAGCGCAGCTGCAAAGTTCATTGATTTAGTGTTTATTATGCTGTTAAGAAAGCTTCAAGACATTTTACCCTTTTTGATCAGATTTTGTCTCGATATAGATCATTTTCTATCATTTAATAATTTTGTCTACTTCACTGTAAAAGGCTTTGCTGAGTGCATGTATCTGGACTCTTCTGGTCTTCTGGTAACTTGTCTCCTCAGTAGAAGCCTAGATATTTTATGTATTTTCAGCCATAAACTTTTCTGGTGAATTCGCTTTAAGAATCTGCTGATATGCATCTGCAGTAATACATAAATGCGCAAGTGAACTAAGTGCAATTTTCATAAAGTATCAGTCTTCTGTCATCCACAGAGCTGCCTTTTCAAAATTCAGACATATTTACTATGTCTATGCTGTACATTTGCAGACTTAATCTGAGAAAAATCTCAAGCCTAATAAATTTTGACTGATGTCAGTATTTTGGATGTGTCGTGGATTATCCTGTCTGCCAGACATCAGACTTTTAAATAAATAGTGCCTGGCTCATCATAGTTTATCATGACCTAGCTACCTGGCAACTAAAGACACCACTGAAAAGATTATTAATTCCAAAGGTTCTACTGGGTTATCTTTCCCAGGCATAAGATCTGAAATACCTCTAGATTTTGAAAAAAAGAAAAAAGAAAAGATAAATATATGAAATATATGAAAATAATAATAATAATAATAACAACAACAACGATAATAATACAAAAGTAATGCCCTCACATCAAGGTTGATTTCAAAATTATTGCACAGAAATACTGACATAAACATTGATAACAAGAATATGGCTTTTCAATAAACTTCAGACCTAAAAAGTAAATTAAACACTCCCAATAAACAGTAATGTCACACAATCTTACAGCTTTGTCCAAATGCAACATATTCCATCTCGGGAGGTTCATGTTGACTTGAGGGCTACAACAAGTTTTGAAGTGCTTCTAATGATGTATGCAAAGATACATCACCTTTTTTAAAGGTTAATTTGTAACTGAAGTTCAACAAGGCCAAGTGCAAGGTCCTCCACCTGGGTTGGGGCCATCCCAGACATGAGTACAGGCTATGCAATGAGTGGATTGACACCAGCCTTGCAGAGAAGGACTCTGGCTTATTGGTTGATGAAAACCTGAACATGAGCTGGCAATGTATGTTTACAGCCCAGAACCAACGACATCCTGGGCTGCATCAAAACAAGTTTGGCCAGTAAATTGAGAGAGGTGATTCTCCCCTTCTGCTCCAATCCCATGAGACTCTACCTGGTTGTAGCTGGTGTTCAGTTCTGGAGTCATCAACATAAAAAAGACATTGACCTATTACAGCAGGTCCAGAGGAGGACCATGGGGATGATCAGAAGGCTGGAGAACCTCCCCTGTGAATACACGCTAAGAGAGTTAAGATTGTTCAGCTGGGAGAAGAGAAGGCATAATTCAAATTCAAAACATACCAGCACTTTTGTCTGGGGTTCACCTGCTACAATCTAGTAGCTACAACTGATATTAATTATTACATTTTAACAATGATAGTCCCTAACCGCAAAATCTTCCTTTTTTAGATCCAATAATATATGTTATTTTTTAACATAATTGCCTTCACTGTTTAATAATTTATACCGAATAACTTAATTAAATGTTCATGAAGACCAACACTGCAAAACATTTAATTAAAAATCATTAAATCAGGATAAGAAAAAAAGAATGGTTTTGTTTTCCAGGATTCCACCCGGGTAGATACTTAAGAATAATACAGTATCACAGAGGTGCTAAACAATACCGGGCAATTGGCTTCTAGGGGGAACAGTACACTACAGCCACTTCCTGATTAAAGTCTAATTTCTGCCCTTTAAATTCATCATGTTTTGCATGGCTTTGTTTCAGAGACTTGGAATTATATAGTTTGCTTTGTAATAAACAACTTTTCACTAAGAATGGAGTAACAGTCGCAAAAAGTATTCTGGCAGACTAAATAATTGTATTGGCTACTTCATGTTATTTAGTTACCATATTTTTGCAAAACTGCTTATCATGTGAGAGACTGATAGAAAATGGGAAATCAGTACTGTTCTATTGCCTGTGCTGGAAAATCGTTTTCCAAGTTTTCAGATACTGCCCTAAGGTTCCTAACTTCCCCAGAGACTCAGGAAAGGAAAGCTGTGGGGTTTCTTTGACTCATAGTCAAAGTGCACAGAGGCTGTCTATGCATCCCAAGGACTCATGGGATTCATGAAGTTTGGTCCTGCCCCACTATTTTACACGGAAAATACACATAAGCTTGGAGAGAAAGAACAAAACCAAACCAGTCCAGTAGTCATTGCTACTGGCAATCCAATTTCTTTACATACTGAAAAGAACTCAGAACCTGAAAAAAAATATTTGCAGTTTCCTCAAGAAACTAGATCACCAAATGCTGCTGCACCTTTTCCCTTTCTCTTCCAACTAAAGAGTCTTAGCAAATTAAATTCCATTTCTTCTAATAGGGATTTCTGTGGGCACAGCTGAAGAAGAGGCCCAGTTGTCTCATTTCTGTTATAGGCAATTAATACTCTTCTTCCAACTTCTAAGCAGGAAAATAAAATCTAGAGTAAGAGAGGAATTTCAGATAAGGATCATGCAAGTAACTAATATTTAAGTTTTTCAATAGGAAAATTAGGAGCAGAGATATTTTTCAGAGCAGAACAGCTTTACCCAGTGAGATGGAGAATTCTCTATGCTACGACTAACATAACTCACAGCATGGCGATTATGGTATTGTTTCAACAACTTCGTGTTCAAAAATCTCCAAGAGAATTGGATCAGATAAATTCTTCCTCACCCTTGAAAAACTATTAACAGTTACTGGGGGAAATACAGAGACCTCTGTTTCTTCATGAGCCATTTAAGGAACACAATCCTGACTATTTCTCTAACTAACATACCAGTTAACAATTGTTAAATATTTTCAGCTAAGTTACAATTCTTAAAAAAATAAAATAATAATAAAAAAATAAATAAAAAATCGACTTATATTTCAAGCCATTAAGATCCAACGAGGACTGTATCCCTTCTTGCTTAAAATAAACACACTGAGAATTGGAATAGATATGTAAAATCAGTATACAATTACTAATCTGTTAGATACATATAGACAAGAAACTTCAGACTAAAGGTTGCTGATAAAAATTTTATTTGTTCTTCTTGTATATGTGCATTGTGTTACAATCCGTAATAAAAAGACCATATACACTTTTTATCAGCTAACGTGGATCTTACCTACAGAGAGAAGAGGAAGTACAGATAAAGGAGAAGAGAGTTATGCCTCACAGCCATTCTTCTGGCCAAAATTAGAAGGCATGTAGTAAATGACACAGGAAATTACAGAAAAAGAAAGAATGATCTTATGATTACATAAGTTGTATGCAGAACTGAAGAAAGTCATAAATAGCATTTTTCCTCATATTCTGGGTATCTGAGCTTGTTCTGCTTAAGTGCAGAGTTTATAAACTGAGATGATATGAATTTTTTTTTTTAATTTATTTTTTTCCTGAACACATGAAGGACTTTATTTGCAGGTCCTTTAGGCATTCAACTAAGTACATAAAATTAAGAGTGAAACTTTGACCTTTTGCTATGCTTGGTACCCATGTATAGAAAGAAACTAACGTTAGTCCCTCATTAACCGGTTGTCATTGTGAAGGAAAATAACCAGTGCTGTAAAGTACGCAGGTATTGCAGAATGAACCACAGAATCACAGAAATATTGGTTGGAAAGGGTCTCTGGAGATCTTTTCACTCAAGTTCCTGCTGGGAAACAGGCTATCACTAACAAAAGCTATAAGACTGTTAGATATTTCTTCTCTTTCCTTGAGTAAACAAGCTCAACTCCTTCAATCTCCCCTTACTCCACTTTGGTAGCCCTCCACTGGATCTCAGCTGGCTTCTCCAAATCCTTCTTCAACTACAGAACGTATTTCAGTAAATCACAAATTCTGAGCGAAATAACTGCTTCCACAAATCTGCTGGCCACAGTCCTCCTAATATAGCTGTTTATGCAGTTTGCCTCATCCACTATAATAGCACGCTGTTACTTTCTGATCAACCAGGTGTCTGGCCACTGAAACCCCTAGGTGCTCTTCAGAAGAATTTCCACATAGCTACTCATCCCCTGCCTGGGTTATTCTGCCTCAACACTCTGCATTTCTCTTCACTGAACTTCATGATGTTAGCCCAATCCCCATAACCCTATGGTCTGAAGGCTGTTTGTCATGTTACTCACTTCCCCCTGGTCCCCCTGCCAAGGAAAAGACATTCTGTATGTCCTTTGCTTCTCCCAGATTCTGTATAGTCTTACTTTTACCTGAGTTTTTAATTCTGAAAGGCTATTTATCAAACAAGTCAAGCCTGAATTAAAATGTTCAATATTTCAAAGTTAAAAATCAGAAAAGTATTGTATGTTATACTGGTTTTGATTACTTTGAATATAAAAGATTGAAAAAAGTCAAGTGAACTTCACACTAGTAACCTTGAAATTAGTAAATCAATTTTCCTGCAGTGTTAATTTCAGGTAAAAAAAACTGTTTCGTACTTTAAAAACTTCCATATGCATTGGCAACAATCCATACTTTACATGTACATTGAAAACAACAACTTCTACTGTGCAGGTACTACATTGTACTTTTTAGTATTAATAATTAAATTTTGTTAATTCTTAAAAATACTTCAATCTTCAGGGAGAATTTAATCCTGAGATTTCCAACCCCCTCACAGCATAGTTTCAGTCTCAAAATAGACTTTTTTTGCAATAGGTGCTTCACATGCCCAAAGGAAAAGCAGCCAGCCTCTGTTTCATAAAAGACATACTGTTCCTATGGCTTTTTCCACATAATATTTGCTGTTGCTATTGGCAGCATAATTAAGAATCAGGTCTTCCAAAAATATTACATGTCCCCTGTTCTATACTTGGACTTAGACATCTACTAGTCACCACTGGAGGCAAGATAAAGCTTTTGATGGATTCTTGCTCTAAACTGCTATAACTGCCGTTATGTTATTTTTCCTTCAGTTAATATTATGAAATTTTTGTATGTAATATAATGTTATATGTAGAACAAAGTAATATAAAACAACATTTTGACTTCTCCTCCAATGTTCCATATTGTTTCTGGTAACTACTGTTATAGATAGCTTTATTTCTTTCTATTGAAAAGGAAAAAGGATGAGAGAAATACGTTATTTCAATAGAAACAGAACTTACTTCACTTACTTTCAGTCATTTAAAAGTTAGGGGTTAAGTTCAAGACATGTCCATGCATAGTTATGGACAAAGGGGGTAAACTTGAAAAGGTAAATCATTCCACCTGTCTTAAACAACAATTTTGGATGAACCTTTAGAGATGCCTTTCTCTTTACAATACTTACAAAAGAAACTTGAATGACTACTTCACAAAAATAGTTGACTTTTAAATTACTATGGAGCTGAATCTCAAACCAGCTGCATAATTACTGCTGTGTAGCTATATTCATTCAATTTCTTTTGCGAGCTCAGACTCTTTTCCTCAAGTTTCTGATGTCAAGAAAGCATTGGTTTTGAAAGACCGGAAAAAAAAAAAAAAAAAAAAAAAACCACAAAACTTAAGAGCCTCATTGAGAGGGTAAAAATTTAGTTCAGAATTATGAATGTCAATGTATTTTAAACCAATATTATTTATTTCTTAGTTGGAGAATATTTTTGAAGGAAAGACAAATCCAAATCCAAATTTTTTGAATTGCAGAGTCTGTGACCACCATGGCAGCAGTGAAGTTTTATTTTCCATATGTTGTGTAACCACTCTTCAAAACTACAGTCTTACAAACAGAGATAAGAAAGACAAAAAAATTTCACATACTGCTTGAGAGAAAATATTATTACAGACCTGACTTGGTGTTTCTGTTTGAAAACATTTTACATCTGTACATTCACAAAATATATATGTAAATCCTATGTCGTTGCACAACTTAAGTCAAAATGACAAACTTCTGGTTAGTTTTACAACTGATTCTTTTCAGAGCAACCTTTTTTTCCTCAGAAATATTTATATATATATATATTGTCCTCCTATAAATGATTTAGCCATATAAAAAATGTCTTAAGATTAGTCTTGCATCTCAAAATAAAACAGGACCAATCACAAGCACTGATTTTGAGGATCAGTGAATAAATGTCCAAATGAATGGCTTTTGAAACTTACACAGTATAACATGGGCAGATCAAAAGACTAGATACAATACAATCACCTGTTATACAACTCCTTGGTTTACTGCTGTCTGTGATACTAAAACAACTGCTTAGTAAGTTTTCCACCTCTTGGCAAATTCATTTAGTAGTGGATTTTTTTTTTTCCTTGTACAAGCTAACTTTGAGGATTGGAAAGAAGGCAGATATTTAAGAATTCTACACATCTCCTGCTACGCAGTTAAAACAAACAAACAAACAAACAAAAAAAAACCAAATACTTTTACTTCTCTTACTACAAGCACCTGTATTTTATGTAACTTATTATATGATGGTTGGAGGATTTCCTATTTTCCAAATTAATAAACTTGTTGGCTAGCTTATTGGCCATTTTCAAATTCTCAGTATACCTGGCTCTCAGTCATGCCTTGCAAATGAGGGATTTTATTTTATTTTATTTTATTTTATTTATTTTATTTTATTTTATTTTATTTTAATTTTATACTGGGGGAAGAGGGGTTTGGCCTAGAAACTCTCTGGCTGTTCTGGCTCTGAAATGCCACAATTTGATGGCAGAGACTAATACGGCACTAGAGACTTACAACGGACCTGTCCCAGACTAATTATCTTGAAGTTTGCTCTTTCTCATTGAGGCAGCATGTTCTGGTTGCTCTGATAAATCAGCAGAATAGGTCTCATTACAACTTTCAGCTTGAGGATGGCGTGTTTAGTGATAGTCCTGGTACTTCCTTGTATTTGATGACATCTCCCTTGTGAGATGCTACTTTGTGATCCAGAGTTTAAATAATTTTATTTTGTGAAGTCAAATCCTATCTCCATACAACCTTCAAAATACACTTTAGAGCAATTCACATCTAATTTCCCTTTGATAAGTAACATTTCTTCAATAGATGTTGTATTTCAGAGATCTGTCATATTGCATGTCATCAGTACTAGGTATTTTTACCCGTACAAACTTACTTTCTCATCAGTAACATAATACCTTCTCTCAAAGTTCAACAATTGTATTTGTTATTATCACTGCTTATCTGATTCACCATAGTATCTAGGAGTCTGAGGAGTGAAATAGGGCTCCAGGTTGTTAGCTATGAAACAAACATTTTCAAATCACAGAAAGGCTTTTATATTAATTCAAATATTTCTAGTGGGTAAATCAATCAATAGTGACAGAAAAAAAGGTTATCCAAATTTAGTAAGGTTGAAATTTATGATCCCTTCATAATATATAGCTTTTTTATCAAGTGCCATTCTGTACACCTAGAAATTAAACAGAAAGTCTTTGGGCTTCTGAACTTTCTTCATTTAACTGAATATTGTTCAGAATGATTTATATCTGCAGTACCAGATAGGCATAAAATACAGTGATACAATAGCTTTGCCAGACTATGAGGATGTATCAATGATCCTATTCTAGCATCAGGAACATTTGAGAAAGCATTGTTAGCAAGCATCAGTACTACATATCTAAGTGATATTTAAGTGACAGGAAGAGGTTAAGTGTTTTATTAAAAAGTAAAATTTGAAATGACAATTAAATCATAATCCAATATTCTGCTTAGAGAACATTATAGTGTTTATAGCACTTCAGCATATGCAAATGAAAGCTGCATCTCATCAGTTGCTGTAATACTGAGGACAATATTTATTATGTGCCACATGAGGTGTCTAAGTCCTGGACAGAATTTGAGTTGCAGATGTTCAGTGAATCAGCAAAGCACACAGAACTCCTCTTTTTCTTCAAATTATGGTATCACCAAAAAAAGGAATAAAGCAACTGCAATAGCTTACCCATCAAAAAGATGACAAAAATGTTCCAGTAAAAAAGAGCTTCCTGATTAGGAGGGATTGTAATTACAAATATATGACTTAGAAACTGAAAGGAATACTCTCAAAAATCTTACTGAAATTAATAAACTGTGGTGTTGTGGTTTTTGTTTGTTTGCTTGTTTGTTTGTTGTTTTTGTAAGGCAACATAGCAAAATCTTGACTGCAAGGAACTACAAATAAAATTTCCATTCATTTTAGGGCTACTTTACATCGTCAAAGCAATATGTGGAAGACTGCAAAGAAGAGTACAAGCATGAAATATGAAGTTCAGAAGGGTAAAAAAGATGAAAAATACATTGGAGAAAGCAACTGTATCTAATTCTCTATGAAGAGAGAAAAATACAATGACAGAATGAGCAAGTGAGACTGAAAGCGGTTTTATGGCATGAGAATTACATCAGTATCATTCCCTGATAATACAGAAGTGAAAGAGCAACTACTGAAGTTAGATCTGTGGCATATTAGTCCTTAGTAGACATTAGCTTGTTACATGAAGGCTTCTCACCTAGGTGTCAGCAAAACTAACCTTTTTCCTGAAGAAGAGAATTGCAAGAAAATAACTGGCATAGTCTTAATATTTCTTAATAAAGATACCAAGATACATATGGTTCAGCAATCAGTTTCAGACTCAGAGAAGCATATGTTAAAAACAAATGGGTTTATCATCCAAACTTCCATTTTGCATATATGCAACTACTGAAATACTAATGGGTGATATTCACCCTTATCAAGTCAGGGACACACCCCACAGTGTAAGCATCCGCTTCAAATTTCTTGTTTTTTGTTGTTTTGTCTCAGTCATAAAGCTATTTAAATGTATATTTCCATTACTAAATAAAAAAGGTAGTAACAATGAAGTTGCTATGTTTATCCATTGGCCAGAATCTGTTGCTTTGTGCATTGCTCTTATTTACTTTTTGGAATATATTTGTTGAGATCCAGTAAGCTTTCCTAATAGCGATTTGATTTTGTTTTTACTGAAAAGTAACGAGAGATTACGGAAAATACACAACTGTGCTTATATGTTTACACAAATCAAACATATTGCAATTTATCAGGACTCTCTTCAACTGAAGCTCTCAGTGGAGAGCTTCCTAACATTTTTACTTCTTACCAGTGATTTCATTAAAATTATAAATGCCTGATATGAAAACAAAGTTGTGATGGATATTTGCCAGTTGAGTCACAAAACAGACAAGTGTTAATGAAAGCAGATGGAAAAAAAAGCAGGAGTGTACCATATACACACCTTTTCCTTGTCAAGGAAGTCGTAGCTATACAACCAAGTATTATGTCACACAGAAAATCCTAGCTGGCTTTTTGTGTTCTACAAGGGGAGATAAAGGGATAATATCAAGTCTAATACTCTGCTCTTAACCAGATTTGAAAGCACTGGCATCAGCTTTGGCCAAATCTCTAGCCTGAAAATATAAGCGATTACATACTGGGCAAATTTCTGAACCACCATAGTCAGATTTAACTCGTAGAAAGAGCCATAAATTAACTTCCTTTGCATATATATTTTTTTAAGTTTGAAATTAGATTTATGCTACTTAATGCCTTTGCAATACTCCCTTAAAGGACTCAGTCCAACAGGAATGTTAGAAGCTGCATTTACTGGAGGGAAAAAAAAAAAAAAAGTTATCTTTTAGACAAGACTGAGCTAAAAACCAGTCATGTATGTTGGAAAGGAGAGTCAGATGACCTGATTCTAATCATATAAAATGGGAAGTCTAGGAAATTCTGAAAAATGGTCATCACATTAATTCTTCTATTCATTTATATTTTTACTCTTACACTTTTTTAGGTTTCATACTGTCAAGAGACATACTAATGAGAAAATCAGGAAATTTTGACTAGACATCCATTTTTGACTAGACATGTGACTCAAACTGGCAGAATCATAACACTAACCAAAACAGAAAAGCAAGATCCAGCTGCAGGAGAAGTTAGCCACTGGCTTTGCCAAACATACAAAACAACAGAATGCATTTTGTTTCTTGATATTTTGATTTGGGTTTCAAAATAATCACTCTACAACACATACAGAATTCACATTGCTTGCACAACAGATCTCCCACCGGAGAGTAAACAAGCCACACAGCTTCATATTGAGTGATAACTGCTTTCATTTGATATGGCAAGTATTGCCCATTGATCCCATTTTCACTTTCCCTTTGTGCATTCCCTTAGCCCCTTTGCATGATCACAATACGCAGAGCTCAGTCAGAGGTTCAGTCCACTGGATTGCTGTGACAGGCTATGCATCCTCTTCTCCCTCAAACACATTATATACAGCCCCAAAAGGAGGGGCAGTCTTCATCAGCTATGTTCTACCTCAGACATATTTTTAAAAATGAGGGGACAAAGCTTGACAAAGCTTGAAGCAAAATAAATAAATAAATAAATCTGTTTGGAGACCTAGATAGGTATACTTCCAATGCTGTCTCTTTCATTATTGTTTTGCATTATTTTTGCAGATTCTAAGTAAAAAGGACAAACACTTAATGTAGAACTGCTTATTAAAAACTTTGAATGTCCTAGTATATTTTTATACAAGATTACAAGGGTAGTTAACATCGTTAACAATGATTTGATTGAAACATTGATTACAAGAGTAGTTAAAATTGAAAATGTGTCTGTAACAAGGTTATATTTAAATGGCAGAAAGTTTATCTTTCTGTTCTCTATTTGTTCCATCATAATTCCTAACACCATTTTGTTCTTTGGCTGCTAGAGAGCACTGAGAAAATGCTTTCATAGAAAAAACAAACCACCAAGATTGTGTTCCTGAATGGAAACTGCTGTTCAGAGCCTCTGGATGTGTAGGTGAAATTCAAATTCTTTACGCCTTATGCCTTACCTCATATTTATCTGTGTTCAATTAAATCTGATACTTTATTACATACAATGCACTGAGGTCCTTCTGCAATTCTTCATAGTCCATTTCTGTTGATACTCTTGAGAAGGATTTTGGAACATCACCACCATGTTGTTTGTGACTCACCATGACCTACAAGTTCTCTCCTAAGAGCTGCCAGTGCAGCTGCTGAATTGTTGATACTTCCAGTCTGTTCATGTTTTCTAAGAACTTTGTGCTTGCCTGCCCTGAATTTCATCTGGATTGACTCTCACATATCCTAAATTAAGGACAGTTAAAGACAGTTAGTTTAGTTATCCTAAACTAAGCTTTTGCAGCTTGTAATCCACACATTTTGCAAGTACTTTTTATTTCATCACATAATTTAAGATCTTCACACAAGCTAACTTAAGTCACCTTAATTGACCTTAAAAGTTTGCAGCTTACCATAAACAAATTTAAACCACATGGATTCTCAGTTTGTACTAATTTAATCAAAACCACATTTCTCTAGTTTGCTTGCAAGATTCTCGTGGGACAATACCATAAGCTTTCCTAAAAGTAAGGTACATAAAATTCTCATCTTTCTCCTAATACTAGTCCATTTACCCTGCTAAAGAACAGAATCCCTTTGATTGAAGATAATTTCTCTTAATCTGCACTGGCTGTCGGGGTTCTTTTCCACTTAATTGTCTACTAGTTGCATATAAATTGATTGTGTGACAAATCATTAACTATCTTTCTGGGCATGAAAACTAAGGTTCAAATATGCTTTTAAGCTTAAAGAGTTTCCTTTCTTCAGCATAGCCACTGGAACCACTGGTTTGCATGCTTTTAGGCCATCACAAACCCCAGGCAAAATATTTTAGCTTTGATTTGTGACAGACAAAAGGCAATATATTCAACCAGCCAAAAGTTAGAAACAGCAGAAGATATTTCTGCCCCAGTAAATTGGAAAGCACATTATTACATAGGGCCAGCACCATGGCTGGTTCAGGAATTGATTTACAAACAGCTCAAACATCCATTTCAGAATTAGGAACAGAGCAGCTGGCTGAGAGCACTGAGAGCTCAAATTACCTGTTTTGTTTTGTGACTACATGTCTGTCCTAAGCTCTCAGACCTCAGTCATGGAGAATGAAGCTAAGGTATTTTTTCTTCACACTGCAAAAGGCCGAAGGGTTGTTACCACAGATCAGCTAATGTGCAGTAACTCAGTCCTGTGTTTCAATACTCTGGTTTCAGCTGGTATCGTTAATTTTTTTCCTAGTGCCATGTTTTGGATTTAGGATGAGAATAATGCTGACAACACATTGACGTTTTAGTTGTTGCAGAACAGTGCTTAACACTAAGTCAAGGACTTTTCATCTTCTCACACCACCCTGCCAGCAAGGGGGCTGGGGGTGCACCAGGATCTGGGAGGGGACACAGCCAGGACAGCTGGCCCAGGATGGACAAAGGGATGTCCCACACCATGTGGTGTCGTGCTGAACAATAAACATCATGATTTGGCTGGGAAGGGCTGCTGTTGCTCAGGTACATGCTGGGCATCAAACAGCAGGAGGTCAGCAATTGTGCTGTACATCCCCTGTTTTGTAAATTCCTTTGTTATTTTTATTTATTGTTATTTTCCCTTCTTTTTCCATCCTATTAGACTGTCTTTATCCCAACCCACAAGTTTTATTTTATATATATATATATATATTATTTTTTTTTCTTTCCTATTTCCTCCCCCAACCCACTGGAGGGAAATGAGCAAATGGCTATGTGGTGCTTAGCTGCCCACTGGTCTAAACCACAACACTCAGCCATTAAGAAGACTGCTGTACAATTTCTTCTGACAACTTTTCCCCCAACTTTTTAAAGATGGAGCCCTCACTATTTCTCTTGATCTATCCCACTTCAGGACAATATAGAAAGTACTCATTAATTATTCAACTAATTTCTTAGATATTTTCATTTTAAGACTTTTAAAGAGCGTGGCTCTGAACACTATAAAACTGTATGTTAGTGATAAAAGCTGCTTTTCATTCATGACAAAATTGCCTCAAATGAAACAGCATTTTACATTCTTAATGATGGAAATGGCAAACTTCAAGTTTCAGTACTTTTGCTGACACAAGCTTTTCCCTTATATTTTGAGCTATGCTTCCAGTAAAACCCCTAGTGCTCAAATCTGCCACCATTCACTCGTGTGTTTCCATGAAATTTAGTGTTGCCTAAAACAGGTCATTTTCAATGTATTGGTACTTGGTTTCAGCACATTACTGTTAGTAAAGAGAAAGCTGAAATCAATCTCCACTTGCATGCTAACCTACTACAAACAAAAATCAGTTGGTCTTTATTTTTCTTTTCTCCCTAGACATTGCTATTTACTATACAGTATTTGATAACTGATTAATTAACTATATTCAAACTGCAAAAAGCCATGTAATCATCAATAGCAACTATCCTGTACTTACTGTTACATGAGAAATACATTTTTTTAATGTTTAAACTACTTTGTTATTCTGCAAGTCATTATAATTTCCAAAAATATTCAGTGCCATCATTTCTTCACTGGACTAACTCTGCTTATACTATTCAGACTGCTTTTTCCTTTTGTTCAAAAACATCTTCTGCTTTTTCTCTTTCAAAATAAAATTAAGCAACACATAAGCTAATATATATCATGATACAGATCCTTAAGAACAGTATTCTTCTAGTAATTCTGAACTAAGGGGGAAAGCTACCAAAACTGAAGTAGTGAAAACATCACCAAAAGTGATTATGTTTAACAAGAAACTGAACAGAAACAAACTAGCCAAAAAACTAAGTAAGTTAACAAAAATTCTGATGGTGTTTTCACCATTTGATTTATCATTTTAGTGTCTATACTTGCCTAATAATGTTGACATCTGTGAGTTATCATTCTACTCTGAGATTCTCATCTCCGTGTTATATTTCAGAATCTTACAGAAGCTTCTGTTAGAAAAAAATTGAAGTAACTTTCAATTAGTTAAGAAAATTCTTTTCTCCCTTTATTTACTGTAGTTCCTTCTAGTCATCAAGCAAATAAGCAAAAATCATGAAAAAAATGCATTTCTCTAACATATTTAAAGTATGTTTTACTGAACATAGAAAAACTTGGACACTCCTTAAAGGTACCTATTTTATTTTTTAGGTTGTCTAAGACACAAATACTTTGCCAGTGTCCTCCAGCTAAGTCTCCCTTGAAAAAACTCCTCTTAATTACAAAATGAATCAAATGAAATACAGAAATAAAACATTAGATGAGGTAATTAGAACTGAACTGAAAATCCTAAAATTTAACTGGAAAAAAAAAAAGAAAAAAAAAAAAGGCTTCTTGGCTAGTGGAACGTTTCTTATTTTGCTTTGTTGTGGAGGTGCTTTCATAATGTTTTCATTAATTTTTTCTATGTCAACAAGTTAAACAACTTAAACCTAGGACTTTCCCCATAAAGTATGTCTCGTGTAACAGTCATGCACTGACGGTCACGCATTAAAAAGTGAGGGTTGTAACAAAAGCAGGCCAGCTAGTAAAACATACTGTGCTGTAAATGTTCTGTAGTCACAGTTGTCTTAAACCTTACCAAAGTTTAAAAGGAACAAGAATGAAAGCAAAAAATGATCATTAAAATCTCAGTGAGCTCTGTGCAGCAGCAGTTAATCATCTGGCGTATTTATAATGAAAGGAATTAATGAAGAAAATTTGTATTGGACCAAGTTAAATAGCAGTAACAGTATATTCATGCCTGTGAGAAGAAAAGATAGAATGAAGAAAAATGTATGATTTAATGTTAAAAAAATATATATGTTTTCTACTACTGGAAATTGGATATAAAATTAAGAAATTATAGTACTTAAGAAATTATTATTCCAAATCTATGTCAGTACTGCTCACAAACAAGAAGCAAATAAAGTAAGCACTTCACAGTTTCTACAACAGTAGTGTACATTGCAGGGAGGTAAAGCAAGGTGGTCAGGACTGTTGGGATCACCTGACATTCATGGTAGGAAAGAATGTCTGTTTCATAGAAACTGAAAAGAAGAGTGTGTGCAAACTCTTTCAGGCACTTTGCCCACAAAAATATCATGTATTAGGGGAAGAACAAAAGGGACAGAAATTGCAAGGTAGTGTGAGTAAGTGTTACGTTATCTACAGAGGCCAGTGCTGTAACTATGACATGGTTAAGCATCTTCTCAATACTGAAAGGTCAGGAGATAAAAAGCAACCAGCTAATCAGAGTCCATGATGATGGAGAAAGAGGTAGGAAAGGGAATGGGAATTTTCCCATGAGGAACAGTTTTATCAGTTAGTTTAGGATCTTTTTTAGTGTGCCACTACAGAATGATGTATGCTGAATTGAAAACACCATCACCTACTAAAGCAGCATTTATTTCAAGCATCCTGGAGCATTGAAAGCTATCACTTCCAAAATAATATACCTCACAGAGTTTACAGCTAGGCAAATTGAAGGTGTATGATGAAAATGCATACATTAGAATGACTCTGAAGGAACAACAAAAAATGTTCTAGAGAGAGTTTCAGGCAGAATATAATATGGGTACCTAAATGTTATAATGTAGAAGATGCTTGTTGGAATTAAGGTTGCTCACATCAACCAGAGAGGATAACAGAAAGAAATTAAACAGTTGATCAGCTCCCTGATACAGGTCAGTTTGTGCCACAGATGAAGAAACATTTTGTTTTTTAATAAGCAAGTTTTATATCAAAATCAGACTAGCCAAGTGCTCCTTACATTGCCAAATCCAGCTATACCAGCTTACTGAAGTACTGGATGAGCACTGCATACTATATACTGTGTTTAAAAAACAAACAAACAAACAAGCTAATTTTCCCCTGCATGTTGAACACAATTTCCCTCTATATTCTTTTTTCAATAGAAGAAGAAGAAAAAGCAGGGCTTCTTTATGTCTCTCAGTTAGAACAAATAACTTTTTTTCCCACCAATTAGTTCCCAATAAAGTCAATTCCTACTTGGAACATGATGTGCTTTTCATCATGGTTCACCATAATAATATTGGAGCTTACCGATTGTGTCATTCTATTTTAATGGACATGAAGATATAACTAATACATGAACATTAGTCCAAGTCCTAGGTCCCACCACTGCATCACTGCTATTGAAACATTTCCATGGATACCATTAAAATGAATAGCTTGACGATTTAACAGAAAAAGCTACTTGTACTCAGATATAGGCCTATGTGAGAAACAGTCTTCTTTTTTGGCTAGCAGTTTTGTGATCTCATCCTATTCCAGAACTGAATCCTAATGCAGAATGGGAATTTCAAGTGACCTAAAATTTTAAAAGCCCTACACTTCAAATAAACTGTAATGTTTTTGGTATTAAAGCTATGAAATATTTCTTTTCCATGTATTTTTATTTATTTATTATTTCTTCTATTCAGAGACTTCAGAGGCCTCCCTCATAATATATCTAAACCAAAGTCCTTTGAAACAGAAATTTGACACATTTCTTAATACAGATATAAAGAAATTATCAGTTTGAAAAAAATAATAATAATAAACTCCAAACAATTTGATGATATAACTCTGTAAAAAGTTTCACTTTTAAGAAATACTTTTAAAATACAAAAATACTTGTCTCTGTTTTGGTAGCAGCCACTAACACAAGCATGAGAATATTGCAAAATGTGTAAATGTATGAGTGGGTATGTGTATAATGTATACATGCATACATACGAATTACTGTTTTCTTTAAAAAATATCTTGCAGGTATCAATGTAATACATCATTCTCACTCCACAGCCTAGTTACAACTCCCTGGTGTCTGCTATTAGTATCTGGTTATGAAAGATGTATTTGTTTCCCAAAATCTTGTCGAATTATTCACTAATGACTAAACTTAGTCAGCTGAGAGACTTCTTGCATGTTAAGTATTGAATTTAGTGCAATCTTTGAGAGAAAATCTCATAGCCCTACAAACAGAAAAACTGCCAGAAAACTTAGACCCTGGGTATAGAGAGAGCAGACTTCAGGCTGCTCAGGGAACTAATTTGTAAGATCCCCAGGGATTCTGCTTGTGAAGACATTGTGGTCCATCAGTGCTGGTCACTTTTTAAGTACCATCTTTAGAGCATCAGAGAAGGCAATTCCAAAATGTTGGAAGCCAAGAAGGTGGGGAAAAAGGCTGGCTTGGCTGAGCAGGGATCTTCTTCCAGAGCTTAGGTAGAAAAGAGCAGTGTATGGACTCTGGAAGTGAGGTCAGGTGACGTGGGAGGACAACGGAGATGTTCACCACTGCAGGGAGAAAACCTGTGCAGCCAAAGTTCAATTTGAGCTGAAGCTGGACAGTGCTATGGGGGACAACAAAAAGGGCTTTTTCAAGTATGTTAGCAGCAAAAGGAGAACCAGAGATAACACTAGTCTGTTACTTGATGTGGTTGGTCACCTCACCAATAGGGATGTGGATAAACGAGAGTTGTTTAATGCCTTCTTTGCTTCTGTTTTAACACCAATGATGGGCCCAGGGACACCCAGAGCCCCAAGTTAGAGGAAAAAAAAAAAAAAAAAAAAAATGAGAATGCTACCTAATACCAAACATTGCCCCTAAACTCCTTCCAACTGCACTCCTTCCAACCAGTTAAATCTGTGTTTTCTTCTGCTATGTAGAAGAAGCCTCTCTGCAGATCCACACTCAGAAAGGAAGACTAACTTGGCCTATTAGCAGGTAGGAGTTTTCCTAGTGAAACAGTCATCTTAAGTATTGCATAATCTCTAGTTCTGGCTCTGAAGTTCTAATCATTTCCTTAATTTTCACTATAAGAATATTTCCACTGACTTTAATATTACAGAATACTTTAATTATGATATTTGTTCTCCCAAGAGCTCCTAAGCAATACTCGGCACCGTAAAACTAATAATTCTTTGCTTAGAAATTCTTTACCTACTATATTTTGGCAAGTTCTACCTTAAACTAGTGCAACTGAAAAAAATGACATATGAACACTTTGTGTCTTTGAAATTAACCTGTGCATAGCATCTCTTCTGCTCCCTGAAACGAGAGCAAGGAGTTCCAGCTCTATGGAGTGCAGCTTTACACTGTTGCTTGCATGGGTTTTTTAAAGGAAGTGAAATCACGGATAAAGACCTATGAAATTTTGGGGGGTTGGAAGAATTTAAATTCCTAATACTATTTTTAGTGACTTTTATTTTCCAGCTGATTTCATTTTGAGCTTTCATGAGAGGAAGGAGAAGGACATGCAGTCACACAGTGCAACAACCTCTTCTATGAAAACCCAGAGGCTACAGAGTTACATCAGCTATTAAACAGGTTAAAAACTTAACTAAAACAGACGCTAAATAAGAAAGGGTCTTCTTTATAAAAGGCAGTTTTACACTGGCTAGAAATTAATGTAATGTCATAGAAAGAGATCAACAGATGTATTGTGTCACACTTAGTGGATGCTAGCTAGCATCAGCCTCCATGTGTCTCAACAGCAGCAGAGACTGAAATATTTTGTGAAGACAGTATAAAGGAGGAAATTTCTTTGGCTTACACCTACAGATCATTCACTGGTGGTAAAATCAACTTATGAACTTGTTCATCAGTATGTGAATTTCCATGTCCTTTTATTATTTTTTTTTTCTCTGTATATCTGCCAACTCTGACTGATGTGTACTCACCAAAGACTGGAGTTTCCATGGTATCACATGGTTTTTTCCATTTTCATTTCCATTTTCCATTTTTCCATTATCAGAAATATTACAGAAAAGTATCATTTTTCTGATACTGCAGATTTTTTTTATTGCAGATTTCACATTAGATTTTTTATTCTCCACGTTAAAGTTTGGCTTTTTCTATTTAAAATCTACTTATAGTCTTGTCATTTTGATAAAAAGTCTCATACTTATGTACTATATATGAAGGACTTGAGATTAAAAATATTTATTTAAACTGAAACTACAGCTGGAATATAAGATCATTTTTCTTAAAGTAGTTAAAAAAAAAAAATCTCACTAGTTTACCTTTTACTAAAATGAGTCTTTCCTAAAACTCTAACTGGATAACAGTAGTTCTCTGATCCCAGATGGAATTTTACCTATATGTTTTTTACACTATGACAAAATAAAAGGAGATTGATTTTTACACAAGAACTTGAATCATGTCTTTCAACCCCATTCATAAAATAAGTTTCTCTTCTTGGCATAAAATGGCATAGAAATAAATTCTGTCACAGTGAATAACATGCAAAAGGTTGTTTTTAGTTATTTTGTTAAAATACAAGACATATATATTTCAGATTAAAAGATATTAAATATTCCATGTTGTGCATACTATCTGACAAATAGGATTAAAAATAAATTCTGACCAATCAAATTCATAATATATTTTTGCTTGAAATTTAGAGATAACAATAAGCCTCATTTACTTGTATTTAAAAACTTAAGTAACATTTCTTCCCTGGAAAACTGTCAATTTATTACTGCAAATACATACAGTACTATCCTGTCCAAAGAGAAAAATAGGCTGAATAGATTGTTCATACCTCTGTGAAAAACAGATAAATTTCTGCTGATATAAGCCAGATATTTATTGTAGTTACCTGGTACTGTATTTTTTTTATCATTGCACTTCTCTTCCACAGTTCAATACTGAATACAAACAAAGCATATTTAGCATGCCCCTTCTCCCCCTTCCTCAGTGCACGAACACAGAAGGTTTAAAGGCAGCAAGCTGTAGACAATGCAAACACTTTGCTGAAGAACAATAAAGTCTCATACCGTCTTTTTTGCTGTTTAATGTCAATTGGCTTGTTAATAGCATAAGGTGATCCATGAATGTAAGCACTCCGGAATCTAGCCACTTTCTTCAGAGTCAGGTGCTCACAGTTGGATGGTAAACTCATTGTATCCCAATAGAAGCAGCATAAGACTAGTAGCCAAAAAGATGCATTCCTGGGAAAACTAGAAACAAAATGTGTTTGGATGGAAAGCAAATGCTCCTCTTTTCAGCTGCAGCAGCCACCCTCGTGTATGCAGGAAGTCGGCTGCTTATTTCCATCCAGTCATACTCCAACCAATTACTGATTAAGCAGATAAAGCGGAAAGTCTCTCAGGAACCATTTTACCCTACTCCTAGGCACTCATCTTTTCTCTAATTTTTTTTTTTTCCTTTGTTGGAGTCAGGCAATAAGCACAGCACAATCAGTTAAGAATAATGTCTAAAAGAGCCACAGACTGAATTCACTTTCAAGCAGTGGGTGGGTCAGGAGAACTACTGTTGCATATATCAAAAGATCTCTGTGGGATGACAGGGATCTATCCACTGGTAAATTTGAAAAGGTCAAATAACTTTTCAGATGCATGGTATGAACTCAGATTGATTGAATTTGTACACGTATTATTTCAGAATTTAATCCATGTAAAGACAAAAAGATGATCACATACGTTTCTGTTAAGGAAGTTTTATATTCTGTGATATATTTCTTACTGCACAGCATCACATTCTCTGCTAATGCAAAGTAACAAAACACATACAACCTCACAGAAGAACTTGTTCAGTCTTCAATCAACAGGAACATATTAAATTGTTTTCTCAAATTATAAAAGACACTGTTTTTTATACATTCAAATCCTCAAAATTATTTATATGATTTTCTTTATTTATGAAAGGGCATCAAATCAGCATCCACAATTTCAGCCTCTGTGCAATGTTCTAAGAGGTATCAAGTACAAAAACCTGAGCAGTAGTGCTTCAATAGTACCTTGGAAATCACATCAATATCAAATTATTAAATAGATTTTACACTCTAGCATGAAAATTTGAGGCATACAAAGGAGATTTATATTCAGTACCGAAAAAGTTATACCACAGAGAACTGGAAAACTGGGGGTTTTGTATAAATATAAATATAGTATGCACCTAAATCTATCTGGCTAATATTAATCCTCATGAATTGCTGGAATTAAATCAAAGGAGGCTGCAAAGGTGGAACCCCAACAGGAAACAAGACAAAAAGAAAGATAAGCCTCCTTGAGAAAACAATTGACGGGGGAGTGTTCCTGAAAAGGAAATACCCTCTGCCTGGCTCCAGTAAGAGTGGCAGAATTTACCTTTCTTGGGCTGCGGAATGCTAGGGAAAGAAAAAAAAAAAAAAAAAAAAAAAAAAGAACCAGGTATTAAGGAGGCATCCCAAAGCATCCCAACAAAAGTAGACAGTAGGGCTACCCACAGAAAGACGTCAAAGGAGGCTGCATCTCCTTGACATTGCTACAATTAACTGGAAGGGGGGATCCTTACATGATCTGACAAGAAAAGTTCAGATATGCACATTGGTCATGTGTTTGGTCACATTTCTTCCTATGTAATTTGTTGAAGAGACAGAAATTAGTTCATTTTTTGAAAACATTGATCTGTGAGTGAATTCAACTATTTCAACTAATTCTCAGCTCAGAAGTAACCGAAGTGACTGATCTTGCACTGCTGGAACAGGAGGGACTGGTGCCCAGGGAGGCAACCACAGTGCAGCCGTACCACAGGCTACCACCCCCAGTGGCTCGCTGAACACTGAAATTATTTGTCCTGTATCTCTGGCAGGTGTCAAAATCCTCAGACGACTTGGTAATTAACAAAAAAAAAAAAAAAAAAAAAAAACAGACAAAAGGCTGACAGTCATCTGTCCTTTACCTTTTCTTTGTGTCAAAACTGCCATCATAACAGCCTGTTTTAAGTTGTTCTTTATTCCATTTATGTCCTAAAACATTTTTGTGTGCATAATTCAAATATAATTTTGCATACTCAATAATTTTAAGACTGAACTCAAGTTAAGTAAACTTTATTCTGCATTAACAGCCACTCTAAGTAAAAGGCTATTCATGAAAAGATAAAAATAACTGAAATGAGACCGCCTGAAAATCTGCTTTACGTGTGTCAAAAATACTATAGGCTACATTTATTTCTAGAAGATATCAGCAGTTAAAAATCCTTTAGAAATGAACTCAAGTTTGTAAAACATATAGTTAAATGAATAAATTAGTTGAATTTAATCCCTAAGTAACAATTCTCCAGCTTGTAAATACAGCTATTACAAAAAAAAAAAAAAAAAAAGCAAACAACTCTCA